>NW_022103920.1:87889823-87912909 GCF_000313985.2 Echinops telfairi
GACTCAAATAGAAAGTGTTTTGGAAAATATTGATGGCAACATATGTACAAGTGTGTTTAATACTATTGAATGTTGGATTGTTATAAGATTTGTAAGAGACCCCCAATAAAATGATTCATTAAAAATATTTTATAAAAGAAAGAAAATGTCTAGTGCCTCGGGCTCTGTGGGCCAGTAAAGAACATCGCACAAAATCCAGAAACCAAAGTCGTCGGTGCCATCACCCGATTTGAACCCACACTGCATATCCATGGAACCAGCCATCCAATTGGGTGCATGCTGCAAAATGCCTCTGTAAAGTTTTAAAACATAAAACGGGCCCGACCCTGGCACGGTCTTTCAGAGCCCCTCCTATGCCACAGGAGAAGTGGACAATGGACTAGAGAACCAAGCCGTCCGCACCCTGCTATCGACAAGGAGTCAGAGCAATGCGGTGGACTTCCAGGAGAATGACCACGTCCGCCTTCTCAGAAATACACCCCGCACATTCCACCCATGGAGCAACTTCCGCTCCCTTACTGAGGACATGACATCATGAAAGCCCCCATTGGTCAAGAAGGGTATGATTGCTTAGTGAAGTCAAAGTCAGTGGAACGAGGGAGACCAGGTGGCTAGATTGAGACCAGGGACTGAATGGGCCAGGTTGTGACAGGAGCCACTGTGCTGGGGCAGATGGTACAGGCCCGGCCCATTTCAGCATGGAATGCACCAAGCAGCACCCATCAACTAATGAGCGAGCGGCAGGCACTATGCTTCCAGGCCAGTGGCCCACTGAATCCCACAATGACACGGGGCATCATTGCTCTTGGGCTCCCAGTTTTCAAGGTGAGAAATGTGGTTCTGATGGTCTTTGGACCTGGCCCAAGTCCCACTGCTAGGAGATAGGGACCATTGATTCCATAGAGCCAAATGCCACTTTGTCACTCTGTGCCTTTCCGTGTTCTGTTTCATCAGACCCAAATCCACAAGGCCCTGCATCTCCCTCGGGTTGAATTCCTGGTGAAGGGTCTGAAACATCATCATGGCCAACATCTTCCCCAGGGCCCGGCACGCAGGACTTTGCTGGTGGAGGGAGGCAACCTGTTGGAGAGGAAAGTCAGGAGCTTAAGACATGGGGTGGCCAGGCCGGGCCGGGCCATCGTCAGTCAGCTCTGAAGAGGTTCGCTCCTGCAGCAACGTGGAAAGCACCCATCACGTGGTCGACTGTATGGGGGCACAGGGTGCAGCTATCATCGAGTGTGGCTCAGTGCTCAGGAGGGTAGAAGGAGCATGTGGTTATCCACGATGGTGGAGGCACTAGAAAGATAGGCCGAAAAGGACCCTTAGCCCCGAGAGGACATTCTTTACATCCAAGATGGCCCACATTGCCACCAGGGTGGGGCACTGGGTGTGAGGCTTGTGGAAACCAGGAAGGAAGTTGTCCTAGGAAGTGCAGGAGAGGGGTGCTAACGGGCAAGGAGAGATTAGCCTGGAACTCCAGCTATGCCCATGAAGTCCAGCGATTATAAAAACACCAGGCTTTCCAGACTTCTGATACCTCGGTAGCGCCCGACATTGGCGTTTATGAGTTCCTGTTTCCTTCAGAAAGGTTTCTTTTGGGTTAGGCAGGATGGAGTGGGTTTGGGTAACTCTGCTGCCCTGAAGCGGACCGAGGAGTCTGAAACTGTCACAACACACAGCCTCAAGGCAGCAAAACAACAAACAAGGACAAGACTTGGGGGCAGGGGACACTCTGGAAGTGCTGTCGATTCAAATCAGGGCCCCGCTACTTGTCAGCTCTGGACCTATGTGACTCAAACTCTCTGAGGTACATTTTCCACATCTATGAAAAAACACTATTTTACCTGGGTGTTAGGATTAGAACTGTACCCAGCGCCAATGGGCTGAAATAATCCTACAGGCTCAGTTCCCCCACCTTTCATCTCCCTCTCTCTCAATGCCAACTCATAGCAACCCTTAGCGGGCAGGTACGGTAGTTGCATCATTTCATGTCAACTTGATAAATAAGCTAGGGGCGGAGTCTAGCCTGTCAATCAGGTCACAGCCTGATGATGCCTGCTTGTGGGCGTGGCCTTCTCATGAGGATTCTGGGAACATACTCCCTCTCTGCTTCACTTTCTTGTTGAGGAGACATGCCCAGAGAGCTGGAGGAGCATCACGCCAGCACTGAGATGCTTCCACCAGCACAGGATCCACAAATCTTTCCACCCACCAGCCTGTGATCTTCTACATTTGGCATCATTGCATGCACTGTGTGAGTCTGAAGAGGAATTTATGGGCTACTATCGGACTTAAGAGTTAATATCGAACCTATGGACTTGATCTGGACTGGGCTGGGATGTTTTCTTTCTTTTTTGGGGGTGGGGGTGGTCCCTTAATATACAATTGCTCTTTGATATAAAGCTCTCTCTCACACACATGAGCATCAGGATTTATTTCTGTAGTCAACCCTGTCTAACACAGCAGGGTAGAATTGCTCCCCTGGGTTTCTGAGATGTAACTGTTTGGGGGAGTAGGAAGCCCCGTCTTTCTTCCTTACCTTTCATAACCCTCCAAATTAAGAGACATCAGGCAGGCAGCAGTCTTTGGCGTGGCGGGAGGTGGAGGGTGTCAGGAGCCACCAAGGCAGGGCTTTGACAGATGGACAGAAATGCCACCACGTGACTGCCTGGTGGTAGCATTTCCCCACAGTGGCCAGCGCTCATTCCTGACGGGCCGCTGTGCAAGGCAGGCTTGCACACTGAGAACGCAGAGGGGCACCTCTCTCCCTCATGAACTGCCCCTGGAGGCTCAAGCCTCCCAGCCTCAGTGGGTCACAGGCCCACCGGGATTCTCACCCCCAGGAACTAGCAGCCCAGGGAGGTGCTGGGTGTCGAGCCTGGCCTGCCAGGGCCTACCTAGTGGCAGGGGCCTTGACATCTGGCCAATTCAACAGATCCTGACCTCAACCTCCTCAGGCCCACAAGGAGTTCCTCAGAGAAGCCACCGGGCATTTTCAGAGGCCAGACAACAGCCCTCAATGCTGCTTTGCCCTTTTCTGCCCTGAGGGAGGTGGAGAGGCCTGTAGAGGGTCAGCCTGACAGTGCCCAAGCCTTTCCCTCGCCAGACCTCTCCTCAGCACACACCGCTGTCCCACCTGGCATGGTGGGTGCCTGTGCTGTGGAGGAACTCAGAGGGACACAGAGCTCAGGGATTACGGTGTGCCTGCCAGGCCGTCTTAGAAATCTCAGACTTGAGCAAGGAGAACGAGTGTTTTCAGTATTTTATTAACAAATGAATGAGCAATAGAAGTGGTTGTCTGGGAGGGCCCCTTCTTCCCTGCATGGAGCATCTACTTTGCACCCTCCTTGGCGGCCAACATCTGACGGACATGTTCTGTTTGTTTTCAGGCTGCTTGGCCCCCACCCTCTTCCCCTCTCAGCAAAGCAAGGGCAAGAGGGAGAGGGACTTCCCGCCCGATTCCAGGGACACCAAGGCCACCCTGCCTGCTCCTTCTGGAGGACAGGATCGGTGTCACTTCTCCCAGTGGCAGGGCCCCTGGTTCAGGGTACTTGACCTTCCAGGGAGGTCGGACTCAGCACGGGTCCAGTCTCTTAGATCAGCTAAGAGGGCAGTCTGCGACCGCTGTCAGCTGACATGAGCCTCCAGGACAAAAACAGAAAGCTGGGATGCGAGGCCTCTGCATGGCAACCATTTCCCTCTCAGCCTTGGGGGAGTCTGACCCCCACCAGGGAAACGGCAGCTGAGTGGGGCGTCATAGGAGCACACCAGGGAGCGCGGAGGAGGAAGGGACAGTCTTGGGCTAATACACCTTTGGTTTGCCCCCAGCACCTCTTCTCCCCAGAAGCCAAGTCCTCACATCTCCAATGACAACATCGGTCACTGGTCACTTGCTCCCAGCCCTCGGTCCTTTGTACGAATGGACCGGAAGGTGGCCGCCTCTGTGCTCCTCAAAGTCTCCTTCCTCCAGCCACAGGTGACAATCACTGACGACCTTCACGCTGCATTTACAAGATCTACAACAGGTTTCTACAAAGTTCCAACTGCTGCTTAGTGGGTTTGCCCCAAACCAGGGGTGTGCAGGAGAAGATGCTGTGCTGTCATCAAGGCAGTTGGACACACACACACACACACACACACACACATACACACACACATGCAGACCCCCTGTAGGAGGCTCCCAACGAGAGGGCTGTGGAACAGAAGTCTCGGAGTCTCCGTGAGCGAGGCGGCCCAGGGCACCCAAAGCTCAGAAACAGATGAGGCGCTTTTCAGCTTCAAACATCTTGGCCTCTTCTGGCTTGAGCAAGTTTCCATTTAGGCTGTTGATGTGGAGAAAAACAAAACAAAACAAAAACCACGAGTGAAATGTTGGGGGCTTGCACCCTTCTTCCCAGCATGTCTCTCTAGCCCACTCTCGTCACGGGACCTTATGGTTTAGAAGTCTAGTCAGTCACCTCCCGGACGTCTGCCCTGCAGCTCTCCCAAAGTGACCACGTCTCCCTAAGCTGCTGACCCTGTGATGGTCTTTCTCCAGGACCCCCCACCCAGGGAAGGGTCGCTACTTATCCAGCTGTGGAAGCTAGAGCCTGGGGTCGACCTGAGCACTTGTGCCTCACCTTTAAGCAATCACAGTTCTTTTGTTAGCCCCCCTAAATGTCCCTAGAGGAGCCCCTGGTGGCATAGTGGTTCCGTGTTGGGCTGCTAACTTCAAGGTCAGCAGTTCAAAACCACTAGCCACTCCATAGGAGACAGGGCTTTGTACTCCCATAAAGAGTTACAATCTGGGAAGCTGACCAAGGGCAGTGCTACCCTGTCCTGTGGGGTCACTATGAGCCAACATCAACTCAAAGGCAGTGAGTTCTTTGGGGTTTTTTGGAAATGTCCTCAAATTGCTCTCTGGGAGTGCTCCATTTCTTCACCACCACCACCACCACCACCTGGACTGAACACCCAGTCTCTCTCCTCAGGATCCTGCCAACCGTCCTCACCCCCATCAAGTCCCTTCTAGTCTTCATAGTGCAGTCTGAGCACCCCTCTTCTGCTTAGCACCCTTCAGGGACTTCCCATTGCTGGCAGGATCAAGAACAAATGCTTATGGCGACCCACAGCAGCCTTTGAACAGGGCCTGGTCCCCTGAGGTCACACAGATAGAACACAGATCTTTCATGGCCTCTCTCTACCTATCCCCCAACTCCCGTCACCTGCTTACAGTTGTGTGCGAACAGCATGTTCTCCCTGCCTTAGAGCCTTTGTAGATGCTGTTCCCTCTATCTGGGATGCGCTTCCGGCTCGCTGCCTTATCCCTTATCCTTCGTGGCTTAGTTTAAATACTGCTTCCTTAGGAAGACCCCAAACCAAACTCACTGCTATCATGCGCCTATAGGACAGGGTAGAACTGCCCCTGTGGGTTTCCAAAACGAACTCTTTCTGGCAGTAGAAAGCCTCATTTTTCTCCCCAGAGCAGCTGCTGGTTTCAAACTGCTGACCTTGTGGTTAGCAGCCCCAAAGGTAACCACTATGCCACCAGGCCTTTAGGCTGGCCCTGAAAGCTCATCCTGTTGGTGCCTCTCCTAGCTTTCCCCTGGACAGCACCATTATCCTAAGTAATGCATTCCCCCCATTCCCCACCCCTCTCTTTACTCTGTAGCTTCCCTCACTAGGTGGTAAGCCCATGAGGTCACAGAACTGGGCACATTCCAACACCCTATTGTTTGATGGATGATTGAGGACGTGGCGCTGATCGCTGGGACACCCCAGTGGCCAGGACACCGTCCCTGACCCTCCAGGAGCTCGCAGTCTGCGGGAGACAGCCTTGGGAAAACGGTCAGTGCTACACTCATGATGTCACACAGCATGTCTCACTGGTGACGTGAAGGCAGCACTCACCAAGGGGCTTCAGACTCCAAAGGCTTGTCACTGGGACTGGGGCGAGGTATAAATGAATGTCCACAGGATAATGAACCCAAGGGGGGGGGGGCTCAGTGCATCTCAGTCACCGATGTCGCCAAACAGAGCTGCTCCCTGACTCCAGCTCCCCCCCCACTGAACAGAGCCCAGGCCCAGGGGCCCACACTGCCGGCAATTCACTCTGGGCAGCTCTGGGGACCCGCCACACACTGGATGGCAGACAGTCTCAAGGACAACACTCCAGCCCTGCCCTCTGCCCCCCTGCAGGCTCTCCCCACCACCCCTACACACATGCCACCTCCACTCCTCTGGCGCTAAAGATCCTGCCCATTGGGAGGATTCCTTGGGTTGGAAGAAGAGGAGAGCGAGCGTGTGCATATTTTAAAGCTTGACCTAACGAAAGCAGCTTCTTACCCTCACCTCTCTCCAGGGCCGCTTCTGAGAAAAATAAGGGGCACATGTCAACTTGCACATTTGCACTGGAGCCTGCCTGCCGCCTGCCTCTTCCTCTCAGCCTGTGGTGTCTGAGCCACAGCAGGAACAGGAAACGGAGCAGGACTGACTGGGCCAGGGGTCGGCTGTGTGAGGGTAGCTGGCTGGAGAGAGAGGCTGACGACCATCCCCTTCGCTTCAGGCTGCCTTTCAGGGCAAGGCTCTTGGGCAAGTATGCCCAGTGCCCCCCAGCAGTCCCGACGAGTCTGCCTCCGTTGTCTAGGGCAATGTTGTTCGAAAGGGGGCTGTTTATTTTACTGTAACCCCAAAATGAGCATCACATTTTGCATTTTGAATCAGCAAGCACACGGAGCCCAGGTACCGAGATGCACGGCCAAGATAAAAGGTGAGCAGTTATTCTCCACAGCAGTTTCCTGTTCGTGGGTGGGGTTTCTTTGGTAAGACTGGTCGACGCCCACCAGGCTGACTTTAGGTTCCCCGAAGCAGTTTCCAAAGCTTTAGCTTCAGAAACCCCTGAGCACCAGCTTCGGAGGAAAATCAAGGCCAAGTGTCATTTCCAAACAGTTCTGAAGCTGGCCTATGCCCCCGCCCCCCTTCCCGCCTGTTCTAGTCACGCTGAATCATGAACAGGAAGTGGAGCCTTGGCCGGATCAGGCAAGGGGTCATCTGAGTGAGGGCGGCAAGGGAGCAAAGCTCCCTGCTTTGGGCTCTTTTGTCTATGCAACAGCAAACCAGACGCACCCACTCACTGCCAGCAAGTGGCCAGTCTAGGAGACAGAGGAGAAACTGCCCCTGTTGGTCTCCAAGACTTCAGGTCCTTACAGGAGTAGAAAGTTTCATCTTTCTGCCAGTGCACAGAAATGCTCCCCGGTAGCTGATGACGAACTGAGCGCTTGGGTTCACCATGAGGGGGCCTGTGTACTTCAATATAGCCTGTGACCTCTACCCAGCTGCAATCTCCACATGGGCCTGCGCCTCCCTCTGTAGGGCAGGCCTAGAGCCGATGGAAAATTCCTACAGATGAGTCCGGGTTCGGGCCCACAGAGCTGGTACCAACCAAACCCCCTGCTCTCAGCTCAGAGACACCAGCACGTCAGGGGCTGTATCTCCAACACCTGACCCGTGCCTGACACAAACAGGACACCCAATATATTCCTCAGGCACCCCTACGAGCCCGCCTCATCCAGGCAATTACATCATGAAGGGGGGTGGGTGAGGTAGATAGTTTATTGTGCCAACCTGGCCGCTAAACACATGTGGGATTAATTGAAGGGCGGAGAGATAAATGGCTTGGCGAGCCTCGCCTCTCTTGTCTCTTGCTCTTTAATCATCAGACCAGTGTGCGGCTGCCTTGCTTGTTCTGTGCCTCAATTTGCAAGCTACGCTATCTGTGGGACAACTAACCTGTGGACTGTGTGGCTGTAATTTGAGGTTCCTTCAAGACCTGCTTCGCCACACCATTGGAATTTACATCTCTTGAGCTGGGGACTGTCGGACCCTGTTACGTGGCTGACTGTTGGTGACCTGCCTTGCTGTTTGCTGCCTGTGCCTACAGAGGACGACCCGGCGGCCCTCAAGACTTGAAGGACTGCTAGTGTCTCACAACTGTCTCACGGAAGTGAGTTGCACTGAGCTATTTGTACTGCTTTATAATTTAATTAACTGTTTATTTCTTATGTTATCTATCTATCTAGCTGTATAAATACATATATAATTATTAGCAGTCTGGTTTTGTTTCTCTAGAGAACCCTGTCTAACATAAGGGGGGTGTCTTAGGGGAGGTGAAGGAGAAGGGGTCTCATTGTGGTGTGAGAGTGCATGGGGTGGTTCCCCCCCAGTAGCTTCAGCAAGTTCTTTAAGCAGAAACAGGAAGCGGAGAAAGATGCTAAGTCAGCTGCAGCCCAACTTGGAGCACCAGGCAGGCGAGCAGAGCCGTGGAACCAGGTGGCCGGGCCGCGCTCTTGTTTCTCTTCCAGAGGGGGAACCTCGGCCCATCTCACTGCGGGTCAGCCTCCATAGAAAGGAAGTAACAGCGCAGGCAGGCAAGGTTGTGGGGACCCATGAGCGCTGCAGGAGAAGGGGCTGCAGAGTGGACTGGCACTGTCGTCACTGTGCTGACGTCAAGGGGGGTGGGGGTGGGGGCCCTTACCAGATCTCCACTATGCCGGTGTTCCTCGGCAGGGCCTCTGCCAGCTGTGTGGCGCCCTTGGCTGTGATCTGGTTCTGGATCAGCCTGAAAGAACATGCCAGTGTGAGACGCAGCCTCCGAGTGGACGGTGCTCCCTGGGTGAGTCTTCCTTGTGCGTCGATGCACAGAAATGCACACTGTCTAAGAAACTTTCCACTGGCTGCTGCTACTCCCCCCACCCCCATCCCTAGGGACCCCTTCTCCCTGGAAACCCCTCTGGCTTATGTACAGAGGCAGGCAGGGGAGACTCGTTGGTCATGATGAGGACTACCCGTTTCATTAGCAAGCTGTCAGGGGTAAGGGACAGGGGAGGACTGGGTCCACATGACTTGTCTAGGCTAGATCCACTCAAATAAAACCAGCGTAGCTTTGTATAGATTTCTATGGAGAGCAGAACACATCTGTGTATCCACAGGTAGGTAGTATCGTACATGACTAGGAACAGGGCATTTGTATTACTTGATCAGCTAATCACCAATGCTTCAAGGTTCACCTGCCCGAACCACAAAGTCTGTGAAAGGGATCAGGCAAACTGGCACAGGTCCAGGTGGCTAGGGGAAAGCACAGCTGCTTTGTAAGTGAAGTAGCTGCCAGCTGCCCCTTCTCCCCTTCCCTGGGGGGTGGGGGGACCTAGAGGTTTCTGAGAAAGCCCCAGGCCCTGCCCAACATCCAGGAGGGGGGGAGGAGAAACAGTTCTCAGGTGCAGCCACTCCTGGGGCCCAGTGGAAAAGCATCCATTTCATTTCATCCCTGACTTCGGGCGGCAGGAGCCCTGGTGGCATTGTGGGTTATCCATTGGTCTACTAAACAAACGGCCAGAAGTTCAAAACCACCAGCTGCTCTATGGAAGAAAGAGGAGGCCTTCTATTCTCGTAAAGAGTTGGCAGTCCTGGAAACCCACTGGGAGCAGCTCTACTCTGACCTACAGGGTCACGGTGAGTTGAAATCGGCCCGGTGGCAGTGAGCTATGTCAGGTGACAATGACCAGTGTGAAACAAAAGTGGCAGAGGTGGCCAGTAAGGCCAGGAAACTCCCACAATGCTCATCAGAGCCTTGGGGCTTCTCACTCAACCAGGAAGTTAAGTGCAGCTGGAGGCAGCAATGTGTGGACTGTGCCTCCCAGGCCGACGCCTGGCTGTTGGCAGACTAAGGCTCGTGCCACATCTGACCCTGAGAGAGCCAGGGCACCGACCCACGAAGGGCCTCTTACTATGCTGTTGTGAGGGCTGCAGCCAGCACCATAGGGTCTACACATCAAGAGGGGCAGGATAGTACAGTGGTTAACAAGTTCCCTGCCCCCAACTCCCACTTTTCAGTTGTGAGGCTCTGAAGAAGGAAATTTAGCTACCTGCATCTCAGTGTCTTGCCTGCCAAGTAGAAATAATTATCCAAGTACCTTCGCTATAGGTATGTGGTGCTCCACTGGGAAAGGAGGCATGACGCGGTATTTAGCTCTTGGCACCCTTGCAGCACAGGACCCCTACCGGTGGCACCACTGCAGCTGGGACCCCACACTCCCAACCACCCCTCTCATAGGCTGGCACCCCTGAGTTCAGGGATACAGATGACAACCTTCCAGTAAATATGACCTCAAGTGCAGCTTGGGCATTTCTTTCCGAAAGGAACAAAAATCAGAATCCAGAAGTAGACAGAGATTCACATTCAGTCAAATGCCCCAGGTTTCCAGTCAACACCATCCAGGTGGTAGCCCTTCAAACCACCGACATGCATCTTGTGGGGGCCAAGACTGGGCAAGGGGCCAGCTAGGAAGCTAGTACCTCATGTGCCTATAAAGCTTGTCAGTGCTCAGGCACTCCATGCCTGGCGGGCAGACATTAAAGAGGGTCGGCGTGCACGCCGCATGCATGAATGAGGCAGCATCCCCTTTTCTATATCTGTTCTGACTCTGGCTCCTAGGGGAGGGCATAAAAGAAAGTGAAAACAAACAAGGAAATATAAAAGGAGCAGAGTCTGTCTGGGTTTGTTGCTTTGTTTTTAAGAAATTGACAAGGTAATCCTGAAAGTTCAAATTCAAACGCAAGGGGTCAAGAGTACTCAAAGCAATCTGGAAAGGACTCGCTGGAGCGCTCCCACTTCCTGATGTAAGAGCCCACACAAAGCTGTAGTAATCAAGACACTGCGCTCCTGGCATAGGGACAGACAGTAGAATAGAATCGTCTAGAAACCCGTCCCTCTGCTTTTGATCAATTGGTTTTTTGAAAAGGGTGCCAAGACAATTCAGTGGAAAAGAATACTCTTTTCAACAAATGATACTGAGGTACCAGACAGCAACACACACAAAAAATGAAATTAGAACCCTTACCTCACGCCATCTTTTTTGAAACATAACTAAAACTGGACCAGGACGTAAATGTAAGAGTTAAAGTGATAAAATTCTTAGAAGAAAGCAGAATTTTAACTCTTCGTGACCTTGGGTTAGGGGATGCTTCCTCAGCTATAGCATCAAAAGCACAAGCAACAAAGAAGAAATAAAACTGGATTGACCCTCATCCAACTTAAATAAGCAAAAAGGTAAGCCACAAGATGTGAGGGAAAAATTGCAAATCGTATGTGATAAGGGTGTAGTATCCAACTCAATAATAAAAAAGAATTCTATGGGTATAAAAATTAAAACCAAAAGAAGAAGGGAAAGGAGAAATAGGTATTTCTCTAAGAAGAAACACAAATGGCCAACACGCACATGGAAAAACGGCATCCTTCACCATTAACCCACTGCCATCAGGTTGATTCGAACTCGCAATGTCCCTGCAGAGGGCTTCTGTGCATGAAGACAACCTCATCTTTCGCCTGTGGAGCAGTTGGTGGGTTTGAACTGCTGACCTTGCAGTTAGCTCAATACTTACTCCACAGCGCAACCAAAGTGCCTTTTCTGAATCATTAACCAAACTCACTGCCATTGAGTCGATTCTGACTCATAGCAACCCATAGGGCAGAGTAAAACTGCCTTTTTGGTTTTCTAAAACTGCAAATCTCTATGGGAGTAGACAGCCTTATCTCTCTCCCATTCAAACTGCTGCCCTTGTGTTTAAAATGCTGCCCTTACACTTAAGCAGGCCGATGAATAACCCACATGCCTTCACCTAGCTAGTCACTAGTCCTTGGGAAAAGCAAAGTAAATACGACACTGAGATGCCACTTCAACACACGAGAATGGCTACCATCTCTTGGCAGTTCATTAAAAAAAATGGGGAGAATCTGCAGCAAGCAGAAGCCTCATGCATCGCTAGTGGACATGTATTGTGGGTACAGCTGCTGTGCAAGCAGTCTGACAACTCCTCAGAAAGTTCAACATCGACCTTTCCTACAACCCAGCCATTCCTAGCTCTGGATGCGATAGAATTGAACGCCTGGCCACACACAAATGGGTACACAGATGTTCAAGTCTACTTGCCATATAGCCCCAAAGTGATAGCCAACCAAATGTCATCCACAAACTAACGAATGGACAGACCAAATGGAAAACGACTCAAATGGATAAACGCAAAGGAATATTATTCACACATAAAAGGCAATGGAAGTAGTGGAATGTGCCACAGCTAGGCTGAAGCTTTTCAAGGTTATATGAAATATCTAGAATAGGCCAGTGCACACAGTTCGCTGGCGGGTGCCCAGGGGTGCAGAGAGGGGGAGAATGGGGAGTTGTTGTTCTGGGGCTCCTGCATTTCTGTTTGGGCTGATGAATTTATGGAAATATGAGAGGGCTTCAAAAAAGTTCGAGGGAGAAATGGAATGAAAAGATGATGCCATTTTTCCGTGAACTTTTTGAACCCCGCTGGTAGACGGTGGTGATAAATGCGCAGTATGTTGAAAGTTACCCCACAGGATTTCACATGTTTAAAACAATAATTAAAATGAAACAAGTTTCACTATACACATCTTACCACAATAAAAGAAAAGGGAATGAAGTTCTAATACATCCTACAACGCGTAGGGACTTTGAAAATATACTCAGTCTAAGGGCCAAACACACAAAAATCATATTATGATATGACTCCATCTATATGAAATGCCCAGAATAGGCAAATCCAGAGACAGAAAGGGGATCCGTAGTGGCTAGTCGCAGTGGTGGGGTGTGTGTGCGGCACGTGTGTGTGACTGCTGATTGGAGTGGTGACAACCTTCCTGAATTCGTGACGATGGTGGTACCACCTTGTGAATAACACAACAAAAATCGCCAAATGGCACCCTGTAAAGGGTGGCTTTCCTGGGATATGAGTTTGTATCTGAACAGAGACGGACGAGGAGTCGGACATTCTAGTTCCCTTGAGTTACCATAAATGTGTCAGCGTCTGGTTCACTCTCAGCATTTCAGCAAAGTTCTCAGCCACTTCGTCGTTGAGCTCGTTTTTGGTCAGCCTGGAAAAGAAAGGCGTGTTTCCTCTGCAGCAGGGCCCCAGCCTGGGTCTGTCCGGCGAGGACTGGTGCCCACCGGTCCAGAAGGAGCAAACACTAGCCAGGGTCAAGCCCAACCTTTCAGCCCCTGGGGTGGTTTTAAAAGCCTTACAAACTCACTGCCATCCAGTCGAGGCAGACTCCTAGTGACCCTACAGGACGGGAGAAGCACCCTGGTTTCCGGGACAGTAACTGTTTATGGGAGTAGAAAGCCTCTTCAGTGATGAATTTCCCAGCCTCCCACCACAAAGCCACCTAATCTCCCCGCCCCACCCACAGTCTTTGTTGAGCCCACAGATTTCACAGAAAATGGAGGCCTGATGCCTGTTTCTCAGGTCCCCCCCACCCCTCCAACGTCCCTTGACCACCACTGACTGTGCCACCGAAGCCAGCTATGTGGAGATGGCATGCCTCGCAAAAGCCTGCCAAGCCCCCGTCCCAGTGCTCAGTGCTCTTCCTGATCAAGTCTCAAGAGATGAGCCTGCTAAAACGGGGGGAGCATATGGAAGAGAAGTTCACATTCTTACTGAACCCACGAAGACCGGAGGTGCCCCGAATCTGATGTCCTCAGATCATCTTCACACTTGGGACAGGAAGTATCCCTTAAAGCCATCCGCCCTCTGAGGTCTCCCTGTGAGCTACATGGGCTTGGGTCTCCATCAGTATTAGGAGGGAGGCCCCAGGCAGGCAGCTCGATTTCTCTGGGCCCCAAGTCTGCTCATCTGTTCCTGTGAGCGGTCACGCGGGCAGCCCCAGGTTACAAGTGAGATCCATTCCTAGCTTTGCCTTTAAAATTTTGCAGGTAAGTTGAGCCAGATGCACACGGTTCTATAGCCTTACTTGTCCCAGTGGCGTGGGGAGTGAGGCACTGATTAGAGCCACAAGGTGGGCAATTCAAATTCGCCAGCCTCTCCTCAGGAGAAAGCAGCGGCTGTGTGCCCTCATCCAGATTTACAGCCTCCAAAACCTTAGGTCGGAATTGACTTAGTGGCAGTGGGTTTAGTGCATGAAAAGGCCCCAAGCATTTTCCACGACTTATAAATTGCACGTGGAACAGGTGATGATGGTGACGGAGGATTTATGGGAGTACGAGCAAATTTACATCGCACGAAAGGAGAAGTAGGCAGTAAGGGTTGGCCTTGAACCCTGCCCTATAGGGTTGCTGATTCAGCATCGAACTAGATGCCTGTGCATGAGTGAGTAAATGAGTAAGGAGTGAGGAGTGAGTGAGTGTGTGGCTGTCTGTCTGAGAGTCGGCCTGCATCCCTGTGGATCTGAATCTACGTAGGAAAAAGACCTACAGGAAAACAGGTCATGGGAGATCTTTTCGCTTCCTGCTCTTCCAACTTCAATGTTTGGCGTTTTTGAGGTGCTTTTGAGGGGAAGAGAATGAAAGTTGCTATCACGCCGGCAGGTGTGATCAGAACTCTCATTACAAAATGCTAACTTCATCGCTTTAGGTAACGAATATAGCAAATCTAAGGTGACCAGATTTTAACATTGGTAAAGTGGGACACCATTGATAAAACTCATATCCTGGCGAAATAGCCACATGGCAGCCAAAAACCTTATACCCTAGCTTGTCGTGCATTCTTTCCAAAAATCGGGACTTTTTCAAACGCTGCAGGACATGGGACAAATTGTTAAAAACTGGGACTGTCCCGCCAAAAGTGGGATGTCTGGTCACCTTAAGCAAATCCCTACTGAGCTGAGAGTGGAGGGTCTATTGAAGCTACACACTATTGAAGGAGGGGTGCTTCAAAAAGCCTGTTGGGGGGGGGGATTTGCTTTTCACTCTGTTTTTCCACAACCTTTTTGAAGTCTCCATGGGCAAATGCCTTACACCTTAGAAGCGGATGACACAATAAAGTAATTTTTTAAAATATAATTTTTTAAAAGTGGTTAAAAGGGGTGGGTGGTGGTGGGACAGAGTGCCCTGCCAGGAGGTGGGAGGCAATATTCGGTCCCGGCATGCTGCGGGGAGGCCCTGGGCTGCCTGCGTCAGGAGGCCAAATCCCACTGGGGAGTGCTGGGCAAGGGTGGGGGGCGGGCAGAAGAGAGGCGGCAGCTAGAGAGAAGATGGCTGCTGGCCAGGGGCAGGGAAGCAGGCCTCCTTGAGCGTGTCCCCTGAGGACACCCGGACCACTCCGACCGCTGATGTTCTGGTTTCCCCGTGGCCCCCAAGGGCAGCCATACGCTCTCTCACCCATGCCCCTGGGGCCCAGTTCCTGCTTCTGGAAACCAGTATGCTCTTCTCTAGGAGAGATGAAAAGGGCCCTGGTGACCTGATGGCTCAAGTGCTTGGCTGCTAGCCCAGAGGTCGGCGGTTCAAACCCACCGGCTGCTTCCCAGGAGACTGATGTGACAGCCTTGGCAACCCCATGGGGTCGTTCTGCTCCAAACCGCAGCCTCGCCACAACGCAGAACCAACTCAGTGGCAGTGGGCTGTTTTAGGGGAAAAGGAAATGACCAACCCTACTTTGAGGAAAGGCTGAGAGCCTGTCCAATCAAGAGGCAGCTTTTCAGGTCAGAGTTTGGGTGGGACGCAGCCCCTGGAGTGATTCCCGAGACCCAGCCCTTCAAAAGGAGTCTGGCCATTACCAGAAGATCCTCAGAGACGTGTTCCGCTGCAGGGCTCGCGCCAGGCTCTTTCCTCCTTCCGTGGAGATGCCGTTGAACGCCAGGCTAGGAAGAAAACACTGGACGTAGATTCTCAGAGGCACCGCTACACTCGGCTTGGGCTTCGGCCACCAAAGATGCCACTGGATGGCTTGCAACAAGAAGCCGGCAGGCTTCGCTGCTCCAGAGCCCACACTCAGAGCATGAGGACCAGCAGAAGGCTGCTTCAGGGGCATCGGGGAGAGTCGGCCCCCGGCTCAGTTCCTCAGGGTTCTACACAAGGACATGCTGGAGCCTGAGGGCGCCCCCCAACCCCAATGAGACCTGGAGATATTCCTTCTCTCTTTATAAAGAAGCAGTCCTTGCTCTAGGCACCCTCCCCATCTTGGACTCCCCTTTGGGGACATGGGCAAGTGGGAGGCACCCAGGTTCTGGGATTCTGTTCTGCCAGGGACCTGACCGAGGGCTGGGGAGAAGCAGGTGGGTCCCAGTGCCAACCTTCTCCCCCCACCCCACCCCCCCTGGCACCTCCACAGGCTCACCCACCAAGAGGCATCCACGTGGCCCCATGTCGGTCACGGTCCCTGGTGAGTGCCCTGGAGCCAGTGGGGTTTGGGAGCAGCGGTTACCTCAGGTTGGTCAAGCTGGGGTGGTTCCTCAGAGCCTCTGCGAAGGCCTTGGCTCCTTCATCGCCGATTGTATTGCCCCACATCCTGGGGGCCGGCAAGACAGTGAGAGGCAGACCCCATACAACACAGCACCGCCACCGCCTCCCCTTAATTTTCTGCCAATGGCCCGGCCGATGGCATACTCAACAGGCAGGTGTTTTTTTGTCCCGTCTCTGTGCCCCAAAGACTAATTTCTGACCCCAGCCTCCGGGGGCTGCTGTGGACTGATTTGGGGGTGATGATGAGAGTAAAGTGCAGTGGATGGCTTGTGGGAAGCCGATGAGCAAGCTTTCGGGGGGTGGGGAGCAGCTGTTGGGGAGGCTACTTTTGGGGCTGTCTCCAGAAAGACACAAGCTGCATCCCACCTACTGAGGGTCAAGGGGGCTGCAGCTTGGAAGGGAGGTGCTGTGCAGGGGACGCCCTTCGGGCAGTGTGTGTGTGAGGGGTGGTCCCAGCTAGCATTCCACGAGGCACCGACAAGGAAGTTCGCACATTCAGAAACCACATCAGCAGCGTTCCTTGCACATGAAGGGCATGACCAAACCATGCTCTGCGGACCGGTGCAGTCTCGGTGGGGTGGTTACCACGACCAAGCAGATAACCTGAGCGGATCAGGCTCTGCCACCTTCTACTGCGAGACCTGACCTGAGGGGAGTCGCACAACCTCTTCAGCTCAGCTTCCTCATCGATAAGTAGGGAGGGTGAGAGGGCCTTCATGCAATGGGCTATCTGCATTAATGAGTTTGAAAGTGCTCTGATAACCAGACAAGGAGCAGAGCAAGCTGGCCTGGCGACTCACAGCAGGACTGTGGTCACCTCTGTGACATCCTCTCACCAAGAGTTACGGGCAGAATGGTACCCCTCGAAAGAGGTGTGGGGATCCTGACTTAACCTGTGGGTGTAATCCCCCAGGGAACAGGGTTTTCTTAGCAGAGTCCGTCAGGCATCATCAGACTAGGGAGCGTCCTGCAAGGAGTCTCTGACGGAGGAGGAGCAGCAGACGCACAGAGACAAGCGAACACACAGGAGGGAAGGCAGGCACCAAGCGGAGCTTGCCAAGGAAGCAAGGGACGCTGGGACCACAGGCGCTGGAAGAGATGAGGATCTTCCCCCAGAGCTGGTGCCCCGATCCGGACTCCTAGCTGCCTTGAAATCAGAGAGAATAAATGTCTAAGAACTTTCTTTTCTGGGTTATAGCACCACTAGGACACTCTGATATCAAGCAAGCTACCTGCCTGCACACCTCCACCGACAACCTGCTAAAACCCCCAGCAAGTACTGCCCGGAATAATAGCTTTCAGAACATTTCACTGGAGAAGTGTGGGTACTACAGAGCCGAGTGGTATCGATTTCTTTCTTTTCAATTTCCTAATGATACGGAAAACTACTCGTGGCACGAGAAGCAGGTGGGATACATTTCTGTACCTAGTTTCACCTCTACTGTATGTTAAAAAGTAAGGCAAGAGAGACAGGTGGTATGAGGACTAAAGGGAAGAGGAGGGGAGGTTGTTCAGTTGACTTCAAATGTTAGCAAAAATTACTTGTGACAACCTTTTATTTCGTGTTTCATATCTCCCAGTTTCCAAATAAAACGGTCTTTTTTTTATATCAGACAAAATGTGTATAACAATAGGAAAAGTTTTCAAAAGTCTCCATCCAATACCCCAACACAGAAGCCGCTGCTCCGGCATTGATTCAGTCTCCGAGCTACCCTGTGTGGGGTTCCTGAGACAGTAAATCTTTGCGGGGCAGGAAGCCTCGTCCTCCTTGGTGGAGGGTCTGTACCACTGGCCTTGGGGTTAGCTATCCAAATTTTAGCCCTCAGCACCCCAGGGTGCCCTTGGAAAGGAAGCCTCCATAGATAGACATCATCTTCTGAGAATATAGAGACCATCTGGTGGGAGCTTCCCACTAGGTCCTGGCGGGCCGGAAGCTCCCCCTCTGTGCTCTGTGACAGCACAGAGTTTTGCATGCCTCCAAGGGAAGTCCACATGATGTTACTTGTAACTGATCCCAGGCCTTCCTGTTCATTTCCCACAAGGAAGCAAGGGGCCCTTGAAGACCCCAGAGAGGCCACCTCCCCACAGCCACCTGGCCACAGTGTGCCCCTGGGGTCCTGTGACTGGATTTCTGCACAGAAACACCCAGCAAACTCACCTACTGCTGTAGGTTGTCACAGTCTCTCTCTCTCTCTCTCTCTCTCTCTCTCTCTCTCTCTGCCACTCACCCAATCTCCATGATTGAGCTGCTGTTCTTCACGGCCATGGCGAGACACCTGCCTCCTTCGCTTGTTATTTTGTTTAGTCCTAGCCTGCAGGGAGAAAGAGAGAGAGCTGTCAGGGACCGTCTGTCTCCTGTGTGTGTGGGGGGGGAGGGGGACCCCAGTGAAGGGCTGCCCACTTCCCCAGCACAAGAGCCCCTCCTTGAGGAGGTGTGGCTTCCTTGGGGAAAGGAGCCAGAGCTCAGAGCTTGGAGCTCAGAGGAAGCCAGCTCAGGAAGATTCCTTCCCAGAGGTTCAGCATATTGTGGAGAAGCATGGGGGGGCCTCAGGAGCTCCCTGGGGTTCTCTGCCAGGCAGACCCTTCCTTTCCACACGCAGGCAAGTTGCTCCCCTCGGTCCCTGCAGAGCGTCCAGGCTGGGCCAAGGCCAGCTCTCCGGCACCCTTTGCAGGACCCTTCTGTGGCAAGGGAGGATCCCGCTCTGGGCTGCGATTAGATCAAGGGGCAGACAGACCACCTCACGTCTCCTTGTCCAGGAGAGCTGGGAATGCCAAGCCTTCCTTGCGCACCCAGGCCAGGCGGTCCCTTCCGACCCACGACAGTCATCCGTTCTCTCATGTTCCACTCACAGAAGAGAAGAGGGGCTCAGGGGGGAAAGTGGTTACGGTGGCGCTTATTCTTCGAATGACCGAGGGAGGGGGTGGCCAAGAGAGGCCAAGGAGAGGACGCCCCCCCCCCGCCCCCACCCCACTTACTTCAGGTGTGTGAGGGTTTTGCATTCGTTCAGGATCTGGGCGATGTACTTGGCACCCACATCGGTGATCTGGTTGTTGTATAAGCTTTGAGAGAGAGCAGAGGTGGGAGATGGCGGAACTCCCAACATCACATAGTGACCCCGACTTCTGCAAATAAGTCAGTAGCCAAGCCCATTGCTGTCCAGTGGATACTGACGCATAATGACTTCACCAAAGGCCCAAACCAAACCCACTGCCATCGCCTTGGTTCCAACTCAAAGCCACCCTATAGGACAGAGTGAAAGGGCTTTGGGAGCCTCCAGAGACTAAGGATATCATTGTGGAAGCAGCTGGCTTTCCCCAAGAAGCAGCTAGTGGGTAAGAACACCCAGCCTTGTGGTTAGTGGCCCAGTGCTTATCCCCCAGCGCCACCAGGGCTCAACCACTTTCTTCAGCTCTATGACCTTGGGCAAGTGACTCAAGTGTCCTGTGCCTCCATCTCTCCATCTGTAATACCGGGGTAATCACTAAACCCTAGTGCTCTCACAGAGGACTATAGAGGAGAATTTTTAAAAATGATTATAAGAGAGAATGCAAAGCACTGAGACCAAGTGCTCACTAAATGGTGGGTCCTGGGTCTTAGGAGGTCAAAATCATCTTCAGAGGAAGAGGTTTCTAAAGCCGGGGCCTTCTCCGTGTCCCCCTCGTAGTTATCTCATCACGTGAGGGCAGTCAATGCAATGGCCAGGTAAGAAGTGGTTGGAGGCAGTGACTGGACGGAGGCTTGGAGCAGTCCTGACCACCCAGACCAGCAGAGCTGGGAAGGGCCATCTGCTCCATTGAAAGCTGAAGCCCTGGCTCCGATGTACAGAGCCAACAGCGGTATGCAGCTGGTTGGACTGGCCTCAGTCCCTTAGCTCAGACTCCAGAATCCGCTGACCCTGCCATTCTGACTCACAGCAACCCTCTACCGAGTTTCTGAGGCTGTACATCTGTCTGGAAGCAGACAAGCTCAACCTTTGTCTGGCGGAACATCTGGTGGGTTTGAACCACTGATCGACCTTGCTGTGAGCAATTCAGGGATCCGCAGCACCGGGCGTGGCACCGGTTTGTGGTCTTCGTTTATCCCACTTGGTTTGAATACTCACACATTAGCTGAGGAAATAGTACAGTATTTGAAAATGGGGTATTGCGCAAGACCCCATCAGGCATATCACTGAATGTGTGGTACATGCGTTGCATGCCCCTAGTGTGTGGTACACTAAGGTGACCAGATTTAAAGTGGGACACCATGTACCGAGGGGTGGGTGGGGGGGTGTCTTGATTAAAAATGTGGTATATATGGATCAAATAGACTGTTCCCTAGCTTGTCGTGCATTCTTTCCAAAAATCGGGACTTTCAAAAAATAACGCCAAAAATCGGGACTGTCCCGCCAAAAGCAGGACGTCTGGTCACCTTATGGTGCACACACTACATTCCAACTCATGTCTGCCCCCAATGGTTCTCAGTGAGGGTCTAGGAACCTCTAACAGTAAACCCTAACACAATCTTTTGATATTTATAAAACATGACCAACATCAAGCTGATGCCAACTCATAGCGACCCTAGTGAGGGTTTCTGAGACTGAAACCCACCACGGGAGCAGATAGCCACCCCTTTCTCCCCAGGATGGCTGGTGGGTTCCCCTTCTGACTTTGGGGTTAGCAGCCCAGCAAGAAAGCCTCTGAGTGACCCATTGCACGACCAGGGCCCTTTTGTGAACTGTACCCCTACCTGTTCTTGAATTTCCTCCTTAGTAACCTGTGGCAGCCCCACACCCACAGAACAAAATGCTGCCCAGTCTGTGTCATCCCAGGAGCGGTTATAGAGCCAACCATGTGACCCGCAGCAAGTCCCCTGGGTGATTTTTCAGCAGTCGGGCCCCAGGCCTTTCATCCTACTCCCTCTTCATCCGGGAGCCTCAGTGAGAGCCACTCCTCATCCCGGCAACGCGCAAGGCTCAGCTGACAGACCACGGGTGCAGCGGCCAGGAAAGACAGATTCCCGGTCTCCCTCCCTCGTGAAGATGAGAATTCTGCCACCGTCCTCTGTACAAAAAGTGCCTCCCGAGACCAGGATGCCAAGGAATCCTGATGGCACGGGGGATTAAGCATTGGGTCGCTAACCCCAACGTCCACATCCACCTGTGCTCCATGGGAGAAAGAGGAGGCTTTATGGCCTTGGAAACCCTGTGCAGTCATTCCACTCTGCCCTACCCCAAACCAAGCTCGCTGCCATTGACTGTCACTGAGTATGGGAGTAGAAAGCCCAGTCCTTCTTCCTCAGAGCTTCTGGTGGTTTCGAACTGCCGACCACACGGATCACAGCCCAGCGCATTACTACTACACCACTAGGGCTGATCTGCTGGTTCTCTGCCCTATCAGATGGCTATAAGTTGAACCCAATTCCATGGCAGTGAGATTTTGATGCCACTTTTACAGGGGAGGAGGGTAAAACGTGGTCAGGTTGTGCACTTGCTCAAATCGTAGACACAGGTCAAGCCGAGAGCAGAAGCAGGACTCTTAACCCCCGTCTAAAGATCCTCCCAGTGGCCCAGACTCTCTTCTTCAACCATCCTGGGACCCCACAATTAGAAATCTGCCGCTTTTCCGTGCGGGCTACTGTGCGATGGGCCCCATGTCCCCCAAAAGTGCTTACCCCAAGTACGTCAGGATTTTGTATTTGGTCAGCTCCTCGTAGAGCACCTTCACCCCGCTGTCAGTGACCTGGTTCACGCTGAGTCTGAAACACGGCAGGAAAGAAAAGTCAGACTCTTTGTGGAGCAGCTGTTCCTTCTGAAGAAGTCTTCATCCCACCGGCATCTGCCCAGCCAGCCATACCTGCCAGGGGGGCGGGGCAGGAGGGAAGGGGCAGCATCCCCACTCAGTCCCCACGGCTGGTAAGACTCTAGCCCAGCCCCATTCATTTCAAGAATGCCTGTGGGTGCTTAGGAGAACGTTGTGAGGGGCCCATGGGCCAGTCGGACCTTCTACATGGTTACAGTGAAGAGAGAAAACACCCCATCACTTGGGAGTGGGGCCAGTGCTGGGAGAGGTCCCACAGTGCACAAAACACCCGCAAGCACTGGTGCTGGTAGCTGAGGTGCTTAGCCCCACTCCTGACCCCTCCCCGGGGTTCCTTGCCTGGGTGCTCTGTGGGAGCAGCTCTGCAGGTCTTTCTGCGGTAGAGACACCTCCTGAGCTCAAACCACAGGCAACAGCCGGTCTTCCCCACAAGAACTGACCCACCCCAAGTGCCAACGGCACCCCTGTGCACAATTGCCCGGGCTGAACCTGACCTGCACCTATTGGTGACTGCTGTCTGGGGAAAGGCCAATGCCATCTCAGAGCCTCCTGAGGCCAGACTTATGAGGGCAGGATGGCGAACAGCTCCTGGACAAGGTGGCTGGGAAGCCTCCATGCAAACAGGCCATTTGAATGCACCTGATGCCATGCTGGGGTATGAGTTAGGCTGCCAACCGCAAGGTCCATCCCATAAGGAGACCCTGCCCAGGAAACCCCTGGGGGCAAACCTACTCTGTTCTCTGTGGTCTGTGAGTTGGAATGGGCTCGACGGTAGTGGGATTCAGTTGCAAATAAGCCCTGGTGGCATGGTGGGTTAGGCAGGGGTGCTACTAACCACAAAGTCGGTGGTTCTAACCTACTAGTCACCCCTTGGAAGAAAGATGAGGTTGTCAGCTGCAGTAAAGATTTAAAGTCTCCACAGCCCTATAGAGCAGGGGTCCTCAAAATTTTTAAACAGGGGCCCAGTTCACTGTCCCTCAGACCTGTTGGAGGGCCGGATTATAGTTTTAAAAAAAACTATGAATAAATTCCTATGC
>NW_022103920.1:87914188-87933442 GCF_000313985.2 Echinops telfairi
CATCTTTCTCCCACGGAGCAGGTGGTGGCTTCAAACTACTGACCTTTTGGTTAGCAGCTCAAGGCATAGCCCACAATTCTATCAGAGTGCCTGCCTCACAGATTCGGCAGCAAATATTCTTGGGTTTGCAGGCTATATGTTCTTTACAACCAAAAAAAGACCTCAAATTCAAGCATATTCACTCTTCCCCCTTTTATTAAGCCTTCAACAAGACAGAGGCAAGACAAAGACAAATCAGGCAGGTGAGGGGAGCCATCAGCAGGAAGCCAAATGCTGCCCAAAGGAATTCACCACCATGGGGCTAATTATTACCAAGAACCAATTCACTGCCATTAAGCCGATTCCAACACATGGCAACTCAATACAGGTAGGCTTTCTGAGGCTGTAAATCTTTATGGGAGCAGATAGCCTCATCACTGTCTTGAGAAGAAGCTGGTGGATTTGAACCACTAACCTTGCAGTTAGTAGTCCAACGCTTACCCAACAGCACCACCAGACTCCTTAGAGATAGAAAACAAAAGCAATCATCACAGAATCATGATTGGCGGCAGATCAATTCATCACTGTCCCTAGTGGGACCCCAGAAGCAGGAAAGGGCCCCGATTGGGATGTGTGAACAATTGCAGAATAAAATGGGATCCGGCTAAGGTGATGGTTTGGATATGGCTGGTGGACCTGAATCAAAGTCCCCTGTGCCCTCACCTTTGGATGACATGGCAGCTATCCCTGGGAAATCATGGGTGGCATGCCCAACCAAGTTCCCTGAAGGCAAGGCTGTCCCTCCTGGGCTGGCCTCGCCACCCCTGGAGTTGTCATCTACTTTCAAACACACTCACCTGAGGACAAAGTTGTCACATTGCTGGTTAACATTCAGAACTCAAATAGAGTCTGAATTTATGCCAAGACAAAAAATGGAATTAGGGTTCCCACAACACACTACAGCCTTCCACAATCCAACTGCCCTAGAATCTAAGCTCTCATACCTCTCGGAATCAAGCTCTAAGCCCCTCCAAAGGATTGCAGGTGCACTGGCTCAAGTCGTGGTATTTTGAATCGCTTCATATGCACGTGGGAATTGGACAATGAATAAGGAAGACCGAAGATGAATTGATGTGTTTAAATTATGGAGTTCCCAGAGAATATTGAAAGCACCATGGGCTGCTGGGAGAACAAAGAAATCTGTCTGGGAAGAAGTCCAGCCAGAACAATCCTGAGAGGCAAGGGTGGTGCGACATCATCACTCATATTCTGGACATGTTGTCAGGAGAGACCAGTTCTTGGGAAAGAACATCATGCTGGGTGTGGTAGTTACATAGTCTCTTGTTAACATTGAGACTCTTAAGAGTGAAGGGGTGGAGTTTAGCCTGTCAATCAAGTCACAGCTTGATGACCTCATTTGGAGGCGCTAAAGAGATAAATAGCTCACTTCAGACACACTCTCCCTGCGAGACATTCCTGTTGACAAGACACATGATGCTACGCTGGAGTCCTAGAGTTGGAGGAGCCACGTGGAGACCCTTGCCAGTGCTGAGATGCTTCCACCACCACTGGATCCACAAGACTTCCCATCCACTGCCCTGTGATCTTCCTGCATTCGGCATCATTGCATGTGTTGAGTGAGTCTGAAGAGTAATTTATAGATTGGTATCGAACATATTGACTAATATCAGACTTATGAACTTGATCTGGACTATGCTGGGATATTTTCTCACTATACAATTGCTCTTGTATATAAAGCTCTCCCTTATACACATATGAGTGTCTATGCATTCGTTTCTCTAGTCCAGACGAACACTGGGCAAAGAAGAGGTTAGTGCAAAAGAAGGCCCTCACGGAGATGGATTGACGCAGGGGCTGCACCAATGGGCTCAAACCAGAACAAGTGTGAGGATGGCGCACACCAGGCAGGGCTCTGTTCCGTTGTACACAGCTAGGGTCTTGGCTGGTGGATTTGAACTGCAGACCTTGTGGTTAGCAGCCCAATGCTTTGTGATGCTGCCAAGGAACCCAAAACGTTTGCTGAACTGTAGATGGAGTGGGATCTAGAATTCCTACTTTCCAAGCTGATGTGCTACCGCTAAACTGTAGGCGGGAGGGAGAGTCATTCTTTGAGGGCAGAGAACGGACTCCAAGCAACATCCACCAACTGCACACAATTTACGTGCTGTACATGTTGTACATCAGCACAACAGGCACCGAGAACCGTTCCCAATCCCCACTGCTCTTGGGGCGTGCGCGAGCCAGACAATAAATAGAGAATTTAAACACAGCCAGAGGTTGGGGTTGTGGCTTTGCTTTGGGAGCACGCCGATCACCCTTCTTCCAAGACAGATGGGTTGGTTCTTTTGGCAGTCTGGGCTACTTTCCCTATTCTTCGCCAACACCATAATCCGACTGCATCCCTCCTTCTACAGTCTTCCTTACTCCATGCCTAACTTTCTTTCCCTCCTATGTCTAACTTTCACGTGCATATCAGGAGAGTGGATCAGGTATACCTTAGTCCTAGCTAAGTCACATCCTAGCTTCTCAACATCGTGAAGAGGCCTTGTGCCACGGTGTACTGACAGTGTTTATAAGAACGATACCAGTGCTTGTGTGACAGAGCTGTGAGGAAGGCTGAGATGACTTTTGTAACGCATTTCATTCCCTACTCTGTGGGCATGGCTGGCTGCTATGTCATCGCTCAGATGAGAACCCTCTCCTTTGCCAGAGGGGGACGCACACGCTCAGAGAGGTTAAGCGGCTCGTTCGAGAGCAGCCAGTGGGTGCTGACCTAGCTCTGCCACCTTGAGATGACTTTTGTAACACATTTCATTCCCTACTCTGTGGGCATGGCTGGCTGCTATGTCATCGCTCAGATGAGAACCCTCTCCTTTGCCAGAGGGGGACGCACACGCTCAGAGAGGTTAAGCGGCTCGTTCGAGAGCAGCCAGTGGGTGCTGACCTAGCTCTGCCACCTTGAGAGAGAGAAAAGGTCCCCACATTCTGAGACGAGGTATCATGCGCCCCAGGATAAGGAGTTCCCAATCTGGAGTGCTGGTTTGCCTGTCCCAGCCCCGCCTGGCATCCCCTGGTCTGCTGCTCCTTGGACCTGGCAGCCTCACCTGATGATGGTGAGCCAGCGGAAGCAGGACTGCAGCTCCCGCACGCCGTAGTCATTGAGGTTGTTGTTGTCCAGGTCGAGCCCCAGCCGCTGGTGGACGTGGTGCAGGACGAAGGCGAGGGCGCTGCAGTCGGCCGAGCAGGCGTTACAGTAGGTCAGCTTGAGGTAGTTGGCGCAGATGCCCCTGGCCGCCAGCTGCCCCACCTCCTCGCTCTGCGTCTCGTAGATGCAGCGCAGCATCCAGATGAAGGTGGGCATGGCCTGCACCTGGTTGTAGCCCTCCACCTTCATTCGGGGCAGGTTCTTCAGGTAGGACTTCAGGCTGGTGAACAGGTGTGCCCACAGGGCACGGCGCTTTCTCTTCAAGGCCGCCGCGGGCACCAGGTGCTGCAGGAGTTTCTGCCGGGCTTTGGACAACAGTCCGCACAGGAAGAGGTTGGTGAAGTGAAAGTGATCCTTGTTTTTGAAAGGGTCTTCCCTCGCCAGGCGGCGGCCCCCCAGACACCGGAAAGGGGGGAAAGAGGGGAAGCAGGTCGCCGCCGCGGTCTTCCCAGGAGGAGCCCACTCCTGGAAGAACCTGAGCAGGTGCTGCGTGCCCACTCTGTCGTCCACCACCAGGAAGAAGGCCGTGAAGAAGGCCTGGAGGGTGATGTGGAAAAACTCGTAAGACAGCTGCTCCCCGCCGGGGCCCAGTTCCAGCACGGCCTTCAGGAAGCCCAGCTGCAGGTCCCCCTCCTGCAGCGCAGAGGCCTGCACCTGCTCCGGGCTGAAGACGAACAGACTCCTCTCCATGCCCCCGTGAGCCAGGCGGCCCAGGGAGTGCAGGGTGCCCCGGCCGGCGTGGAAGGCCTCCACCTGGCTCCGCGTGTTCCTCTGCACCAGGCTCGTGGGCTGGGTCCTGTTCAGGTGGACCTCGGTGGCCAGCAGGAAGATGTCGGTCAGCGTGAGCGTGCAGTCGGGCAGCTGCAGGGCGCCCTGGAAGGCCGAGTAGAAGTGCTGGAAGCAGCGGAAGATGATCCAGCAGAAGAGGGGCACGGCGCACAGGCTGCACAGATTGGGGTTGGCCTCCAGCTGATCCAGCAGGCGGGTCTGCAGCGCACGGTCCGGGAACATGCGCCGCGCATAGGTCTGCAGGTGGCTGGGGGAGAAGCCCCGCAGGAAAACCTTCTTCCGGAGGAACTGGCGCGGGATCTCCAGGCCCGTGCGAGCCGTCAGCAGCTTGGTGGCCCCCTTGAGCAGCTTCCCGCTGAGCAGGCTGGCCAGCAGGACCAGCGGGTGGGCGGGCTCCAGGGGCGAGGTGGTGTCGGGCGCACTGCTCAGGTCGAAGTCCGAGCTGAGCTCGTCCAGGCCATCGAAGGTGAAGAGGGCCGTGTGCGGGAAGCGCAGCAGAAAGGCGAACACCTCCTCTGGGTCCTGCTCCGGGTAGCAGTAGTGCTTGAAGAGCAGGTCCTGGAGGCACAGGGTGTCGCTGGCCTGGAAGCAGCTGAACAGGCGGCAGCGGAAGTGGAAGAAGAACTTGATGCCGGCATCCAGCTGGCCCGAGGCCCAGAGGCCCTGCAGCCGCTGCAGCAGCATGGACTTGCCCACACCGGCGTTGCCCGACACAAACACAGTCTCGGCCTGCTCGTTGAGGATGCCCGTGGAGTGGTCCAGGAGGCCGTCCAGGCTGCCCAGGAGACCCAGGCTCTCGTTGGCAAAGCCCACCAGCTCCACCACCGTGTCCATGTACACGTCGTCCAAGAGCAACTCCTCCTTCTGGCCATAGCACAGGATGAACTTGGAGTCGCAGCCCAGGTGATGCCGAAGCTTCTGGGTGTACCTGCTCACTGCGGGGAGATGGGGGGTGGGGGGAAGAGAGAGAGAGAGAGAGAGGAGGAAGTGGCATGAGAAGATGTGAGCACAGACACCAACTAAAGGCACACCCTGGGCCATGAAGCCACATGGCTCCTAAATGCATGGCCTCCAGAGGCCTAGAACCAGAAGGTCCAGGGGTTCAATCCCCCTGCCTGTCTCCTCACTCTACCCAGCCAATGGGCAACAGATCTGAGACTAAAACCAAAACACACAAGCAAACCCATTGCTATGAAATCAATTGCAACTCACAGCAAAGGCCTCCTTCCAATTCCTCTGCACAAGCCGTCATCGCCCTGCAGCCAGGGATGGAAGCCCCTCCAACCCGAGGGCCACGCTGGATGGCGCTCTAGCGCTGCCCCCACCTCCTCACAAACCCGCAACGCTCGCTGCCATCACGTCCAAGCTGATTCATAGCGACTCTGTAGGGCAGGGTAGAACGGTCCCTGTGGGTTTCTAAGACTGTAATTCTCTCCAGAGTAGAAAGCCTCCTCTTTCTCCCTCAGAGCAGCTGATGGTTTTGAACTGCTGACCTTGTGGTTAGCAACCCAACAGTCCTGTTCAAAGAGCACAGTCAGCCCCTTTAAAATGATGACTGTGCTCGGGAAAAAGCTAAAGAGCCCTGGTGGCCCTGCGGGTTCTCAGCGTCAGCAAACTGCCTCCAGAGCCATTTGGCACCCTTTCAGTACGTACATGTGGCGCTGAAGGAAAACTGAGAAATGTAAGGGGCATTGTTCAGATCATGGTGATTTCATTTGTTTGTAAAAATATATTTATGCCTCTCAGATGAGTTTTAAATTGTTGGGAGGGACAGGATCGACTCTTCCATCTCAAAAGTTTGCTGACCCTTTGGGTTAGGCATTGGGCTGTTGTTAATCGCATGTCAGTGGTTCAAACCCACCAGCTGCTCCGTGGGACAAAGATGAGGCTGTGTGATCCTATAATGTTTTACAATCCCAGAAACTCTGTATAGGGTCACTGTACTTGATGGCAGTGCGTTTTGGGTCCTAGTTCTCTGTCTCTGTCAATTTCCCTTTTCTGCCCAAGAATTCGATGGAACCGAAGACCGTGTCGTCTTTTCCCTCTGTCTTCTTACCAAGTGAATTTTAGTGAAAAGCGGAGGAAGCCCGCCTGGGCTGGCAGGATTCTCGTTGGTGTTGGTGCCTTCCCAGCTCTGCGGGGCCAGACAGACACTCTGATCCCCTGCCCCCGCCCTGACTTTCTGCACCTTGCCCTTTACTTCTGCGTCCACAATCAGCCCGGAGTCTTCAACCATTGGAGTCTGGCAGACAGTCTTTACTACTGGAAACAAACCACAGTCTGAAGTAGGCTTCTGGGGATACTTTCTGTTGAAAGCCGGCCCCAGGGCCATTGCTTTAGGGGTTCGTCCTGCTTGGGGGCTCCAGGAAAATCTGAGTCCCACAAGAAGGTGACATTCTGATCTGCATGATGGTCTTTCAGAGATCCGTGTGGATGACATTAGCAATACCAACTTCAAAGGTCAGACAGTAAAGTTTTAGGTAATCACTTATGTTAATGGGAGGGGAATCACTAAAAAAAAAGGTGGTGGTGACTGATAATGGTTGTCTAGCTCGAAGATGCCACTAAGAATGCCCCTGATTGGACATACAGGAATTGTTGAACGGGTGGTGATGGTTTTTCCACTATTTAAAAAAAAGTTAATTTTAAAAACGATACTCAGGGGCTTCAAAAGGTGCATGGAGGAAAATGGAATTAAGAGCTAATAGGAAATTTCTGTGAACTTTCGAAGCCCTCCCCCCAAGAGACTAGTATGACAAATAGCATCTTAAATCTTATGCAACTAGGAAAGCAAAAGAAGCAGAGTTGGGACATGGGTCCTGGAGAGGTGCCCGCAGCTGCCTCAACATGGGGAGACAGAAGAACTCCTGACCCGCAGATCAGACTTGGGATCAATTCTACGGTGTGTGACGTGATGCGACGTGTTGTGATATAACAAGCGGAAGCTTCAAAAAGCACGTGACAAAATGGCGGACCAGATGCTGCTTTCTCCCTGGAACTGTTGGAAGCCGCTTCCGGTCCCTGTAGGGCTACCATCCTTCATCCTGATCTGCAGCAAAGCCCTCTGCGGATGAGCTCAGGACGCGATCCCGTCCATCGGACTCGGAGCTCCCCGAGGGCAGGAGAAGCAGGCCGGCGTCCGCTCCCCACCGTGTCCCTGGCACCGTCCATTCCTAACCCATTCAGTGCCTGAAGTCAGCGGGGCTCCTAGTGCTGGTCCCCAGAATGTGCAGCCTACGAAGACTTCCCAAAAAAGACCAGTTCGACTGGAATGTGTGCGACCATCGGAGCCCCGCGAACTGTCACCGTGGGGCTTCACCAAGAGGTCAGAATGGAAGCCGCGGCCACGCGGCCATGGACCAGGCAGTTTACCTGGGGTCAGCTCGAGCCGCAGCCACCTGGGAGCCGCAGAGCAGCGGTCCCTTCCATACAGGAAAGCAGCTCCTCCCACCCGGCCCCCCACCCCCGAGGCAGGTCCACCTCTGTTCCAAGGGGCTTGCCCTCCGATATAGTCCGCATTTCCAGAGCCGGGGGGCCTGGCTTGCTTGAGTGTGTGCGGTCCCGGGGCAACCATACCTGGATCTGTGTTGAGCACAGTTCTGCTCTGAATGAGCTGGGATGGGGCGAAGCCGATCTCCGACAGCCAGGGCTGGAGGTCCACGTAGGCATCCTGGAGACGCTGGAGCACGTGGAGGAGGAACTCGCACACCTCGTCGCCCTTGCTCTGCACCAGATCCAGGAGCTTGCGGACCTGGTGGTGGCACAAGCCGAGGATAGGAGCTGGCACCAGGGGCTTCCTCCCACAGAAAAGACCCCCGGTGGGCACAGAGGGAGCCCAGATAGCCCCAGCTGGTGTGAGAGCCCCCAGGATGGAGACCTGGACCCATGACACGGAAAGGAACCCACGTGGGAGCCTACAGTATAGAAAGGTGAGCGGCACAGCTAAGACCGTGGAGTTCCCTTTCTGCGTCTCTTGTTCCCTCTTTGCTCAATAAGACTGCCAACCAGCGCCTGCCCGTGACAAACAGCCTGCTCCGATGCTGACCAAAAGGTTGATGATTCAGGTGTACCCAGAGGTGCATGGGAAGAAAGGCCTGGCAACCTCCTGGCAAAAGTTCACTGCTTGGAACACTCCGTGGAGCACACTTCTACTCTGGCACCCAGGGCTCGCCAGGATGGCAGCTGGCTTTCTTCGGTAAAGGGGGTTTGGAAAGTCACCCCTCATGGATCAGGAGGTGGGGTGCTGGGCCACTCCACTAGGAGCTCTATCCGTTTTCTATTCCAACTGGTATTTTGGTTATGTTTTGAAGTACAGAAAAACAACCCAGAAAAGAGACCCAAGCATCGGCGTGCGCTACTGGGCTTCCCCCAGAGAACCTTCCTGTCCCTCCTGAGCCTCAGCAAGATCACATTACCAACATTCCCCTAACCACAGAAGGCTTTTTCTGATCTGTCCAGTTTTATTTTTCAGAAGAAGACACAACACTAAGGGCTGTAGAGACGTCCCTTGGGTGGGATATGGAAAATTCTTCCTGACCTGGGGCAGTGGCCATCCTCCGGGTCTGACGCGGCAACGGGCAGTCACCCAGTGTGTGCGCCGAATACACGCCACTGCCCCATGTCTTACACTTTCCATTTCCTCAGCTAACTTGGAGGGAATTTGTGACAGAAATGTTTGGGAGCTAAAGCACTCAGCAGTGGAGGGGTGAGAGGAGCTTATACTTATCCTGTATGAACCCAATAGCCCAGTCAGTTCATGTTCTCTTAAGACACCTCGTGCTCCACCCCCACCCCAAAGTGAGATCCTGACCAAGGTACTGAAGCCTCTCCCGGTCCACTCTACTCAGGCCAACTCCATGAACCCCTTCCAGCCACCTAGATCCCTACCCCATGGAAGTACCCCATGGACCCCGAGGACCTTGTCAGGCTGGGTGGGGCAGGCACACACAATCTCCGCGTCCTCCTCTGAGAGGTAGTCATTCTCCAGCAGGTTGTCCAGCAGGCAGCGAGTGTTGCGGACGTGGGTGACCAGAAGCTCCCGGTAGGTCACGAGCAATTTAATGTAGGTGGGAGATCCTGATGGGATTGTTCCCATTTCACTGGGCACCGGGGTTTCCATCATAACAGCAGTAAGTGGTTACTTTCCCTCCTTCATCTTTTAGCTGCATCTGTCTTCCTGGGGTTGGGCCCAGGGCCTTTGCCTCTCAGTGGAACCCCTGGGGAGACAGACAAGCACCATGAAAGCCAAGGTCATGGGAAAGCTCCCCTCCCTTCCCGCTCACCCAGGGTCCTGGCCTTTCATCACATAGAGCCTTGATTAAGACTGTTAATTCATATTCGCGGTGAGTGTAATTAATGTCACTGAGCTGTGCAGCTGGAAGTCAAAAAGCCTCATCTTTCTCCCATGGAGCAGCTGGGGGTTTCAAACTGCTGACCTTGATGTTAACAGCCCAACCAACGCATAACCACCATGCAAGAAATTGGGGGGGAAATGAAATAGAAAGTAATGGAATTTCCCCGCAAATATTTGAAAGCTCCCCTTGTACTTACTCCTTTAAAAGGGGGAGGGGGCAGATGTGACATGTATTCAGGAGAAACTAGTCATTTAAATGTCACTGCTTCTGGGTTACATCACTAGGTGAGGTGACCAGGGGCCGTCAACTCTTGGGTTTGGCAAAAATGCGTACTGATTTTTTCTTAATAATTTTAAGGCAATATTGTGTGTAGGTCCTAAAGTGGGATGGAGATGGAAAAGTGTAATGTTTTACAAAAAAGTAAACTGGAATGGAAGGTTTTGCATCCCCCCAATCAGAGAGAAGGCCGGGAGGGAGAGGAGGGGGGGTTTGAGCAACGACTGGCCAATGGAGAAAGAGGTACACATGAAGCCTCCTTGGGAGGCTGGAGGCTAGTCACTGGGCTGCTAACAGCAAGGCTGGTGATTTAAATCCACGAGCAGCACCATAGGAGAACCGTGAAGCAGGCCCGAGAACCCCCACACAGTGCGGCTCGGAGTCAGAATCAACCCCACAGCTGCCGGGTAGGCTTAGTTTAGGTTCTTTATGTTTGTTTGTTTTTGTTTTGTTTTTTTTATAGAGAAGTGGTTTCTTTAAGGCAGACTAGTTGGTTCAACCAAGTTTAAATCAATTGTACTTTTTAGAGGTGCCCTGGTAGCATAGTGGGTCATGCCTTGGGCTGCTAACAAGGCCAGCAGTTCATAATCCCCAGCTGCTCTGAGAGGGAAAGAAGAGGCTTTCAACTCCCATAAGGAGTTACCGTCTGAGACGCCCACAGGGGCCATGCTGCCCTGTCCGACAAGGTCACTAGGAGGCAGCAGTGAGTGTGGTGTGGGAGTATCTTTGTAAGATTCTGGCATTGCTTATCAAAAGACAGCAGGCACTTTAAAATAACATTCTCCCTTACATTTTCAATCTCCCCAATTCTTTCTGGGAGCTGCAAAATCCGTTTCTTTGAGATTTCTATTTTACTGAACGCCAAATAGCTGAAGCCGTGGATGGAGTTGGCAACAGGATAATTTTTAGGTCCAGGACTCTGGGATTCCTCAGCCCTAACTCTCAGTCGTTCAGGCCACCGGGATTCAGAATGACTTCCAGAGCAGTGGGTTTGAGCGTGTGTGTGAGAGTACATGTGTGTGTGTTGTGCTTTGCTTTAAATCAGCCTTAGGTTAAAAATCTACTAGGTTAATTTTCAAAGAGATAACAATATCACCATTGTAACATCTCACTCAATGATCCATGGGAAGTAAGGTATAAATGCAGTGGAAGTAAAAACAGTCTTAGTTTATCCCAGTTGGACAGTGCTGCTTCCTGAAATGAGGCCAATTCCTGCTAGAGTCGTTTGAGAGATGTAGACAACCCTGAGAACTGCTCTTCGAGAGAACCACGGGTCTGAGAATCGCTTCCTCGCTGTCAGGCCGTGGGTGGGGTGCCCTGTAACTGTGCCAGCCAAGAACACCTTGACCCACCAGGGGAAGGGGTCCAGTTCTTTGGGCGGCGTTACCCTCCTTCCTTCATCCCTCTTATCTTTCTGTGGCTGCTCTGAAGGTTCACTTTCACTCCTGTCTTCTTTCTCTTCCAGGCCTGGGATTCCCAAACAGTGGGGCGCTTGCCCCGTATTTCCCGTGAGAACCACTTCAAACTCATCTGCCTCTTTACGCCGAAGGCGGAAAGTCAGGGAATGTCTCCTGGGTGCTGGCCACCTGAACAAAGCAAGCCATCGCGTCGCAGCAAGCTGGTAAGAAGCTGCTGTCCTGTCATTTCCAAAGCCCTGGCTGGAGGGTTAGTCAGAGTTAGGTTTGTGAGGGTTGCAGAGTTAGCCTGATTCGGCAGGAACTCAGTGAAGCAAGGCTGGTTTCAGAGCGGCTTCACTGGTAAACAGCCTCCAACGGCAGACCGTGGCACCCTGGAGAGGAAGCCGTCTTCATGGGCACCGGGTTACCAGAAATGCCACTGAACCCAGCCACCTCCTGGTTCTGAGAAGGCCCTTTGCCTCCTTTACCTTGTATTGAGGGTCTCGCTAGTAAAGACCCTCTGCTCTTTCTTCCCAGCCAAATAGAGGACCCAGGTTGGGCCAGGACTGGACTTCTGGGAATGGGGCCTGCCTACGAGTGGGTGGACCTATCCCAGTGGTTTGGAAAAATGAGGACTGAAGTTGACGAGAACCAAAGAAAACAAGGGAGTCTGTGGTGGGGGTGTTCAAAAACCAAGGCCTAATGTGAACGAGAGGTTCGGAGCGGAGACCCAAAGCCCATCTGTAGACAATTGGACATCCCCTCACAGAATGGTCACAAGGAAGGGACAAGTCAGCCAGGGTGCAGTACAGCACCCATGAAACACACATTCCTCGAGTTCTCTAATGCTTCCTCCCCCTCATTATCATGACCCCAGTTCTACCTTACAAATCCAGCTGGACTGGAGCATGTACACTGGTGCAGATTGGAGCTCTCGACACACGGAATCCAAGACAGATAAACCCCTCAGGAACAGTAATGGGAGTCGTGATACCATGAGGGTAGGGGGAAGGTGGGGGGAGAAGGGGGAACTGATCTCAATGATCAACATATGAATACTGCCCTGCCCCCCACCCCAAAGGGGACAAACAACAAAAAACGTGGGTGAAGGTAGATGGTGTAAGATATGAAAATAATAATTTACCAAGGTTCCCAAGGGTGGGAGGGTGGGGGAGGGAGGGGAAAAGAGAGGAGCTGATATCAAGGGCTCAAGTACAAAATGTTTTGGAAATGATGATGGCAACATATGTACAAATGTGCTTGATACAATCGGTGTATGGACAGTGACAGAGCTGTAAGAGCCCCCAATAAAATGATTGATTAAACAAACAAAACCCAAGGCCTACATTTGAATCACAAATGAACCCAAAGGGAAGATGCAGTACAGAAGACATGTGTGGGGATGGCGTGAGGCAAAGGTGGGAGTGCAGCCTGTTGACAAGGAGTGAGCCCCTAAGGGAGCTCAGACTTTAGATGGGCATCCCTGCTGCTGCAACACCACACACACACACACACACACACACCTACCTCCTTCTCAGCCCTTGGATCTGCACTCATAGAGGGTTAGCTCCCAGAGAAGAGATTCACAGGGTCAACTTCTCCTGGGAACCCATGACGTGGATCCATCTTTTCATTTGGTCTTCTGGAAAGGAAGCCCTGGTGGTGTAGAGGGCTATGCATCGGGCTGCAAGGTCAGCAGTTCGAAACCACTGACCTCTGAGAAAGATGAGGCTTTCCACTCTCGTAAAGAGTTACAATCTCAGAAATCCGGAAGGGACTGTCCTACTCTGTCTTCTCTGAGTTACAATCAACTCGATGGCAGTGAGTTTGGTTTGAACTAAATTTAAGGTCCAGGGAACCTCAGAGGGGAGATTCAGGAAGTTACTCTGAAGAAACTGGGGGAGGACTGGCATTGGAGGAAGTCGAGAGAGGGTAAGAGAATGCTACACAGCAGAGCCATTCCTTAAAGACAAACCGCAGCCACGGTGCAACTTTCATTAGCCGCCACAGCAGTCAAAGTTAAAAACTCCCCTCGAGTTGATGCTGCTTTGTTGTGACCCTACAGAGGGAGGGCTTCCAGGGCCGGACAAGCTTCTCAGAGCAGATAGACAGCCTCGTCTTTCTCGGAGCAGACAGACAGCCTCGTCTTTCTCCCAGGCAAAGATCATCCGAGTTGTTGGACCCACAACAGGGAGCCATTAGTAGTCCAATGCTGACCCAATGGTGCCACCAGCACTCCTGGGTGGTGGGTTTTTTATTTTGTTTTGTTTTATGATAGAGCAGCGCTATGCACTAGAAATAAAATGCAAGCTAGGTGCGTACTTTTAATTTATCTAGTAGCCCCATTAATAATAGTTAAAAACAACCAGGGGAAATTAATTTGAATCATGTATTTTAATTAACCCAGTGTGTTCAAAATACTATTTTAATATGCCATCAATATAAAAACCATTGAAGAAATATTTGACTTCTCCCCCATACTCTTTTTCCTTTCTTTCTTTGTAAAAGTGAATCCCCAATAGTGTTTGAAATCTGGAATGTGTTTACATTCCAGCCCATATCAATCTGGACCAGCCAAATTTCAAGTGGTCAGTAGCCACATGTGAACCGTGGCTACCACAGTGGACAGTGGTTCCATAGCTCAGTCACTGATAGCTGAGTTGGTGAGGGAGCGGAATTCCTGCTTCCCCCTCCCCACTTGAAGACGGATACCGCTGACGACCCTGAAATCAGTTTTTCCGACTCATTTCATTGGGAGGTCAGTGGCCACACGTAATACTGCAGACTCAGAAGGAAATAAGTATGCGATTTCCTGGCTTGCAGTCAAGGTACATTTCCTTTCAACTATTAGATGAAGAACTCGCGGCTTTTGAGTGATGGTGTGGATGAAGACTACTGACATGACCGTGGACTCTCAGATGGACAAACACATCCATCTTGGACGAAGGACCGCCAGAATGTTCTTGAGAAGCGAGGGTGGGGTCCTTTGGTCTTCTGTGCTCTGGACATGGTCTCCCTGGAGAAGGGCTGTTGGCTTGGGAAAGTGGGGGGTTAGTGATGCAAAGGAAGACCTTCGATGAGACAAACTGGCACCGTGGCTGTGACAATGGGCTCACGCACAGCGACAGTGGACTTGACAGCACCTCTGGCAACACAACGACATTAGACAACGTTATACCTTCATTGCTTGTCAAGATTTTGTAAGCTGACAAAACTGCTGCTGCTAGCGTGGTGGGACAGGGAGTCTGGAACCCTGTTTGACAATAGGTCCCAACAGCCAGAGAAAAGGCCTTGCTACCGTAGCCTCCCATTCTAGAAACATGCCTTCTGAAGGAATCCAGGTTGACCGTCTCCAGTTTTAAAGAGGAGGCTCCTGCTTCTAGCAAGGGCAGGGTAGCACGTGGCCACCCAAAGCTCCCACCAAGGACAGCCAGAAAAGCGTCCTGCCAGTTCGAGGACTCAGGACAGAGGCTGAGGCGATCGGTACTTGAAGGGGCAATACCCGGGAAAGGAAGAAGCGTTTGCTTTTCGACGAGCAACTTCCTCATTTGGGAATGGGCCTTTTGGGGGGCGGGGGTGGGGGGGGCTTTCAAGGGGGAGACACAGGGCAGAGGCTGCCGCAAAGAGGCGGAAGAGCAGATTGGGCTCTCAGAATGTTCACACGTAAATAAAAACAATGTGGAATCCAGAAAGACCGCAGCAAGTGGCTGAACAACCAAAAAACGATGAGAAGATTCCCAATGCAGCCAGTGTGAAGAAAAATTAAAGTAACCTACAAAGAACAACAGCACGATTCGACTTGATTTCTGTGCAGAAGAGATGGAAGGGGGAGGGGGGAACATAGGAAAACGTCTTTGAAATCCTGAGAATGACGAAATACTTACCAAGCTAGAATTCTCTCTGCACCAGCAAACATCTATGACAGAACTGAGAGCACTTCAAGAAGACAAGAAGGGACAGGTATAATGATGGAGACGATAAGATACGGAAATCATATGTTACAGAAGACGAAGGTATGGTTGTCTACGTGGAGAAAATCTGGATGAATCTTATGTAAAAAAACAAAACTCTGCTAGACCTCAGTGAATTTGTCAAGGTTAGAGGATATACAGTTAATATGTAAGGACAAACTACATTTCTATATACCAGAGACAAATATCTGAAAAATGAACTTATAAAAAGGACTACCGATTATAACAGCAAGGAAAAATACTACATTTTAGAATAAATATAATGAAAGATGTACATGATCATTCCACTGAAAACTACAAAACCCTGTTCAGACAAGTCAAAGATGACCAACATAAAGGGAGATTTATAGACTAAGTTCCTGAGTTGAAGCTCAATATGGTTAAAGTATCTATACTCAAATTTATCAGAAGATTGAATGTAATCCGAACAGCAAGCTTTTTAGTAGAAATTGGCAAGCTATGTCTGAAATCTAGATGAATTGCCAAGATCTTAGAATAGCCAAATAATTTTGAAAAGAGGCAAAGCTTGCAGATTTCCACTACCTGATTTCAAAATCTGTCATGGTGCAGCAATCACTCAAGACTGTGTACTTTGGGCCTAAACAGACAAGGGGCGTCAGAAAGTTCATAGGAAAATCCATTAGCTTTCTATTTTTCTCATGAACACGTTGAAGCCCTTCATAGAGATCAAAGTCCAGAACTAGATCCAAGCATATATAGTAGGGCTGACATTCAAAGAAAGTACTGATGTCATGGAGTGAAGGAAGGAAGCAAATTGCATTGGAAAAATGGATATCTGTTTTGCGGACTTCCCCTCCTCCCCCAATCATTCTTGACAGCTAGATTATACCATATGCCACAAATCACAAATATTCATTAAAATGGGTCCTAGAGAAAAATATAAAACACCAAAACATGTAGGAGAAAAATCTATATAGCCGCAGGTTTCTTAGTCCGCAAAAGTCATTAATCATAAAAGAACAAAATCGTGTTGATAATTGAGACTTTATGAAATTCAAACTGTTCTGTTCTGCAGAAGACACGATCAAGGTAAAGGTCGGGAGAAAGAGTCACAATGCTTGCACAGGTAAGTAGAAGTATATTGCTACTAGGGGATATTGCTACTGGAATCACACACACCTGATTCCAAACAAAATGTGTTTAAATGTGTTTCTACCACCAGAGGATGGCTACAGACAAATTCTCTCAGTAAGACACCTGTCTTCACCTTGTTGGATGCTATTCCCCAAAAAAGGTCCACGCAAAACAGTGGTTCCGGGTTCCCTTAAATTCAAGGCAAGGAAGTCAGCTCAGAAAGTTAGAGAGACTGTCTCTTAGGACCCTAATGGGTGATCTTGATAGATTTTCTTGAAAGACACAGGACAGTCACGGAGGCCTATTATTTTAAATGTTTTCAGAAAACAAACTATACTGTAAGGAAAGGCCAGGAAAGTTGCACCAAGGAATTGTTTCCCAACACAACAGTTCACTTGCGCGTTCTTGAAGGGTCACAGGCTGTCCTATGAGAATTCCATTAGGAACCCTGACTCATCCACCCTCCAGCCCTGCTCTTCACCTGTCAGACCTCTTTTCGTTCCCTAGACTCAAAGAGCATTTAAAAGGAGCACAGTTTGAATCCCTCCAGGATGTCAAAAGGGCCATTTTGATAGCGTATAAACGGAAGAATGCAAACTTGTTCTGGGACGTGTTAGAGAGATGGACCGATCACCTTCAGAGTGTATAGGGCTACAAGGAGGATATGTTGAAAAGCAATAGCTTCACATTTTGATCTCTTTGTTTAATAAAGGGTTCTGTGATTTTTTTGGTAGCAATACTTTTTGACCTATGCCCACATTTGACTTGTACCCAAAATGTATAAAGAACTTTCATAAGTCAATAAAACAACCCAAGAGGCACAATTTGGTTTCTGGTGCCGAACTAGCCGAGAAAAAGCTCGGACACAATTTAAGGTGCAGCTATTGGTTCCTCCTCATCTGGAGGAGGAGGATGAAAGTGGAAAGACATGGCATCTGGAGAACAGTGCCCTTTTTATTTGTGAGCTCTGCCCTAGCTCTGGTGGCTAGAGTCAGTGAGGGAAAGTCCCACAGAGTCGCTGGCAGCAAGGGCGCTGCAGTGGGATGTGAGAAGTGGACCAGTCTCCATGTTTTAGGGATTGGATTCATTCTGATCCTCACCTTACAGATATCTACTCTTGGTCACAAATTCTTTATGAAGAGCCTTTTAAGGAATCTAGAAAATTTGGTCACGTGGATGAATTCAAATTTCTTCAAGCAATTCCTTGCACACAGAGATATGTACTATATATACTATATATCTATCTATAGATAGATGGAGAGAGAGAGAAACTGGTGGAATATACAGACTGGTGGATATATATATCCATATACACATACGTGTATACACCAAGGACACAGATCAGAAGAGATCCACCAAACCACTATCTGTGGTTATTTCTGAATGAGAGTATTTCAGGTGATTTTTATTACTTAGATTTTTTTTGGTAATTCTATTTTGTCTTTAGTCAAACCTATCTTATTTTTTAAAAGAAAAAAAAATCTTTTAAGCTGTCCCCAAATCATAACTGTGATGCCCAGGTTTTGTTATTAGGAATTACTCCTGCAGATTTTTTTATTACTTTCTGAGTTTGCATCTGTTAATCGACATTTGCCAGTTCTATGCTGTGGTCTCAAAAATAACTTACCCCCATTAAGTTGATTCCAACTCACAGCAATGCTACAGGACAGAAGAGAACGGCATCTTTGGGTTGCCAAGGCTGTAAATCTTTATGGGAGTAGCAAACTTCATCTTTCTCCCACTAAACAGCAGGTGGTTTCAAACTGCTGACCCTGTGGTTATCAGTCCAACATGTAATCCACTCTGCCATCGGGACCATCGGGACTCCTTCTGCTGTGAGAGTTCAGTTGATTAGAATGTAAGCTAAGAAGGGCAAGGGCAAGGCCAAGCCCATGAGGCATGCGGGCTCTGGGGAAGCCTGGCTATGACCACAATCCCTGACACTGGCTAGCATCCAGGAGCCTGCGACTCACAAGAGAGGCTGCAAGAGAAGCAGGGGTGGATGAAGAGAAAGTCACAGTGCTAATGACATCATCCCTACTGCCGATGGGCTCCCGGAGCAGAGTCTAATGCACGTCAGCAGCTCTCCCCAGGAGTTCGCTTTCACTTATTATGAATTTACAAGTAATCAGGGTGAATGAATAGGTGTTATCTAGAGTTATCACCTTCCAGGTAGGAGACCTGGGTCCACTGCCTGGCCCATGCACTTCGTGCACAGCCACCATCCCCCTGTCCACGGAGGCTTCTATAGGGCTACGGGGCTGAACAGGTTCCTGTGGAGCGTCCACATTAAGACAAGGAGGAAAGGACTGGGGGTCTACTAAAAAACAGCCAAGAGAAGTCAATGGATCACAATAGCAGGGTCCATCATGAGCTGGGGCCTACTTGGAGGCAGCTGACCGCATCTCTGCCCCCAGGGGCCTTAAAGACCAGCCAGTGTGACTGACAGAAAACAACCTTGCCAGAATAAGCAGAAAGAACAGGAAGAGGCTGAGGACGGAGGGCACAGGCCAAGGCATCTTGAGCAAGGTCAGTGTAGAACTCAGTGAGCAAGCAAGAGAGGGCTATGCGGTCGACAGGAATGCAGCCTCACACCATGAGATCACCGGGACACAGCAGGGAAATGGTTAACTTGGTGCTGGGAGCAGCTGGAACCCAGCACAGACTAGGACTCACAGGAGGCCCTGGAGAAAACGACAGGCACACATACAGTTTCGCTTTCTGCAAAAAGCATTTATCCCAGGCCCGCTTTCTCTCTCTCCTCTCTACTATCCTAGGGGATCTATCCTGCAAGAAATGTGCTCTCCTTGTAACTGATCCAAGTGAGGCATCACTTAAGTCCGTGTGGAGGAAGTCTGCCATCCTGTGTGACCCAATGGAAACCTGGGCGAAGGGAGACAGCGGGCGGTGTAAGATAGGAAAATAATAATAATTAATAATTTATCAGGGTTTACGAGGGAGGGGGGAGAGGAGGGAGGGGAAAAAGAGGAGCTGATACCAAGGGCACAGTAGAAAGAAAATGTTTTGCAAATGATGATGGCAACATATGTACAAATGTGCCTGACACAATGGATGTATATATGGATTGTGATAAGAGCTGTAAGAGCACCCAATAAAATGATTAAAAAGAAAGAAAGAAAATGATGATGCCAACATATGTACAAATG
>NW_022103920.1:87935427-87949207 GCF_000313985.2 Echinops telfairi
TCTTTTGATAGCCAGGCACCATCAGCTTTCTTCACCACATTTGCTTATTCACCCACAGTTGTTTCAATTTATATCATCCAAAGTCAATTATGTTGGTGGATGTAGTTAGGATAATGCAACATTTAACATTTGATATCCCTTTTGATGAATTTTAAAGTTGTTTCTGTTTTTACTATTTTATGCTCTTTTAGATTGAGGTTTTACTCTGTTTTGTCATTGTTGGCGTTTTGGTTATTATTGTTGCTTCTTTTTTTACTTTCATTTTGTTTTGTGTGTTGGTTTGTTGTTGTTTTTTTTGTATATGAAATCCAGAATAAGTAAAACTGTAAAACTACAGACAATACCTGGTAGGGTAGTGATTACACACTGGGCTAAGATCTGCTAAGTCAGCAGTTCTAAGCCACCAGCAGTTCTGTGGGAGAAAGACAGGCTTTCTACTCCCATAAACAGTTACACCTTCAGAAACTCACAGGGAGGCCTTTCTGCTCCATCCTATATGGTTGCTATGAGTCAATAGTTTGACTTGATGGCAGTGAGTTCAGAAGGGCATGACCGGAGAGGGTGGGGGCCCATGAGAAGCTAACAACCACAAGTACAAGAAAGAAGGAAAATGTACTGAAATTGATGGTGGTGTGATCACACAACTCTTCTTAACACAGTGGAATGATTAAATTGTACGATACATGAACTGTGTGCCAATAAAACTATATACAGGAACCACTATAAACAGATATCCTCCAGCTGTTTCTATTCTAATAAGTCGCTAATATATGTTCACTGCAGAAAACTTAAGAAAATGCAAAAGAAAAAAGATTTTCTTAATTTAAAAAATGAACTCACCTGTCAGTGATAATGCTACGTTTTGGAGCACACCTTTCTGGTTTTATTGGCGTGCGTGCGTGTGTGTGTGTGTGTGTGTGTGTGTGTGTGTACACCGAGTTTGTGCTTGTTTGCTTTGCTTTCACACAACATGGTTGGCTTTTGCACCTTGTCTCTTCCCCTTGCCATGACCCAGTGCTTCTGTCGAACACCTCAGCCCCCTCTCAAACCGGAGAAGCTGGTTGCTGACTGACTGGCTTCTGGAAAACAGAATGCTTTGAATTGCTTGACTTATTTAGTTTGTTTAACAGGAGGAACAGCCCGTTTTGCTATTTTAAAGCCCGGAGGAAGTCCACGTGCCAGAGGGTCAAGGACAGTAACAGACAGTAGCACTTTCTCTTCCGATGAAGACCCTCCCTGGTCCCGGAGGCTGCCTTGCTGGCCTACACAGACCTGGACAACTTGCCAGGCAGCTCAAGAGGAGACCAAAAGTCTCAGCATATCCCACCTTCAATGTGACCCTGAGGAGTGACTGGGGGGTCAGGAGGGGGAGAGAGGAATACCGGAAAGAGCTCACCACTTCCAGCTCATAGCAACCCCACAAAGGGTTTCTGAGGCAGCAAGTCCTTATGAGAGCAGACAGCCTCATCTTTCTCCCTTGGGGAGGCTGGTGGGTTTGAGCCGCTGACCTTGTGGATGACAATACAATGCTTACTTGACAAAACCACCGGGGCACTTGAGAACCAGCCTAGCTGAGTTCAAATCTGCACCCTGTCCCTCATCACCTAACCGTGCTGGGCCACGGTTTCCTCAAAGGGCTAGTTCTCACCTCCAAGGGCTGTTAAGTGAGAAAACAGTGTGAGTGAGAATGTGGAGACACTGCGACCTTTGTCCATTGCTGATGGGAATGCAAAACAGTGCGGCTGTCGTGGAAGTCAGTCAGTGTCTCAGAAAGTTAACCCCACAACTACCATGTTTCAGTTACATGCCACCAAGTCGATTCTGATTGTAGGTCACAGGATTATTTAAAGTGGATCTTCTAGCCTGAATCTCTGAAACTTCCACCAAAATGACCCTTTCCTGTTGGGTATGGATAAAAGAAGGAGGGGTAAGGTATTGTGATTCCCACCCTGATAACCAGGTCTAAAATGAGCCACCTGGAAAGGGATCGAATGCCCAGCAAGATCCAGGAGTGAAGTAATCCCTGCACAATGAACCTCCTTGATCCAGGAAGGCAGCTTTACCACCAGAGCAGCAGCAGCAGCAGAACCAGGAGCCAGGGGATGAACGAGAGCAGTGGACTTCCCAGCCCACAGAGCAAATAAAGTGGAGTGCTTTGGGGGTAGGAGGCTGAGAGGTGGAGGGAGATGCCTTGGGTTTCGCTGCCCATGGACCTGGAGCGGCGTGCCTTTGGGTTGAGGCTCACAGTGAAGTGGCATTCTCTCTGAGCATTTATGAGCAGCTCTGAAAGAACCTTTCAACCTGTCTTGATGGAAGGACTGTGTCCTGAGCATTCCTCACCAGAAGGAGAACCTGTCAACTTCCAGGATAAACCCCATAATCATGAGCATTGCCGTAGATTCTGCGTGGGCATTGTAATGGACTACAGACTGTGGTAGTCACCTAATCTGGTGTCAATTTAAGGATTAAGAGTGTAGGGGTGGAGTCTAGGCTGTCAATCTGGAGATAGCTAATGAGACTTCTGTGGGCATGGCCTTCTGAGAATCCTGGGAAATCTGGTACTTCCTCCTTGGAGGTGGAAGACACCTCTCTCTCTGATGCTCCCTGGGAGACATTGCAGAAGACGAGTCACATGGATGCCACCAGACCTCAGAAGCCGGAGAAGCCACAGAGAGACCCCTGCCAGTTGTTCCCAATGACACTGGATCCAAAGACTTTCTACCCACTGGCTTGTGATCATCCTGCGTTTGGCTTCATTGCATGTGGTTCGTGAGTCTGAAGAGGACTGTATAGATTGGTATCGGACATGTGAGCTAATATCAGACTTATGGCCTTAGACTGGACTGGGTTGGGATGTTTTCTCAATGTTCAATTGCTCTTGTATATAAATCTCTTTCTTAAACGCACGTCTGTTTCCATGGATTTGTTTCTCTAGTCTACCCAGACTGACACACAGACCTAACTGGAAAGCAGACTGGTGAGCCAGAACAGCAGTCCATCGGGACCCCATAGGACACAGTACAACTCCCCCATAGGATTTCTTTGGCTGCCATCTTTATAGGCGCAGATCACCAAGTCTTTTCTCCCATGGAGCTGTGGATCTATTACCCTGAAATTCCCCTCCTAGGGACTTACACAGATGCTTGTGCACCCATGTGCACTGCAGAACTGTTCACAGCAGCCAGAAGGTAGAAACAACTGAAATGCAATGCCCCACACACACCACACACACACACACACACACGTGAATGGATAAACAAAATGTGCCTACGTACAATGGGATCATGAAAATACAGATCCCTTGGCTCTTCTGCCTAGAGGCTGGTTCATAGGTTACAAATAGAGCCCAGGGTCTGTAGTGTTACGAGATCTCTGGGTGATTCCAATGATCAGCTGCATTTTGAAGAAATGAATGAATGTGGCCACTTGCATTGGTTTTTTGAAACCTAAGCTCAGAACTACTTCTTTCTGATTCAACCAGCTGCTGGGGCTTTGTTTTCCATCCCAGTATACTAATCAAAATCCACATGTAAACAAGATCACAGGATCTATAAGAATCACCTGGGCATCTTTGTCTTCTCGAGCTGTCCTTGGCAATCTTGTGTTCCACTCTTTTACTTCATTATTTCCTCTGGGCACTTTGGCTACTCTACATGAAAGAGCAAGTTTCAGAATCTCTCCTGATACTTATTTTGGTCTTTTACATGACTGCTTGCTTTCATCTACTCCCGCAAGAAGTTACAGTATCGGAAACCCACAGAGAGAGTTCTACTCCCTCCTAGGGGATCACCATGAGTCAAAAATTACTCCATGGCAGAGCATGAGTTTCCTTTCTTCATCTTATCTTGGGTAATTATGTTCAATGCTTCAAATCTAGTCTTGAGATGGTTTCCAAATTCAGGTGAGACTCAGGGTTGTACTTTAGTTCTCTTGGACTTGTGTTAATTTTCCTCAGCGCCAATGTCGACTTGCTGAAGAGCAGTTGAGGGTCTGTTCAGCAGTGGCTCTGGCCGTCTTCTGCTTTTTGATATTGAGCTTTTCCATTGTTTTTTCCCCCCACAGCTGTAGCTAATCCGATTCCTGAGTACTCCACGTGTATAGTTCCTATATTTACAACCAAAATGTTGTAATTATGTTGGCCAAAGGGGTGTTTCCAATGAATAGGTCTTAGGTTTTGCAATCCAGGATGACTTCTATTACAAAACCATAGTTTCAATCCATTTGCCAGTAATTATCGATGCATTTTGAGTGTTTGCTTGTTCCATTTCGGACTGCAGCAGTTGATTAAACATCTTCCATTTCTTTATCTTCAACATTAGTGGTTGATATGTAAATAAGAATAATATCCTTATACCTGTGAGGATGATCAAGTAATATGAGCTTTATTCTATCGCTGGCCGTGTTGGATTTCAGGATAGGTCTTGGACTGGTTTTCTGTAACGAATGGGATGCCATTCCCAGCATGTGATCGATTCAGAATGGAATGATCCATTTCAAAAAGAGCCTATCCATGCCAGTCCACTAACGTCTAGAATATCAATCTTCACCATTCCATTTACTTACAACTTCTAGTTTTCCTAGGCTCATACTCCGTAAACTCCATATACCAATTATAATGGAGGTTTGCAGCTGTTGCTTCTCATTTGGAATCATGCCCCGTCAGCAAATGAAGGTCCCCAAAGCTTTGCTCCATTAAGACTCACAGGGCTTTGAGGAGGCAGCTCTACTCCAGCCATGTTCCAACCTGAGGGGTTCATCTTCCATCACTGTATCACATATTGTTCCAATCTTCATAAGGTTTTCACTGGTCAGTTTTTTCAGAAGTAAATCATTGAGTCCTGGTTCCTAGTCTATCTTAGTTTGAGCTAGCATATGGTAAATATTTGGTAATTACTGTCTGCTTTAATATTTTCCATCGTCTCACCCTGCCCTAGGGGGCAGGGTTATTAATGAATGCATGGACATGGAATAGCTCTTTGCCCTCAGAAAAGGTTATATTGTCTGGCAGAGGAGACAGACACAGACAAGGAATGGCAAGTGTGGGGAGCAAGGCTATGGAATGAGAAGGGGAGGGACATGGGAGCTCCCCTGAGGGGACCCCTGAACTCTAGGTGGCCCCACTTAATCCCTCTGTGGTGAAGCTGACAAGGAGAATGGATTAGAGTTTCTCTTTCCTCCTGTTGCTGCTGTTAGCTGCTGCGGCGGAAACACCAGCGTGGTTGGATTCAGACTGGACCGGTGTAATCCATAGGGCTGACACTGGCTGATTTTCAGAAGTAGATCACCAGGCTTGTCTCCCTGCCTGCCTCGGTCTAGACGCTCCACTGAAACCTTTCAGCCTCACAGCATCCACTGGCAGAGATGTGGTGATGGCACACAAGATACACTGGCTGAGACCTGAGTCTCCTGCATGGAGGGCAAGGATACGACCCCTGGGCCCCCACTGCCACCTCTCTTGGGGAATCTGGATTGAAGACATACTGAGAGCTGTGGTCAGCACACAACAACAACAATAGCAAGATGCAGGTCCCAGAACCCCACAGCCACCCATAGGAAGCATTGCATGTGAGTGGAGGGGCAATGCCGAAGGATGCGGGTCTCATGAATCCTTGGAATAAACCCCAAGAAGAGAGGTCACTTCAGTGTGCTCCTGATGCCTGCAGCCTGGGAAAAAAACAGGGACCACGAGCCAGTGAGCAGCAGCAGCGTCATTCTGTGAGGGAAATCATTCCAGCAGAGCCAGAGTTCAGAGGTCACTCTGTCAGCTGAAAAGGATCTGGAATGAGAAAAGAAACCCCCAGGAAAACATTTCCCAGAATCCATACAGGCATCATGACTCCGCTCTTGCAGACATTCAATTGGTATGAATCATTATTCACTCTTCTTTTTTATTATTTCAAAAAAAAGAATAAGTCGCTTTTCAGAAATTGGTATTGCAATACCAGGAAGAAAAAGATTCCTAACAGATCTGGTGCCAAGCCCACATGGGAGAAGCACAGCAGCCGGTGGGATCACGAGGTGCTGTCGGGACCGGGGAACAGGCATCAGAAGACCCCTAACAAACCAACCAACCAACCAAAATAACTAAACTGGTGAGAACAAGGGAGTGGGAGCAGAGACCCAAAGCCCATCTGTAGACAGTGGGACATCCCCTCACAGAGGGGTCACAGGGAAGGGGTGAGTCAACAGGGCGCAGTAAAGTACCAATGAAACACACAATATTCCTCTGGTTTCTTGAGTTTTCCCCACCCACCACTCTCATGACCCCAGTGCTGCCTTTCACTTCGGGCTATACCAGAGCATGTGCACAGGTACAGATACGAGATAAGCGCTCATGACACATGGAATCCAGAGCAGGAATGGGACTAGCAATACCAGAAGGGTAGGGAAAAGGTGGGGAGAGGAGGGGAGGAGGGGGAAAGAATCAAAATGATCAGCACATAACCGCACTCGCTCCCCCTCCAGGGGGACAAACAACAGAAACCATGGGAGAAGGGAGACAGTGGTTGGTGGGAGATATGGAAATAATCATAATTCACCATCTATCAAGGGGTCACAAGGGGGTGGAGGGAGGGAAAAAAGAGGAGCTGATACCAAGGACTCAATAGAAAGTAAATGTCTAGAAAAGAATTATGGCAAAAAAAAAATAAAAATAAAGAATTATGGCAACGTATGTACACATATGCTTGATACAACTGATGTATGGATTGTTGTAAGAGTTGTAAGAGCTCCCAATAAAATAATCTTTTAATTTAAAAAAAAGCAAACGGGAGATGATGACGTGAAAGGCTGAGTAGAAGGTTTCATCGGTCAGCTCCATAAGCCAAAGTATAACACCTCCAGAGATCTGAAAGCCCAAATGGAAGAACATGCTCAGCACACCGCAAGCTGAAAGGACTGAGGAAATATCCAAGCCCCGGGTTACAATACTGAAGGATTCTGTGGGCCAAATACTGAACCACACAGGAAGCATTGAGAGAGAATGGAATGAGTACACAGTCACTGAACCAAAAAGAGCTGGTCGACACTCAGTAATGTCAAGAGGTAGCACAGGCTCAAGATCCAAGGATGCCGAAGGAAGGAATCCAAGCTGCATGGAAGGTGCTAGCAGGAAAACACGTCTCCGGGAATGAATAGAATACCAATTGAAATGTTTCAAAAAGTTGGTGAGGCATTGAAAGCACGCACTCAGCTAGGCCAAGAAACTTGGAAGACAGCTGCCTGGTCAGCTGACTGGAAGAGATTCGTATTTGTGCTCATTCCGAAGAAAGGTGACAATATCATTAATAGCACATGAAAATTTTGCTGACGATAATTAAAAAATGGTTGCAGCAGTAACATTCTGGAGTGGCCAGAAATTCAAGCAAGAATCAGAAGAAGATATGGCACAGAGGGATATCATTGCTGATGACAGATGGATCCGGGCTGAAAGCAGAGAACACAGTAAGATGTTCACTTGCGCTTTATTGACCAGGCAAAGACATTTCACTGTGTGGATCATCACAACGGACTGAGTTGAGAAGAACAGGAATTTGCACGCTTAATTGTGCTCATCGGGAAGCTGCACATGGAACAAGAAGCAGTCTTCAAACAGAATAAGAGAATACTTCATGGCTTAACATCCAGAAAGGTGTGCATCAGGGTTGTATCCTTTCACCAGACTTATTCAATTTGTATGCTGAGCAGATAATCTGAGAAGCTGGGCTACATGAACAACTAGGCATTGGGATCGGAGGCAGGCTTATTAAGAAGGTGACGCAATCTTGCTGAAAACAAGGAGGACTTGAAGCACGTGCTGATGAAGATGAAGGCTGGCAGATCTTAGCATGGTTTACAACTCAATATCTTTAAAAAATCTCACAACTGGCCCAATAGACAGCATCGTGACAAATGGAGATACGAATGACATTGTCAAGGACTTAATCTTGCTAAGATCCACACCCAAGGCTCATGGAAGCAGCAGTCACGAAATTAAGCAAATTATGACATTGGGCAAATCTGCTACATGAGACATCTTCAAAGCGTTGAAGAGCAAGGATGTCACTTTGTGGACTGAGGTGAGAACTGGACATGGACTAAGGGAGACCAGAGAGGGACGGGTGCAGTTGAATTGTGGCGCTGGCGAAGAATACTGAAAGCTCCACGGAGTGCCAGGAGAACAGACTCATCCGTCTTGGAAGGCTAGCTAGAATGCTCCTGAGACATAAGCCTTCTTAGACGTCCTTGTTGTCGGAAGAGACCAGCGCCTGGAAGCGGACGTCATGCTCAGCAACGTAGGCGGTCAATGAAAAAGAGGAAGACCACCGGTGAGATGCGTGACCCAGCGGCGGTAACAACGGGTTCAAACATAACGAGAGTGAGGATGGCGCAGGACCAGTAGATGCTTTCTTCTGTTGTGCGTAGTAGGGTCACTCTGAGTTGGAGTCAAGTCACAGCACCCGACGACGATGACGACAACAACAACAACAACAACAACATTGCTTAAGTCTACCTAGGCTACTGTTGCCGTGTGTTGTCATGGAGACAGCTTTGACCCATGGCGACCCCAGCTCTGCACCATCCCCACCAACGGTTGCAGATTTGACCATGGTCCACCACCCGGGGGATCTTCAGGCCTTCCGTCTTCAGCCTGGGGAAAATACGTAAATCTCCACGGACGGATTAGCACAGTGGTGGGTGCATCGCCCTGGGACTGAATCCAGGTCTCCTCCATGGAAGGCAAGGATTCTACCTCTGCGTCATCACTGCCCCAACGCAGGCAATGCTCACGCGCAGCTCGACCAGAGCCACAGCCTTCCATGCACAGCATGGGCTCTGAAAGCCTCTGTCCCCCTCTGTCCTGGAAGAGTCCATCATTGTCATGCATCTGTTAAATTAAGATTTAAGATAAGGAAAAAATAAAGCCACGATTCCTTACCTACTCAACGTAGGTACCTGCCAACCTTAGAGCTGCTATTATTCAGATTGCAAAATGCCAGTTAGAATAGGCCCCACCAGGCCTGATCAAGAGCTGCAGCATAACGTAAGCGCTTGTCCCCAGGAGTATTACGGGCCATACCTGGATTCTCCTCTGGAAGACGAGTCCTTTTGGCAAACGGGATCCGGAGCCTTCTCAGACGACTTCGACCAGGGCGGAGGACAGGGACTGTGCTTGGATATCCAGAGCTACAATGATGACGTAGCACCGCACCATTCCTCAAATTGCCCCACAATGAGCTGAGTGGACTCCCACGTCCCAATAGCAATCTAACAATGCAAATACAAGACACATTGAGGTGCTTGTCCTGCGGCAGGGGTCGGCAAACCTTGGAGATGGAAGAGCCAATCCTGTCACTACAATTGAAAAATCACTCGAGAGCCATAAATCTATTTTTTACAAATATCCATTACATGAAACTATGATCGTTTGTTGTATGTACCGAAAGAGCCGCATATGGTGTGCAAGCTGCAGTTGGCCGACCCCTGTTCTCTGGGGTTGCACAGAGAACAGACAGAATGGGTCGAGTCTTAATTCCCCTGCTGCATAATCCAGAAAAAACAATAGCTGAAATGAACTTCCGGACATTGGAAAGCGATGCCAACCACCATTCTCTTGTACAGAATCGACCTAGCACCTAAGCCCATGTGGGTGTTTTGTTGTTGCTCTCAGATTTTGTTTCGATTTCTTAAGAAATTTCACCCAGAAAACAAGCCAGTTCTCTCTGCATCTGCAATCCCAGAAAACCCTCTGGAGGAAATTTAGCAGCTAGGAGGAAGCTGCAACTCTTGTTTGAAGCTTTTAAGCTCCATTAAAACTTATTTACTTTAAGTATCTGAAAGCACTTAATCCCTCAGAAGTTCCAAACAGATCCAAAAGGGAGTCCCTGCCCCTCTCTCCCTCTCAAGCAAAGGATCCACAGGGGTGGGGGTGGGGAGGGAGGTGTGTGTGTGTGGGGGAGGGGGGGGGAATGTTCAAACCCCAGGCACTAGGACACTGCCACCCTGCCTACCAGGAAAGGAATGCAGACACAGGCAAGCGGAGCACTGGAGAGACTGGAGAGGGATCAAGGGCACCAAGAGACCAGTTCCCAGCAGCCAGGGGTGTTCTGGGAAGTCAAAAGCCCCGCCCTTCAGGCTGCAGAGCCAGGCATCCCTCTTCTCAGCTGGAACCATGGACTTCTGCAGTGGTAGAGAACATGCCAACTCATCCATTTTTTAAACTGCCATCCAGCCGATTCCACAGAGTGCTGCACAGTCACGATAGGAGTCAAAGGCCTCATCTTTCTTCGGCAGAGCAGCTGCTGGTTTCAAACTGCTGACCTTAAGGTTAGCAGGCCGACACTTCTCCCACTTCGCCACCAGAGCTCCTCACTTTAGAGATGGAGAAACGGAGCCCTTGGGCAGGGGGAAGGGCTTGTTTGAAGGTAGAGCCTAGATTAACTGGAGCAGAACCCAGATTTCCTGGCACCAAGTTCAAATGCCGCTTTCGTCTTCCTTCAGCCAGAGCAGTGTCAGCTCCTCCCCCCAAAGGGACTGAACGCTGACAGGATGTCCAAGGGGCAGCCCCCAACCCCTCTCTGCCCTTCCCCAGGCCCATCACTCTCCACTGACACAGCACTTTGATTCCTGAAAGCATTATTCTCCCTTCATAGAGCAGCACTGGTGGCATAGTGGGTTAAGTGATGGGCTTCTAACCACAAGGTCAGCAGTTCAAAAACCACCAGCTGCTCCGAAGACGAGGCTTTCTACTCCAATAAAGAGTTACAGTCTCGAAAACCCACAGGGTCAATTCTACCCTGTCCTATAGGGTCGCACTGAATTGGAATAGACTCGATGACAATTGGTTTTAAAGTTTGTAGATTGGGCTCAGATCTAACAATTATGGCGATGGCGTCTCATGGGCAGTGTTTCATTCTATTGTACACGGGGTCGCTATCAGTTGGAACCAACCTGATGGCACCTAACAATAATTAGCCTGAAAGTTTGGCACTTTAAATCCATGGAACAATCCCACAGAAGAAAGACCTGGTGGTCTGCTTCCGTAGAGATTACACTCAAGAAAATCCTCTTGTGTTAGACAGGGTTGACTAGAGAAACAAATCCAGAGACATGTATATAGGTATAAGAAAGAACTTTATATCAAAGAGTACTTGGGTATTAAGAAAACATCCCAGCCCAGTCCAGATCAAGTCCATAAGTCCGATAGCCCCCAAAGCCTTCTTCAGACTCATTCAGTCACATGCAATGATGCAAAAATGCAGGAAGATCACAGGCCGGTGGGTGCAAAGTCTTGTGGATCCAGTGGTGGTGGAAGCATCTGGGCACTGGCACCAGTCACCATGTGGCTCCTCCAGCTCTCCAAGTGTGGCTCCACCCAGCTTGTCAACAGGAAGACCAGGGCAGGGAGAGTGTGTGTGGCAGAAAGGGAGGAAGCTCCCAGAATCCTCATGAGAAGACCACGCCCACAGGGAGGCATCATCAGACTGTGATCTGATTGACAAACTAGACCCCACCCCTACACTTATTTATCAAGTTGGCATGAAAGTATGTAACTCCCACACCTATGAAAAAACAAAAGAACACGCTGTGGAGTGGCCCACTCGTACCACGTGGGGTTGCCATGAGTCAGTATCACCCATGGGTGTTAAGGCATTTATATTTGCTGCTATCTTAAAGTGTTTAACCTGAAGGCAGCCCTCCATTTTCAAAGCTCAGTATGCACCTACCACTGCACGCTTTGTGGCCATATCCCAGAGTGTCTTGTGAGGTTGATATGCGATTGTGCACGGGCATGTCCTGCTTTGATGAACAAATCCCCCAAGCACCCTGCTTCGTATTCCTTGATGTGGTCGGCCGCCTTTAGCAAAGCTCTCTTCATAAACGGGAGCCACACGCTCTATTCCCGGAACTCGGAAAGAATGTTTAAGTGGTCCTGCTGAAGCGAGGGCTGCAGAAGTGGCTGATCCAGAAGGCAGGGGAATATTTAGGGCTGACATGCAGCCTGCCTGGGGTTTCTCAAGTGAAAGACCGTCCACAAAACCAAAATATATTAGCCAACCACAGAGGTTTGAGCTGGAACCTGGCCTTGAGCAAATAAACACTTTGCTGATCGCCAGCCAAATGCTTAGCTGATGACTTTCATGAACCCTGCTGGAGGATGTATGCATCGTCAGCACGGGCCTGGGACTCAAACCTCCCACAAGCTTGATGGGAGAGGATCTGGGAAGTGGGGTGGGGTGGCCCCGAAGGGTGTGCAGAGATTGAGAAGAAGCCATTGCCAGCTTACAGTAACCCTAGATAAGTGTCCCGGGACTGCACATCTTTATGGGAGCAGACAGCCTCATCTTTCCCCCTTAGAGCAGCGGGTGAGTGTGAACTGCTGACCTCATGGTGAGCAGCCCAAGCCCTAACCCACAGCACCACCAGCCCTGAGAAGAAGGTAGAACAGTAAGCGCATCCTCCAAGGAGGTTGTACCTCCAGCCCCCACACCAGTCACAGGGAAGGCCCACGGGACTGGCCAAGAGATACCTGTTGGGCATCGCCTCTCTGCCCCCTGCATGCACCTCCGGGGTGTGAGGAGACATGACACAGGGCACAGGTGCTGTTGCTGTTACTGGTTGTCATCGGGGAGAGTCTGACTTACGGGGCCATGTGCCTGCAGAACAGAACGAACCGCTTCACAGTTTAGGACTCAGTCACCAGGTGTGTCTTCCAATGTGCCTCCAATGGGTTCAGACTGCCCACCTTTAATAGTTGGACACGTGGCCATCTGCGCCACTCAGGGGCCCCTGGGCCCATGCAAACAACCAGAGCAAGCTGGCATGCCAGGGTGAGCTGTGGTCCTTTACAGTGGAGGCTCTTTCTGAGACCTGATGAGCAGACTAGTATGAACCAACTAATTGGGCACCAGGTCCCCTTGACTGCTTGCTACTCCCTGCACTTTGTGCCCAAGGGCTCCGATGCTTGAGGTCCATGCTCTCAACTTCCTTCCATACTCAGGGTCTCCGTTCCTGTTTCCAAGGCACCAAAAGGAATTGAATCTACCTGAGTCCAGCCAGCTCATTGGGAAGGAATCTGGGTGCCTAAGAGTACCCTACCCATTTCTGTCCATCTGTCCCAGCAAGCACAGAGCAGGTGCTAGGGGGTCAGCAGCCCGGACTTCCGGTCCTGCTTCTGCTGTCTTGAGCTTTGTTCGCTGCTCGATTCTTCATCTGAACACTGAACGCATTCTAGGAAATGTCTATTTCCTAGAATTCTTCCACAGAAAGCTTATTCGATTGTTGACGAGGTGGCTGTTGTCAGGGGCTGTTGAGTGAGACCCTACTCATCGTGACCTGCACACAACGGAACACAACACTGCCGGGCCTGCACCGTCCTCAGAGGCCTGGTTATGCCAGCCCATATTGTTGCAGCCACTGCTGTTCCATCTTGCTGAGGCCGCCTGCTTGTTCACCGATGCTCTATCAAACATGATGTCCTTCTCCAGGGACTGGTCCATCCTGATCATATGGGCAAGGGACAAGAGACAGAGACTCATCATCCTTGCTTCAAGACATCCGTTTGTTCTTCCGGGAGTCCACGGTCGATTCAGTATTCTTGACCAACACCACGATTCAAAAGCATCAAGTCTTCTTCTGTCTTTCTTAGCCTTTGTCCAGCTTTCGAGTTCATAGGAAGCAACCGGAAATACTATGCTTTGTGCCAGACACACCTGGTCTTCAGAATGACATCTTTGTTTTTTCACACTTTCAAGTGATTATTTTTATCATTTTATTAGGGGCTCATACAACTCATCACAAT
>NW_022103920.1:87950743-87953146 GCF_000313985.2 Echinops telfairi
ATGGATGGATGGATGGATGGATGGATGGATGGATGGATGGATGGATGGATTGTGATAAGAGTTGTACGAGCCTCCAATAAAATGATTTTTTTTAAACCCACAGGTAAACATCTTTCTGGTATTAGCTGTGGTTAACCAAGGTCCCTCTGGCATCAATAATGATAACTGTTGTCTCATGTTTTCTTCTGCACCCAGCTTGAATTTCTAGCAGTTTGCATCCATTCCCAAGAAAGGTGATCCGACAGAATGGGGAAACTGGTATTATTAATATCACATGGAAGTAAAGCGTGGCTATTAACAAACAGTTGCAGCAGTATATGCAGCCTAGTATTTAACCCATGGTGGATCAAGACCCCTTCAATACAATCCCCCACAACAACAACAAAAAACACCTCATTGCCCTTGAGTCCATTCTGACCCAGAGTGACCTTATATAGGGTTTCCAAGATCCAAGACGGTACAACTTTATGGGCACAGACAGCCTCATCTTTTTTTCAAGGAGTGACTGATGGGCTTGAACTGCTGACCTTGTGGTTAGCAGCCCACCGCCTCTAAGTACAAGGAGCTATGAATGATTGGTGTATCTCATTATTAATAAGGAAAAGAAGGGGTAAAGATCCTTAATGGCCCCCCCGCTGTGCTTTAGAGTAAAATTCCACATCCTTGGGGGTGCGGTTGACGGCTAGCTGAATGGTCAGTGGTCCACATGCACAGACACTCGCAGAAGGAAGATGTGGTGGTGTGCGTCCATAAAGATTGACAACCTGGGAAACTCTACAGGGTAGTCCTACTCTGTCCGACAGGGCCACCAAGAGTCGGAATTGCCAGCGGTGGGCTTCTGGATTACCCAGTCCAGAAGAGGCCTTGGTGGCGGGGCTGCTAACTGTTAGGTTGGTAGTTCACATTTACCCACCAGCTCAGCAGGGATCTGCTCCTGTAAGGAAATCATTTAGAGGGTCATTACATGGGATGGGGACAGCCCTCGGGGGAAAAGAGGAAGACCCTCAACACAGTGGCTGCAACAATGGGCTCAGACATAGGGACAATTGTGAAGGGACACAGGACCCTGCAGTGGTTCCTTCAGTTGTGCATAAGGTCACTCTGGTCAGAACTGACTGGAGGGTACCAAGAACACACGTGATGAACCTCTTGTGAGTCCCCGGTACACATTCGCTGAAATAGTCTCAAACTCAGATGGTGAGCCTTGTACACGGGATTTTAGCAACTGCACTCAGGCCGGATGGAATGTAGCATCTTGCAAAGTGATTTCTCTACAGACCCGATATGAATTTACTCCAAACTTTTAATATTTTCTACTTTCTATTAGACTGAGGTCTCTATCGGTTTTGAATGGCCATTGTTGATGGATCCTTGCTTAGTGTAAGTGCTAGTCTTCTATGGTTTATCTGTATAGGGAAACTGGGATTGATGGAAATACGAAGATAATAATGGGATTGATGATTACCTCGGGACACAGAGAAAGGGGAGAATGAGCATCGATGTAATAAAGAAGGAGCGGGGAGAAGTTACAAAATGGATTGTGACGATGAATGGACTGCCCTTCTTGATAGGATCCAACCATTGAATTGAATGATGTGTAAATTACACATCAAAATGAAAAAAGAAATACAGCCCAGTAGGAAGGCAGGTCTCCTCGGTGAAGCTGGGCCCCTGAGAGTCAGAATGGGCTGAGAACACCCAACACCACGCAGTCTGGGGGGCGGGGTGGGGTTCTGCTTGGTCTGTAGCCTCCCTGGATTCCCTGCCTCATCACGACCCACCTCTCTGCCACACTACTTGCCTGGTTCGTTCTTTTCTCCTTTGGGTCTTCAGCCCTCTTCCCTGCATCAAGCCCCTCTGACTCCTAGTACCCAGGCCCTGGTTGAAAGGTCTCTTGTAGAGCCTCCCTGGCTCCCAGCACTCTAGTAGGCTTCTCTGATATTCTCTCGTGCACACCCCATTGGCTTGAAGCACTCAACACAGTGTATGATCATGCATTTTCTTGTGTGCTTATCCCCACTCCCACTCCCATATCCCCATGAGAGCCTCCCTTTGGGCAGGGGCTGGGTCTGGTTTAGTCACCGCTGTGATTCAAAGGGTTCCACGTCTGGGCCCAGCAAAGTTGGAGCATTTGGGGCCAGAAGCAAACAGGAGCTACAAATAGCTTTTTAACAGCCTTCAACACCTGGGCCAGGGAGCCAGCAAAGCACTTGGCACCCAGGAGAAAGCCCAAAGCAATTACCACCTCATTATCAGAGATGTTAATGCACTCAATTGAGAACTGTCCTTTCTGCTCCCAGCCCCCTCCCTCCCCACTCATTGCTTGGGCTCAGGCCTCGCAGAAGCCACTGGGGCAGAGGAGAGGAGAGGAGGAGTGAGGGATTCTTATAAAGGCAGTTCCCT
>NW_022103920.1:87954308-87955598 GCF_000313985.2 Echinops telfairi
CACTTAACCTTTATATAAAACTCTCTCTTATACATGAGTTTCGGTGGATTTGTTTCTCTAAAGTACCCTGATTAATACAGTTGGGAATCATGGTTTATAATTGGTTTCACCGAGTGGTACAAGTGAAAAAAAAAAGTGCTATGTTTCTAAGAGCCATCAAAGAAAGACCAGCCATGAAAAATGATAGAGCACAGTTCTAATCGGAGACACATGGGGTGCCCACAAGTCAGAAGCAACGCAGTGGCATTATAGTTTCAAGGACAAAAGGAGATCGGTACCAGGGTCCAGGTAGCTGCCCAATGACACCCAACTGTGGTAGATTCTTATCTTAGTAAAACATAAAATTCATTGCATTATACAGTATGCATGGCACAAATAAATGGTTAAGCTCAGCTGTGAACTGAAAGGTCAATGGTTCAAACCCACTAGCAGCTCTGCAGGAGACAACAGACGGCTGCGGTGAGTTAAAATGGACTCGATGGCAGCGACCATCAGATCAGGGGTCCTGGTGGTGTCGTGGTTACACATGGAGCTCCAATCCGCATGGTCAGAAGTTCGAAACCACAGCAGCTCCTCAGGAGAAAGACTGGGCTTTCTACTCTGGTAAACAGTTACAGTCTCGGAAACCCACAGGGGGTCGCTCTGAGTCAGCACTGGCTCCTTGGCAATGAGGTTGGTTTGGTAACATTCGATCAGCCAATCCAAGCGACTGTCAATGTTTGAAAGCTACACACCTGGGAGGGAACACTCTCACTTTTGCCTCACAAATAATTCTTGGGGAGCCCTACAAGGGGCAGGGGCACTGCAGCTCATCAGAGACAGCGAGCAGGGCAGCTGAGCCCGAGCACCTCTAAGGAACGTGGACACTGTTTGAAATCAAGGTTGCAGAACGTACTGCCGACTTTGGCTGGTTCTTCCATCTCAGTTATCTCAACTGTAATGGGGGAAAAGATAAGTACCTTGTAGGGTTGTTGGGAGGAAGAAATGAGCCTACAACTACTTCAAACCCTTAGACTAGTGCATACTGAAAAAACAAGCTCCCTGCCATCGATCTATGGCAGCCCACAGTGACCCCATAGGACAGGGTCGAACTGCCCCTGTGTGTTTCTGAGACTGTAACTCAGTGGTTCCCAACCTTCCTAAAGCTGCGGCCCTGTAATACAGTTCCTCATGTGGTGGTGACCCCCAACCATAAACTTATTTTCATTGCAACTTCATCACTGTAATTTTGCTACTGTTATGAATTGGATGACCCCTGTGAAAGGGTCGTTCCACCCCCAAAGGGGTCGC
>NW_022103920.1:87957309-87979376 GCF_000313985.2 Echinops telfairi
CTCTAGTTTTTTAATGCTTCCTCTCCCCCCACTGTCATGATCCCAATTCTACCTTACAAATCCAGCTAGACCAGAGCAGGTCCAGATAAGAGGTGGAAACACAGGGAATCCAGTACAGATAAACCCTTCAGGACCAATATTGACAGCAATAACAGAAGGGGAAGGTGGGGGGAGATAGGGGGAACCGATCACAATGATCTACTTATAAGCCCCTCCCAGGGGGATAGACAACAGAAAAGTGAGTGAAGGGAGACATCAGTCAGTGTAAGACATGAAAAAGTAATAATTTATAAATTATCAAGAATTTATGAGGGAGGGGGAAGAGAGAATGAGGAGCTAATACCAAAGGCTCAGGTAGAAAGAAAATGTTTTGAAAATGATGATGGCAACAAATGTACAAATGTGCTTGACACAATGGGTGTATGTATGGATATATGTGATAAGAGCTGTATGAACCCCCAATAAAATGATTTTTTTTTAAATGGTGCTGGCAAAATGGGATTTCTATCTGCAGAAAAATGAACCAGCTCCCAAGCCTCACCCAATAAACAAAAGCAAACTCAAGGTTAATTAAAGGCCTCAATGTAAACTGTGTAACTGTAAAGATCATCATAAAGATGGGGATAAATTTAGGGGCCCTTACATGTGGCATAAGAGGAGCCTTGGTGGTGTGGTGGTTATGCATTAGGCTGCTAACAACAAGGTCAGCAGTTTGAAACCACCAGCCGCTCTGAAGGAGAAAGATGGGCTTTTCCAGTGTTGTAAATAGTTATAGTCTCGGAAACTCATGGGGGCAGCTCCAACCTGTTCCATAGGGTCCCTGTGATCTGACGTCGACTTGATGGCAGTGCTTTTTTCTTTTGATCCATGGCATGAACACACTACCAACCCGAACAAAAGCACACACAGGGCAGGAGACAATAGATGACTGGGAACTCCTAAAAAGGCACCCAAGGACTAAAATGAGAACCCACAGATGGGGGGGGGGCCATACTTGGCAATGATACATTGGACAAGAGACTAATCTCTAAACTGTATAGAAAACGGCAACACCTAAACAAGAAAAGAAAGAGAAAAAAAAGGAAGAATCTAATTTTTAAAACGGGCAAAGGACACGAACAGACAATTCACCCAAGAAGACACGTAGGCAACCACAAACGTGAAGTAGTGCTCTCAACCACAAGCCACCGAGAGACAAACCAAACGATGATGAGCTATCCCTCACACCAGCATCAATGACAGAGTTCAAAGAAACGGAAAACCACAAATGCCGGAGATGGGGTGGAGAAATCCAGTGGGTGGGACTATAAAAGGGTCAGCCTCGGTGGAAAGTGGTATGGTGTTTCTTCGAACAAACAGGAGTAGAGCTACCACGTGACCCACCAACTCCCTTACTTTGGTCTTTTCCTCAAAGAAATAAGAACAGGATGGCAAGCAGATGGCACACCCAAGCTCAGGCAGTGCTACCCATCGTGGCAAGATGGAAACAGCCTAAATGCCCCAGTGGAGGAATGATCAATAAACGTTGGTACATGCGCACAAAGGGTAGACAGGTGTTAGCTAAGGTCATATTCTACAAATAGAAGAAGGGGGAGGGGAAAGGATGGGGGATACAGCAAGCTATTGGGAGGTTTGAAAACTTGTTTAAATTGCTGACTGTGAACATGATGATCTGAAACAAACCCCACCTAATTAATAATAAAAAGTAGGGGAAACAGAGGCTATGGAGGATTAAGCAAGTTATTCCTCCACAGCCGCACAGGAGGGGATGCTAAGACGGGCCAAAGAATCACCCTAACCTTGACTGCTATCTTCATCATGACCGCTCACTGAAAGCCAGGCGCTGTATGTGCTCAACACTTTCTCTATAGACTAATAAAATTCTCAAAGCAGCCTTATCAGGAAAGAATGATTATAACGATCTTCCAAAGGAGGAAATCAGAGGCTGGGAGAGATGAATTATCTTGGCCAAGGCCACAAAGAAGTGGAACAAAGTAAGGGCTTGACCCCAGTTCTGACTAACACATGGCTTTTAAAACACTATCTTTTAAAGCGTATTTCTCTGACCAGGAATAACCTGACTGGTACTAACAAATTGCCGTTTGGGTGACAGGTTACGGAGCGGCTGAGTTTTCCCTTCAACAATTTATACACGTTTTGTCTCGGGACATTGGTCACGCCCACTTCCCCGTTCTTCCTGGGCGCTCTGTTTCTGTCTGTTCTTCGTTTGTCTCTTTGTGTCTTCTGAGCTTTCCTTTGGGGGGAATTCTGCCCGTTGGGGCATCACATATGGTTTGTGTTGGTTATATTGAGGAAGACATTCCTTATTGGCTTTTTCCCATTTGAGCCTTGCCTGTCCAATGCTTCTGACGGCGCTTACAACTCCACTTGAAACCAGCAGCAGGCCCAAGGCCAGGTAAATATAAGCACTAGCCTTGTAAATGGAGTCCAAGATGAAGGACCTAAATTTTCCCGATGGGAAAACATGAACAGATCCTCCAAGCAAGGCCCAGCTTTCTCTTTCTAGAAACTTGCATTCTTTCTAAGAGGTTTGGTTTGACATCAGAGGCAGCAATTTGGGAATGGGTTGAAATGAATCCGTAAGATGTTTTCAGTCATTAGACCTTTTGACTTTTAGGGAAGCAGAAAAACACAAATTATTCTCCCAAGCAAGCCATCTGTTAATAGCTCTTTGGCCGTTTAAAAGTTGTTTCCCTTGCAATACATGGCTGCCTTCCCTTCCCAGCTCATATAAGGCCCTGGAAATATCTACCAAGTCACTGTATTCTCCCAACTCTGCTGATGGATACCAGGTGTGGATACCAACATTCTGAAGAGACTGTGTATGGCTGCCTCCATCAAATCCATTCCAACTGTTCTCAGTCTTATTGGCAGGGAAGAATTGCCCGTACAGGCTGGTCTCCTAAGCTGTCATGTTTACTGTTACTGTCTCAGAAACCCAGAGGGGCCGGTTCTATTCTGTCCTACAGGGTCGCTATGAGTCAGAACCAGCTAGATAGCAGTCAGTTTGGAGTTTGGGCCCCTTGCCCCATCCCCCCATCTACACACGCCTGAGATCAACTGGCTGCAGAATTCTCGGTGGATCATTATTATTGGACGTGGCACATCTTACATAGGGACTTTCAGAAAGAGGGGCACTGACCCTGTGGCATGCATACCCTCTAGCTTCACCCTTAGATAGTGAGCCCAGATGTGCCAAGCTGCGCTTTCACTGGCTTCCTCTAATTTACCGTAATTTCCATGAACAACAAGGGAGGCATCCCCCAGCATGCAGAAACCACGGGGCCTGGCGTCCTAACGCACCTTCCCTGGGGTTTCTCACAGAGTGCCAAAACTGTGAGCATATCTGACATTCTTTTTGAATACCCTGCCGCCCTGCCAAACTTTGTTTGCTTCCTGTAAAGCTTCCAGGTCCGGAGCTGGAGGCAGGAGAGGCCTGTAGGTCTCAAAACAAGACGCCCCCTCCCACGGGGCCTTTCCACCTTCTCCCGGTGGCCACCCTCCGACTGCTGGTTCCCAAAGCGGCGGCACAAGGGGGGTCGCTGGGGGGCGTTTCAAATCATTCAGAGGCCTGGGTCCCAACCCATCCCGGTAGGACCAGGTGAGGGCTGCAGGTGGACATGGGCTGTCAAAAGCATCCTTGGTGAGTCTAAGGTACACCCAGGATTGAGAAACCAGGCCGTAAACCACAGAGCGACAAACAACGTCAGCCTTCCGGCTGTCTGGCTGCAATTCTCACACTCCCAAGTTGCTCTGCCCCGTCCCACCCGAGCTGCCCCAGAACAGCCGGCGCTGCCGCGCGATCCTGCCCCCACCCCGCGTCCCAAGACCCCCAAGTTTGCCCAGCGGGAGCCCCCACCCCCTGGCGCTGCGACTTACTTGGCCACCAAGTCTGCAGGGTGGCTGGAACGGGCGCGGGCGGCTTCCTCGCTGGCCCGGAACGGGAACTGGCGGCCGCGCCCCTCGGCCACCGGCTCCCAGCCCGGGCGGGCGGCGCGTGGGAAGGTGGCCCCGCCGCCCCCTGGGGCCGGGCCGGAGGGTCGCACGCTACCGCGCAGGGCGGCCAAGTAGGCCCAGGGTTCGCTCAACGGTGACACTTTAGGGAGCCCAGTGGGAACTCGTCCTGCCAGTTCCACCACGGCCGTGGCAAGCGTCTCCCCAAAAGTGCCTGCCACCAGAGCCAAGGCTGGGCTCCTCACAAGTGCCCTGGGGGCGGGACACATGACACCGCCCCCCACCGCACCCCACACTGGCACGAAAACTTAACTCATCAGAGACCCTGCAGAAGGACAGAGGGAACCCCCGCCCCGTTTGAGTTTCCAGAGACTTGCAAATCAAGCAGAAAGTTTCTTGCCCCCACCACACCCACACCCCCACCGGGTTGGTTGAAAAACTGCTGCCCTTGCTATCAGCAGCCCAATAAGTCTTTACCCACTATGCCACCAGGGCTCCCGGAGAAGACAACCCCCAACCCGAGCCCACTGCCAACGCACTGCAACCCGTAGGACAGGGTAGGGCTGCCCTGGTGGGGTTCTCGGAGGGAGAGGAGAGCCGAAGCCGCTGAGGGTAATCAAGCGTTTCCCACCGCGCATGTGCTGTGGTGCTTTCTAGTTTAGGAAAACTAGACTCTCCTTCCGCTCTTAAATCTGTTTTGGGCAATATATAAAATTATATACAGCAGCAGACAAGTAATCAAGACTTATCGCATTTGGCAAATCTGCGGCCAAAGACCTCCTTTGAGCGTTGAAAGACAAAGAGGTCACTTTGGTGACTAAGGTGCACGGGCCCCAAGCCGAGGTGTCTTCCCTCTCTTGGCACCAGTGTGAAAGCGGGCAATGAAGAAGGAGCAGAGAGAACGTAATTGATGCACCTGAATTACAACATGCCACACACTGCCAGCAGGAGAAGCAAATCTGCTTGGAAGACATACAGCCAGTGCCCCTTAGAAGTGAGGGGAGGGGGGCTTCGGCTTGTGCAGTTTAGACATGCTGTAAGGAAGGTCCAGTCTCTGGAAAAGGACATCGTGCTTGGTAGTAGAGAGAGGGTCAGACAAAAAGAGGAAGGCAGTCGTTGAGACGGATGGACACCCTGGCTGTGACAAGGGACGCAGGCATGACAATTGTAAGGCCGGCACAGGGCCCGGCGGTGTTTCGTTGGGTTGTCACGATGAGTCGAAACCGATTCAACAGCACCTCACATTAGGCCGCATGACTTGCAAGTCAATTTTTTCAATCCATGAATGCCGATTTGCATGAAAGAGGGACATTCGGTCGCATTGTCACACATACGCAGGACGACTGAAATTCCCATCAATGGCTGACTTCTGAGAAAATGAAAGCATATTCGTAACTCAAAAGTGAAACTTCATGAAAGTAAAATTGGCTCAATGTGCACATCTATGAACTCCAAATTGAAGACGCAAGACATGCTACCCCTCCAGTTGTCCTTTCCAGCAGCCTCCGGTAGGAAACAGGGACTTCCTTTCTTTTCTTGGATCTGGGCTTCTGCCTGCGCTTCCCCTATCGTTTAACCTCTTACTGATTTGCCATTTTATTGTTTGCCTGGTTGCAGTTGAGGTGATTTTTTCGGTTCTTTGAGTTCATGAATTATTTTGTGGAAATTCGAATCTGCTGTTTTACCCATAGACAAGTGGATGCTCCCCAACCTTACAGATGTCCAGGAAGCCAGAATCTGTGAATAAGTACAGTTACATGGCAAAGGGGAAGTCGGTTGCAAAGGGGAACTAAGGTTGCTAAGAGGCTAACCAAAGAGCTAGCTGGTGGGGGTAGTGAACTACTCAGTAGGCTGCTTACTACAAGGTCATAGGTTCAAACCAACTGCTCCACTGGAGAAAGATTTCTTTTCCTCATAAAGATTTACAGCCTCAAAGGGCAGTTATGCTCTGTCTGTGGGGTCACTATGAGTCAGAACTGACTCAATGGCATTGAGTTGTTGTGTTTGTTTGTTTGTTTGTTTTCAGGGGGAGGGGCAGCTAATGAGCTAAACTTGAGATGGAGAGATTAACCTGGCCCAGGGGGTGGCCATATGTGGCTCTTTTGGTACATACATGTGGCTCTGAAGTAAAATAGAAAAAAAAAGGGTTATTATTCAAGAACGGTGATTTCATTTGTTTGTAAAATTATATTGATGCATCTCCAACAATTTTTAAATGGTTGTGAGGGATAGAATTGGCTTTTCCTTTCCCAAAGTTTGCCGACGTCTGACCTGAACTAACAGGGTGGGTCAATATAATTCATTACAAGGGTGCCCGTAAATGGAAGAGGGAGACAGAGGAGAGAGAAGAAGAGAGATGCTGGCTTTGGAGAGGAGGCGGGGTGCTACAAGCCCAGGGATCCACGCAGCCTTGACAAGCTGGAAACCGAAAGAACAGAGCCCCCAGGAGGAATGGGAGCCTCTAGGGAACTCAGACCCTGCTGACACTTTAATTTTAGCCATTTTAAGATCCATTTCAGGCCTCCAGAACTGTAAGCTGATTCGTTTGTGTTTTCTTATAAGCTTCTATTCATTTTTCCATAACCAAAACCCAAACTCACTGCTATGGAGCTGATTCTGACTCATCCTGACCCTGTCGGACAAGGGCAGGGTAGAACTGCCCCCGTGAGTTTCCGAGACTGGGACTCTTTGTGTGAGTAGAAAGATTTGTCTTTCTCCTATGGCGCAACTGGTGGTTTCAAACTGCTGACCTTGTACTTAGCAGCCCAATGCTGAATTCACTGTGCCACCAGAACGCCCCATCCTTGGTCCATGGGTGGCAAAAATGGTTAAATGTTTAACTACTAACTAAAAGGCTGGCATTTTGGGTCCACACAGAGACATCTTCAGAAGACGGGCCTGGCGATCTGCTCTTTAAAGGTCAGGCCCGGAAAACCCTACGGAGAAGTTCCAGGTCCTGAGTTGGAATCAACTCCACAACCACTAACAACAAAGTCCTTCCTCCGACATGCCGTTTGCACCTATTTACTCTCATTGTGTGTGTAGCTCTTCTTAGCCTCCTAACAGGGTCCTTTGAAGAAAGAAAAGAGCCCTGGTGGCAGAGTAGCGACCCAGTGGGCTGCTAACTGCAAGATCAACAGTTCAAAACCACCAGCTGCTCTGAGGGAGAAAGATGAGGCTTTCCACCCCCACAAAGAGTGGCAGTCTCAGGAACTCACAGGGCAGCTCCACCCTGTCTGATAGGGTTGTTATGAGTCAGCATCAACTCGATGGCAATGAGTTTGGTTTTGGAGTTTTAAAGAATGAAAAAAAATGAACAGTTTTATTGGGATATAATTCACACATCATACAATTCAACGGTTCAATCATATCAAGAGTTGTACAATCATCACCATAATCAATGTTACATTTTCCTCATTCTTGTACTCATTATTAGCTCCCCACCCAGCCCATTACTGCCCCCAACCCCAAGCCTCACCCCCTGCCATGCCTCGAAGGAGCCATCTGAGGAAGCCCAATTAGCGCCTTTCCCTTGGATGGACTGTGTTTTGGGTATGAAGTCTCAAGTCTCTTTGCCAGGGCCTAGATTCTAAAGACTTTTTTTCTCCCAGAAGTTTTCATTTTATGAAGCACATTTAAATTTGTAGTCTATTTATGGTGAGGTAATTTTTGCATACACGGTGAGACTGAAGTTAAGGTGCCTGTGTCTTTTTGTCCAGTTGTGCTCTTGCACTATGTTTTAAAAAGCTGCTTTTCCGCTATGAAATGTCCTGTTAACTTTGGACACAAATCAACGAGCATATTTGTATGGGTCTAGTTCTGGGTTCTCTGTTCTGTTCCATTCGTCTATGTGTTCATTTCTGACCAGAATCACAGTCTGAAAATTGGGTAGACTGATTCCTAACATTTTATCCTTCTTCTCCAAAATTGATTTGCATAGATTCTTTGCTTTGCCATATAAACTTTAGAAAAAAATTTGTCTATCGCTACAATAGCCTTGTTGAGATTTTGAAAGGAATTGTGTTAAGCCTTCATATCAATTGGGGAAAACTGACACCTCTACTAGGATGAGTCTTTCAATCCATGAATATGGTGTGTCACTCCAATTTTAAATATATTTTTCTTTCATTCATCAGTGTTTTATAGTTCTTGGTATGTAAGACCTGCACATTTTATAAAATCTACACTTAAAAGGAAAAGAAAAGCAGTTACAAATGGTATTGTACTTAGCATGGAGAATAGGGAAATGTAGGTCTACTTCATCTTCCCAGACGTCAGTCTCTATATACAAACATATATATATATATATAAACATTTGAAAGCCTTGACATCTGTATTTTTTCCTCTCTCATTTGATATACAATTTTCCTTATTATATGGACAGAGAACCTAACTGAAGAGTGTTTTTTCTAGACAATTTACATTGGCCCCTGCTAGGAGCCAAGGTTGCCTTTTAGGTCATTTTTCAAGGGCCCTGGCTCCATACAGGAGCCTCAGGTTCCACTTCCAGTCTCGTAGTAGGGGTAAAGTTTCAGGGTTAGTAGTCTGATTCCAGAGTGCTTACTGGTATTTGTACTCCAGGACATTTGCCTACCCATCTGTTCCATTTCTGCTCACAGTTCACCTCCCCTTTTCCTTTTTCTAAGAGTGTTGGCACACCTTGAAGATTTTCCTTGTGGCAAGCCCAGAAATACTTGATAAAACTATGCAAAATCTGTATGAAGCTGTGTAAGAAAAATATGTACAAATATCTAGAATCTGTATTGTGGCAAGAGAACCAAAATAACTATCAAGCTGGAAACCTTGTATAGAGGATATTACTTGGCAAACCACCGAAAATACAGGAGTCCTCAGGTTTGCCAGATTTTAATTGCTCTTACTTACTATTTCTTAATAAAGTTATCATTTTAAGTAGATAATACGCATTATTAGAATAATATTCAATCTTCCTATCTACTACTACAAATGTGGGCCTTGCTCCTGACATTACTGTAACTGTGCTCTGGGTCACTGACAAATCTGCCTGAGAACTAGGAATTAAGCACAGGAAGGAAACTAGGAAGGCATGCCTGAACACAATGAGGTGGGCCAGCCATAAAACATGGTGCAGCCTGTTTTCTCTGACCCAGCCTGACTACAGGATTGCTGCCATAGTCTGAAAATGACCTTTGTCGCGGCTTCCTCGCTCCCAGCAGCCTGTTTCACAGGAGCAGCTTGCTATGTCCCACAGAGACCTAAGTGTTTTGGGGACAGCAGGAATTGCTTCATTTGAGACTCCTCCGGCCTCTCCTGAGTCAGTTAATTCATTTATAGCAGGGGTGCTCACATTTTTTCAGCATGCGAGCTACTTATAAAATGATCAAGTCAAAATGGTCTACCAACTACAAAAATGCAAAACATATATTTATTTTATTACATTTATTCATAAATGCATTGAGAATTCTTTATATGTACAATGTATGTTTATGTACCTTGCATAACCGCATGAGTCCATATTGCACAACACAATTAGCTCTGTACATTTTTTGTCATTACCTGAGTTTACTCTGATGACTTGCACTGAATGGAATGAGCCAGGGATACATAGTTCGGATAGTAGCTTGGACTTCATGATCTTTATGTGGGAAAAGGCTGACTCACATAAATAAGTAGAGCCGAATCATGCAGTCAAGGAGGTAGCACATTTCCTCGTGTTGGGTACTTTCCCTCTGAGAGTAAATTCCAGAACTGCTCATGCGCTCTGGACTTCAGCTGAATGTCGGCTTGTAGTGTCAAAATCTCCCATTCCGTATGAGAGTGATACGTTTTTGGCTTCTTACTTGGTCCAGCTCCCCCACTCATTTTAATACCCTTTCTTACATTTAAGAGAAAAGAAACAAGGTCTAAACATTGGCGATAACTTAGCTTGTCAGCTTTGCTGCACTTAGTGCAGTTGTTTGCACGTGCGTTTGACACCTAGGATTGCATCTGATTGGCTGCGCTGTATACCAATTAAGTGACGGGATTGATGATCGGCCTATGTCTGTTTTTTTAATCTACCCACACTACATTTACACTCAACTAGTAGATCGCGATTGACGTAATGAGCACCCCTGATTTATAGTCATCATTTCTTGATAAGCCAAGGACCAAGTTTTTTGGAGACCATGTTTGCAAAAACCATCTTTTTATAATCTTACCTCTTTTGCTTTCAAATCTTGCTCTAAGGGTGACCCTGGCTGCACGGAGTTTTTCAAGAAGAGCAATCACGATGGTTAATACTTACTTTGTTCCTGGCTGTGAGACACACGCCCACATGTACATATAATATACAGACATGTGAGTATATAGATTAAAGATGTTTAATTCATTCAATCACAGTAACTCTAAAACATAGGTATCTTGATTATCCTCACTGTACTGGCAAGGAAACTGAGGCACAACCAAAGCCTCTGACAGGTACAAGGGATAGGACTGATAACTGAGCCCTCTGTCTAGTTCACAGGGTCCCAAACTTATTTGACCTATTTTGCCTTTTCAGGAAATAAATTACTCAGCATCCCCCTGAAATGGAAAACTTTTGTACGATAATCCAAGATAGCATAGGGGTCAATTTTTATAGCCCTCTGGATCACTCCAGCACTGGCCCCACCTAGGGAGGCGGGATCACCCACTTTGGGAAACACTGATAATGCTCCAGTCTGTCCTCTATTAGAGAATACATGTATGTGTTTACACGTATTAACATATATGTCTATGTATACCAAACCCAAACTCGCTGCCATTGAGTAAATACTGACTTATAGTGATCGCACAGGACAGGGTTGAACTGCTGCTGTGAGTTTCCGAGACTGTAATTATTTACAGTTGTAGAAAGACCGTCTTTCTCCCTAGGAGTGGCTGGTGGTTTTGAACTGCTGACCTTGCAGATCACAGACTAACTTTAACTGCTCCACCACCAGGACTCTTATGTATATAAATGTGTGTGTGTGTGTGTGTGTGTATCTGTGTATGTCTTAACTCAGGGGGTGCTGAGTATGTAATTTAACATATAATTTAATTTAGCCTATCTCAGTTTTATGTATATTATCAAAACATGAAATACTAGTCTTGAGATTATCTTTTAGAATAACTCTAGAACAAACTATTATAGAAATAGAATAGAATCATTCTCACACTGAGGATGAATGTAGAGTTTGGGAACATATATAGCCAAGAACAGACTCACTATGTGTGACTGTTTGAGTCTAACAATATAATGAAATGCCATCCTTTAGTGGAGACAGCGGGTTCAGCCATAAGGACATTTATTCCCCTAAAGAGAGCAGACCATCTTTCATAGTTTCAAAGTTTTGTTGTCACCTGCCTCTGCAGTTCGCTTGCTCTTAGTAAACCGGATTAAGAAGCCCAGGCAGCAAAGAGCCGTTCACCAGCGCCGCTGTTAAGCAGGCTACCCCTTTCTCTTTTGCTGCAGGGCAAGGATGCATTTAGAGCCAATTCAGGAAAATGGTTTTCAATGTTCAGAGAGAAATGTCCAGCATCCATTTGCCATGCATTTGAGTGCCTCATGCACGCCCCCCCCCCCCTTTAATGGTCTAATTCCTACCCAGATTCTGTTTACAGGCTGACAGCAAGAAACCACCCGAGGGAGGCGTCTCTCCAGAGGAGGGCTGAAAACACGGCTATTAAGCAGGCAGTGATCCCAAATCTCTGTTCCCAAGCATTCAAGATGTCTTATGGATACTTTTGGAGATACTTTATTAGCACACAAATCCTTGGATACACTCTATTGTATTGTTCTAATGATTAATTTCTGCTTCCCCTTTCTTGATCATATCTTCAATTTCCTCTGAGAGCTTTCCTTTGAAGTCATTTGTTTCTATGGCTTTTAACTTCTCTTGATACTCCAAAGGCAAACCATTTTCTTTTGCACCCATGCAAATAACCTAGAAATGGTTAGAACACACAAACAAACGAAAATTAGCATATCACAGCTTTATGTATCATCAAAACATGACATAGTCTCCTTGAAGTAAATTTGGAGTAACTCTAGAATAAACAATTATAGAACAAAATGGAATCGTTCTCATACTGCACCTGAACATTGAGTGTGTGTGTGTGAATGTAAGATGAAAACTTGTCCTATGGATATAGTCATTGGTCTCTAAGCTCCTGGAGCAACAGCTGAAGGGAGAGACTCAAGAACTGGAGGAGGAAATCGTTTGTCTGTTTAATTGCCTCCAGGAACCTTCCCTCCTGTGAGGTCAGAAGAGACGGACGGTGCCCAGCTACCATTAGTGATGTTTTGGTCTTGATCAAAAGGAGGTACGTGAGCAACAGAACTTCCAATTCCCACTGGAAACCAGACTTACCGGACACAGTGGGACTGGAGCACCCCTGAATCTACGGCTAGGAAACAACTTGTAAATCTGAAGCTGAAACTATGTTATCAGGCCGTATCTAAACTAAACAACCATTAACTCAATAAATAAAGAATCTCTGTCTCGAGCCTTGCATCCTATTGAAGAATTGCTTGTGCAGGTGTATCTCTTCTTGATTTGGGGGGTTCGATTCTAGATGGTTGCAATAAAGAGAATATCACAAGCAATAGCATCATGAAAGAGTTTGCAATATTGTGAGAATTACCAAAAGAGGAAACAGGTATGAAATGAGAACACACAGTTGGAAAAATGGCACCCCCAGACTTGCTCAGCACGGGCTACGAGAACATTCCATTTGTGGAAAGAAAACGTGCCGCGTGACGTGCAGCACAGCAAAGCGCAGTAAAAGGAGGTCGGCCTGCATAAGGCTGAAAGAACAGCCATTCGAAACCACCAATGGGAACTTCAAGGGGCGGAGAGAGCGAGATGTGACCGGGTGAACTATACACAGAGACTGCCCCGGGGATCCCCAGGCACTCTTGTGTTGTGCATATCTCCAAAAAAGAAAAGGAAAAGTCTGCATCTACCTCTATATAGCAGTCTACTTCGATATAAGTGGGGGAATGGCAAAACATTCGTGGGAAAAATCCATTATTTTAAAATTCCATTTTTATATGGACTTTTTGGAGCTGCTCTCTCACATGAACTTTCCAGGGAAAGAGGACGATTCTTCAGAAAGATCCTTACGTTTATCGGGAGCAGTTTCCGTTCCAGTCCTGCAATCCGATCTTACTTGGAATTAGACATGAGGAGGAAAACGAATAGTGATCGTGTACATGACCCTTCCAAGACCCACAGCAGGTGAATTCCTCTAAGCCCCAGACTAGAAAATGCCACATTCGGCCAGGAAGCTGCACCACCATCCATCGCAGGTGGCAGGTCCCGATTGGGTCTGAAAACAGGGAACTCCCTGTGTTTGAACTCCTGAGAAGAGAAGTGGGGTGTCTGGGCTCCAGCCTTTCCAGTGTCTTCAGTCTAGAAGGCCTAGGACTATTCTTGCTCTATCAAAACCAAAAAGAACCCACACTCACTGCCAGCAGCTGATGCCGACTCATAGCGACCCTCCAGGGCAGGACAGGCTGCCCCCGTGAGTCACCCGTCTTTCTCCCTCTCCCTCGAGAAATGGAAGACATTTCAATAGTCATGGTCAGGTACCAGTGAGGCGGCCCCACAGAAAGAAAGGTCGCCGGTCCTGCACCATCCTCACAGTTGTTCCTGTGCCTGAGCCCACTGTTGCCGCCGCTGTGTCCATCCATCTCCTGGAGGGCCTTCCTCATTCTTACCCCACCCCTGCTTTAGGAAAGACATTTTTTTCACCATGAAAATGAATCTTGGGAGTTCAGAAACATTGTGGGGTGGAGAACAAAAGAAACCAAAGATTATAAGAGTATGTCTAGAATAAGGAGCCTGGGGCCACAGGCAGTGGTGAAAGTGCTTGGCTGCTAAGTAGAAACCCACTCACTGCTCCCGGTGGGAAAAGGTGGCAGTCTGCTTCCACAGAGATCACAGCCTTGGGGACGAATCTGGGGGCAGCTGCGCTGTCTTACGGGTTACTGACTGCAGTGCACTCTGGATGTAGAGACCAGAACCCTGCTACCAACACGCCGGGGCATGCTTTTTCCTACTCTGAAAGGGAAAACACATCATTTTCACCACAATTTGAAAAGTAACACATGTATGGAATTATGACTCATCGTCTCCTTCTGTGTTCAAAACGCTTTTTCTTTTTTTTATTCAATAAAATGTTAGAAACACGGTTCGATGGTTATATGTGAGTCCCTACAAGAGTTTGAAGAAACTCGTTTGGGAAATAACTCACTTTTTTTGCATTGAAAATTATATCAATAAAAATGAGTTGTAGAATTTACAGCAGCTCTTACAAAACACAACAGTTGTGAGTTTACTGCATGAGTGAAATGTGGACAGACATCTTGGTAGCAGGCTCACCGCTTTATACTGTGGTGATGGAGGGACACTGACGTAGTTTTCCATCTGGTAGCTTCGACAGGTTACTTCTTTCTTGTCTTCGGTGTGAACTTTAACTTCCATGGGAGCATATATTCCACTGCTAACCCCTTCTTGCCTGAAATCAGAAGCCACATTTAAGCCATAGTTGATTTACTCAGGTTCTTTTACTGGGTGATATCTTCTAGTTTGTTGGGGTTGAGAATTTAAAAACAATGTAGTAGTTGTTCCCTATATTTAAATGTGCAAATGAAAACCAGAAAATTCTTAGAATAAGCAGCGACAAGGCTGTCAGGCTTGGCTTTCAACAATGAATTCTCTAATCACAAAAGCGCAGATGGAGAGATGATAGACAGACAGATGGATCAATGTGACCTGATAGAAATGAAAATTTTTGTTCCTCAAAAGACTTGGTTTACCAAAAAAGCAAACTTGGAGAATATTGTTGGAAAACACATATTCGACAAGAATCTAACAACCAATGTATGTATAAAACTTCAACAACATAACAACCAAAAGGTGAGTGATCCAATCATAAAATGGGCGTGCGTAGGGCCTGAACAGATGTTTCACCAAAGAGGAGACTCATATGGCCAACCAAACAGTCGAAAAGATGCTCAGCCGCATTAGCCATCAGAGACGCAGAGCAAGACCACACGGAGACACCATTACCTGCCTGCTAGGATGCTTAAGATTAAAAAAGAAAAACAGAAAATAGCACATGTTGGCAAGGATGTGGGGAAACGAGACCTTTTACCTCTTGCTGATGCGAATACAAAATGGTACAGCCACTGTGGAAAACGGCGTGGCGAGTCCTCAAATCACTAACATGACTCAGCAATACCCCCTCGGTAAAGAGCCAAAGACTCCAAATGAGGCGTGTCTGGGGTCGTCGGCTGTAGCTCGGTTCAAGTGCTATTCAGCCAACAGGAGAAATGAAGTACTGATACCTGCCGCATGACGCTGAGCAAAGCAGTCACACAAGGGCCAACAGTGCATGGCCTCCTTTAGACAGAGGGTAAGAATGATGGGAAAGCCACCTTGATTAAGGGCATGGACAGTTCACACGTGATTAGTGTAATGCTGTCAGCAGTTGCTATAAAAAGTTGAACTGGCAAAAGTTGGGTGGTAGACAACTACAATGACGGGAGAAAAAGATTAGCTGCTGAGGTGCTTGTGCACAACTAAACACCTTGTGGGGTCTGGCTCCTTTGTCATGGCACATCCCAGGTAAATGGTCTAATAACATTTTCAGTGCTTCTAATCTACCTCCTGGTCCACTGCATAGTGCCAGGGGTCTTACAAACTTGCAAGTGGCCATGCGAGGCAGAATAATTGGTCTCTATTTGCCTGTACCAACAGAGGAAGGAGGCAAGAGAGGTAGAGGAGGAGGAAATACAATGTATGATTCACGCACGGCCTGCCTCCTTTGACAAGGTCACAGAAAATCTGGATGCTGCCCAGCCACCCCCACTGAACATTTAGCTCAAAGATTCCGGAGAAGATTCCTTATCAAAAGAGGGGAAAGACAAGAGAGAAGCCCAATTTGTCACAGACTCCAGACTCCCATGAGTCATGAAAGGTGAACAGACCCGTCAAACGATTTCCCCGAGATCATCGTTAAGCCTTGGGTCTTAAATATACTCTGAAGTCATCTTAACACGGACAGCAGTTTAATGGAACGAGTCAAACAGGTCTGCCTTCAACATCACGCTCTCTACGAACCTCAGGGGCGGTGAGTTCATGTCCATTAGTTAGGGACCACTCAAGAAACAGAGCATGAGAACGGCCCCCCACCTGGGGAAGACAGGCAACATCACTACATTGTGTACAAACTGTTGGAGTTGAGGGTGCTTTGCTGTGTATATTCTCAACGACAACTTTTCTTTTAAGTAAACTTATTATTTTAATCAGAAATCCTGAGATTTAATGGTAACTTGGTGCACACCTAACAAATCTATATTCATCCTGCCTGAAAACAGGCTTCAATGCAATCATTTAAATCTTTATACTCCCTAAACGTGCCTCCGACACAACAACAAATGGACTCTAAGTTCCGACAGCACAGGGAGGCCCATCCAGGGAAAAGGTGAGAAGACGGCTCATTGTTGTTGGGGGGTGAGAGAAAGGTGCTAGCCCAGCGCCGGTTCTCAACCTGTGGGTCGAGATCCCTTTGGGGGTCGAATGACCCTTTCACAGGGGTTGCCCGATTCACAACAGTAGCAAAATGACAGTGATGAAGTAGCAACGAAAATAATTTTATGGTTGGGGGGTCACCCCAACATGAGAAACTGTATGAAAGGGCCGTGGCATCAGGAAGATGGAGAACCACTGCTCTAGGAGGACAGAGAATCCGCTCTTCCGGGGCTCTGCTCATTCTCGGCTACTTCCTTTGTATTCACTGCCGGGCCGGCCTACTCAGAGAGTTCTAGTTATGCAAAGTATCACAGCGTTTCAAAATTATGGTTATTGCTGTTTTAATGATCATCACCTACTAACCTAGCTGCCTACTCAATTACCAAAAAAACGAAAACTGGTTTGGGATCAATACCCATATGTAAACGATTCCAACAGTCTTCCAGCTTTTTCACAATACAAAACTAGAGACACTTTGACAAAAGACAAATAAATAAACTGAAAATAAGGGCTGTCCTTGTTTACAGAAGGAAGGACAAACAGTCCCACAAGTCTCAGTCTGAGAGTGTGGCTCTTCCAGGCCTTTCTTTTTTACAAAACCACATTCATATGCCTCTTCCATTGACACGAAAGGGCAAAGACTGTGCCTGCAGTATTTGGTTTGGAAAAACCCACACACATGTCCTGGCACATATCATCCACTTTCTGAATTTATTAATTATTTAACTTATAATTAGAAGTCACCTACTTATCCAGGGAACTTAAATTGCTTTTGTTCATTTTCCATATTACTCCCCACACTTCATCTCCAGGACTGTGGAAAACGGTAGCTATACCCCCATGCCAGGTAGGACTTTGATTGCCTTGAGGATTGCCAAAGTCAAGCTTAAAATCCTAGAAAGGAAACCAAAGGGATATAATTAACATCCATTCAAACCTCAATTTCCCTCTCCAAAGTAAAAGGATTTACCTTAAATTCCATGCAATTAAAACATTCAATAAACTCTGAGTATAATACAAACATAAACAATTATCTAAACCTCAAAGACTTTTTCCACTGCTCCCCCCTCCATATTTTCTTCACAAAATGAAAAGTCTACTAAATATATACGAGTGTCTTAACACTAAAAAGATTTAAGGAGAAAATGATGGAAACACCACGGCCTTCACACAACTCTTTCCATTCTTTTTTTTTTTTTTACAAATTATTTCACAGTCCACTCACGAAGCATGTATTTTCACTTAGAGAACATGATAGTTGAGACTCGATGATGGCTACATAGGGGTTTATTACACTATTTTGTCTGCGAGTTACACATTGTACTGATGGTCAGCAGTTCGAAACCACTGTCTGCTCTGCCAATGAAAGATGAGGCTTCCTATTTCTGTAATAGTCTTGGAAATCCACAGGGGCAGTTCTACTCTGTCCTACAGGGTTGCTATGAGTCAGAATCAGCTCCACGGCAGTGAACTTGAATTTTCTGACCAGCATATGCTGAGGAGTGCTGGTAGTGCTGTCGGGCAGCGCAAAGTCGTTGGTTTAAATCCACCAATTGCTCTTTAGGAGAAAATGAGGCTACTCACCTCAGAAACCTACATACGGCCACTCTGAGTGGGAATCAGCCACGTGGCAGTGGGTTGGGTTGGGTTTGGACCAGCACAAACCACCATCTTTGCCCCAAGGGAATTGGGGCTTGAGGATGATGCAGACACTTATGAACATTCAACTAATATTCTATTACTAGTTGAATAACTAGTTGAATATACTAGTTACTATTACTAGTAATTCAATCAATTACTAGATTTCCTAGAATAATCACAGAACTGCCACTTACCATGTACAGGTGGTTGTATGTGCGTGTGTGTGAGTATATGGTCGAAATATAGATAAGAAAACATTTACCAACTCAATGAGTTTTGCATGGACCAGTCAGCGCCTGATTGTATTTATCATGCGGTGCAACCATTGCTGGTATCCTTCAGATGACCACATTTTATCTTGCCAACAGCTTAAATTTTTTTAATATACTCATTTTATATCCAGAAAAAGTATGGCTTAAATAGATTAAGCCACTTGCCTGAGGTCTTACAACAAATAAGGAAGGGAGCCAAGTTTCTAGCTTAGCATCTTTCCTTATCAAAACAAACAAGCACACCAAACTCAATGCCATCAGTCAATTTCAACTCCAGTGGCCCTGTGGGCAAGGGAGAATTGCTTTCGTGGGTCTCCAAGCCAGTGAATCTTTACTGGAGCAGAAAGCCTCATCTTTCTCCCTCAGAGCAGCTGCTGGATTCAAACTGCTGGAATCATGAGCCCAATGCACAATCTGCTGCACCTCTGGGGCACCTGTCTTTCTTCACTGAAGTGTATGACCAGGGGACAGACTCCTGGGATGATGAATCACAAGGAAGGGACCAGCCAGCCAGGGTGCAGGATAGCACTGACGAAACATACAACATTGTTCTCGTTCTTGAATACCGCCCCCCCACACCTCCCCTCATGACCCCAGTTCCACCTTACAAATCTGGCTTGACCGGAGCATGTACACTGGTACTGATAAGAGCTCTCAACACATGGAATCCAGGACGGATAAACTCCCTCAGAAACAGTAAATGGGAGTAGCGATACCATAAAGGTAGGTGGAAGGTGTGGGGAGAAGGGGGAGAAAGGGGAAACTGATCGCAATGATTGAAGTCTAACACTCCCCACCCCCACCTGAGGGGGACAAACAACAGAAACATGGGTGAATAGATTCAGCAGATGGTGTAAAATATGAAAATAAAAATCATTTATAAACTATCAAGGGTTTACAAGGGTGGGAGGGGGGAAAATGGAGCTGATCCCAAGGGCTCAAGTAGAAAGAAAATATTTTGGAAATGATGGCAACATATGTTCAAATGTGCTTGATATGAGTGATGGATGGATTGTTATAAGAGCTGTAGGAGCCCCCCAATAAAATTATTTATTTTTAAAAAATCCTTAGTTGGCTTTTTTAATACAGAAAGATTTTGTTCCATCTTCCCAAAGCGCAGTTTCCTTAAACAACAAACCCCTCAAACTCACCGCCATCCAGTTGAGCTGAATCACAGCACCCCTGGAGGGATGCTGCCCTGTGAGTCCCCGAGACGCTCACTCTTTATGGGAGCACAAGGCCGTCTTCCTGCCTCGGAGCAGCGACTGGTTTCCAACGGTGGAGCTCGAGCTATCCATTGGTGGCACAATGGATAACTACTACACAACCACAACTCCTTAGCAGCAAGATTTTAAAAGGATGGACTGGACTAGACCAGTCACTGACCCTTAATGTCCCTTGCAAATTTATGTTTCATCCCTCCCACTTTTCCTCTCCCAAATTTTGTCAACTGTTTCAAAATAGTATTAAGCACATTTGTACATATGTTGGCACCAACCATCCAAAACATTTTCTGTCTACTTGAGCCCTTGGTATCAGCTCTCCCCACCCCACCCCCCTGCCCCTTGTGAACCCTTGATCAATTATATATCATCATTGTTATTTTGTGTCTTACACTGTCCGTTGTCTCTTCACCCACATTTGTTATCACCCCCCTGGGGGGTGGGCTATATATACAACCTTGTAATGGATTCCCCCTTTCTCCCCTTTCCTACACCACCCCCCCATGCTCATGATATCGCTACTGTTTGAGAGGGTTTTATCTGTCCTGAATTCCATGTGCCAGGAGCTCTTATCTGTACCAATGTGTGTACTCCAATCTAGCTGGGTTTGTAAGCCAGAGTGGGTCATAGTAGTGGTGGGGAGGAAGCATTCGGGAACTAGAGGAATGATGTGGGTTTTGTCGGTGCTATACTACACCATGGTCAAATTGTCCCTTCCTTGTAACCCTTCTGTGGGGGGATGTACAATTGTCTACAGATGGGTTTTGGGTCCTCTCTTTTACATAGATATAATTGTTTTGGAACTTTTGAATATCTGATACCTGATCCCGTCGACACCTCATGATCACACAGGCTGGTGTGCTTATTCCATGTGGGCTTATTTGCTTCCCTGCTAGATGGCTGCTTGTCTAACTTCAAGTCTTTAAGACCCCATATGCTATATCTTTTGATAGCCGGGCACCATCCGCTCTCTTCACCACATTTGCTTGTGCACCCATTTTGTGACAGTGATCATGTAGGGAAGGTGAGTATCAAAGAGCGCCAAGTTGTTAGAACAAAGTGTCCTTATGTTTAGGGAGGTCTTGAATAGAGGCCCAAAGTCTGTCTGCTATCTCTAGCCTCTTCTCTTTCATTATAAATTAATAGATTTACACATATACATGCCTATAGCTATACCTCCATACCTAGCTTTTGCCTCCTAGTTCTGCCCTCTACTTCCTTTCACCTTCCTCCTCTCCCATTATCATGCTCACCTTCCATTCGGCTCTCAGTAATTCCTCTGATACATTACACTTGACCAAAGCCCACCAGGCATTGTACCCCGTCCTCACCATCAATTTTAGTTCTCTTGTTGTTCCCTTAACCCTGAGTTTGTTGGCTCCCCACACCTCCTCTCCCATGTCCCCCTGGGAACCATCGGTCTGGTTGTTTTCTCCTCAGGATTGTTTGTCCTGCCTATCTTATATAGACACAGGCCAAAAGGAAAACAAAAACAACAAATAAATGAGAAGAAAGTTCTAGGTCTGTCTGCTGATCCTTAGGAGTGTTTTCCAGTTGGGTCTCATGAGGTGCCAGGCCCTGTCCCCTGTGTTAGAAATCCATTTTCAGGATTCCTTGGGACTTTGTTGCTTTGCTCCCCCTGCTGTCCTGTTGCACTCCCTTTGCATTTCACCCCACTGTGCATGGGGCAGACCGGGCACACTTTCCGCACAGGTCTCCAATGCTGCACCCCTGTAGCTCTATGGGTCAGTGAGGGAATGTGGTGTCTCGTGGTGGGGCTGGCCCTACCATCCTCTCTGTGCACTGGCTCCTCCGAGCAGAGATGTTGTCCCTGGGGCTTGGTGGGCTATAATGAGGTTCTCTCTCGCTCTCTTTCCCTCTTAGCTCACACCCGTGTGGTCTGGACAGACCCACCACTCTCCCTGGGCTACATCTTCAGTGCTGTCCTCTGCGTTACATTCTTCTGGGGAGGGGGGGGGTCAACATAGCTCAGCTTGGGCCAGGCCCCGTCTCGTCCTCTGTAACAGTTCGCTGCTTCCTGCCAGTATGTTGCCCTCAAGGCTTGGCCTAGGCTGATCCTTGATCTCAGTTCCCTTAGCAAAGCCTCCTCCACTGCCTGGTCTCAAATGTAGAGCTTCTCAGGGCTCAGCCAGACCATCTCCCTATTCATTCCTCCAGCGATTTGTTCAAGAAAATCTCATCCCTGCCAATGGCTTCAAACACCACCTACTATTCTCATTATCTGTAACCCCAGACTAGAGCTCTCATCTAGTCTGAACTTAAAACATGCTTAGAACAAGGCCCAACAGGTAGTAAAAGTAATACTAATAAAAGTTGTTGCCTAAAAAAAAAAGCCAAACTTGCCCCCACTGAGTAGATTAAGCAACTATGCAACACAAAGCAACTGAGATCTTGAAGGTTCACTGTGCCAGCCT
>NW_022103920.1:87979535-87997547 GCF_000313985.2 Echinops telfairi
TGCTTTAGCTGGCAAGGCTCACTTCCTACAAGACACCCCCAAGAAGCCGCATGGACCTACCCCAATGCAGCCCTGGGTAGTGGAGCACCCATGTGGAGACCCTGCCAGGGCTGAGATGTTTACACATTCACTGACTCGGCTTTCCTCCTGCAGTCGGCATCATAGTGTGTGTTTTGTGAGATGGAAGAGGACTTTGTAGATTGGTGTTGGACATATGGGCTAATGTTGGACTAATGGGCTTGGATAGCACTGGGTTGGGATGCTTTCTTAATGTACATTTACCCTTTATATAAAACTCTCTTATACATGTGAGTTTCTGTGGATTTGTTTCCCTAGGTTACCCAGACTAACACAGCAACCCTCTATATACTCAGTAAATGTTCCTATTTTTCTGATCAATTGATCTGTCTCACAGCATCTTAAACTCAATATTTCAAACTGAATGTATTAATTTTCCCTCCCAAACCTGTTTCTTCTCTCCTCCCAGAAAAGATGATCATCATTCCAGGAGTTACAGCAATAGCCTCCATATCTTTGATTATCTCCCTATCTCCTCTTCCCTCCTTCAACCACCAAGCCTTAATGACGTGATCTCCTAAACATCTTGCCAACCCATCTAGCCTCCACCACCCTTCCCACACCGCCTACTTTCGATGCCCTGCTCTCTGATGCGGACCACTTCAACAGCTTCCAAAGCGGGCTGCCCCCATCGCCCCTCGACACCCCCTTTCTAGCTCATTCTCCACAGAACCAGAATGGGCCTCCCAAGATGTAAATCTATTTTTTAAAAATTTACTTCAGTTCTGCAATGGGCCTAGAGATAAGATCCCAAGTCTCCCTGAACCTCTGAAGACCCATTCCCTTTGTTGTGTTGACCCTCCTCCCCACTCATTTAAGCCTGGACTTAAAAGTCACACTTGTTAAGAAGACTTTCCTGAGCACCCTGAACATGCGCACATGGACAAGACTTCACCGGTGAGGGCACCACTTGGGGATCTGAAGTAGAAGCCAGGGCTAATAGGGCAGTATAGGGTTCACCCCGGTGGTGCCGGTGGCGACTGCTGGGTTTTGGGGACAGGAGGGGTGTAGTGCTAGTGACAACTGGACTCCAGTGCAGGCTGTGCTGGTGCTGTGTGATACGTGTCCAAGCCCAGCAGTGGTGCCGCAGTAGCTCCCTGTCATGTGATGCTGTGTACTGGGCTCTACCAAAGGTCCTGGCCCTCCCTTTATGTCTGCATGTTTTTCCAGCTCGGTGTTCCTGCCTTCCTGGTCATTCTGTGAGCACTCCAACAGCCTTTCAGCACATTCTTTTTCTGCTTAAATCAGCCAGTTTTTTGCTGCCTGTAACTAAGGGCACTGATGAGTAAGTACCGATCTATTTCAACGCCGTGAAAGGGTCTGCACACCATGTGTTTGCTCGCGTGTCTCCTCCGTCCAGTAGAGGTCCTCGAAGCAGCAACTTCATTCAATTATCCTTGCATCTCTAGGAAGGGCCGAATGAATGGATGGATGGATGGGAAGGAGAACACTGATCTACTGAGGATGGTAGAGCACTGCTCCCCCAGTCACTTGCCTATAGGCACAATGGTGTCTATGATTCCAGTTTTCCGGACTTCCCACCCAGATCAAGAGACTGACAGAGACGTTCAGCAGCCATAGGTGAGGGGATGGCAATATGGAAGCTCCTGAGAGGTAGAGTTAAGACTGGAAATGAAAGCACTCTATTGGATTATCGAGAGAGGATCAGTCCTAGTGCGGGGTTGTTAGCTGATGGCAGATGACAAGTCCCATAACAAACGCTAAGTACAGCGCAGAAAGCAACAAGGTTCCTGGATCAAAGAAGGCTTGTCAACCAGCCGAACGGACCCTTGGAGGCTGCCTATGCCTCAGTGGCTAAGAGAAGTCAGATCTGGGCGTGATGCTAAGCACATGCACAGAATGCGTGCACAAGGCCCTGGAACGGGCCCAGTTGTTGCGGGAGCATGGATGGTATGATTCAGCGCAGGGTAGTAAGAAGAAATGAATTTGCCTGGATGGATGAGAAGAGGGAGTTGAACCTGGATGTACTCTGACCCAGAAGAAGGGGTGAAAGATTAGAAAGGAAACCAGAGTGCAGAACAGTAAGTTTAGAATCAGTGTCACTGAATTTTACACATCGGAACTGGTAATGTTCTGCTGTGTAGTCTCAACAACAATATAAAATAAGGGAGGCGACTGGATTCCTGGCCCTGAGGAGAGCAACTTCACTGGATTCTGGCTCACTTGTGTGTAACTCGGTGCCCTGCTGGTGCAGGGGTTAAACAGAAGCTCTGCGAACCCAAAGGTCGTTGGTTTGAACTCCCCCAGCTCTGCTGAAGAAAGACCTGGCGGATCTGCTTCCACAAAGACGCCTAGCCTAGAAAACCCCACGGAGGCAGCTCGACCCTGTCGGAACGCAGGACAGGGCAGTGAGTTCAGGACAGGCGGTGGCGGTTGTGTGGGCGGGGCGGGGCAGCACTGACCTGCAGACGGGCCACGCAGCAGAAGGTGGCCGAGGGGTTTTTGAGGTGGATCCTCGCCGTCAGCAGGTTGCTGCCATAGGCGAAGTACAGAAAAGTGTCTTCCTCGTGCTTCCCGCAATTCCCACAACCCGAGTTCGCCATGGCCCGCCCGACGCCGACACCGTCCCCCGGCGTCCAACGCAGAGGCGAGAGAAGCGGACAAAGGAGGCCGGCCCCGTTCCCGGCCGGAGGAGACGCTGACCGCTCCAGCGGGGCAAACCGCGATGCGAGCGCGGCTTTATGGACTGCCAGGCTCCGCCCACGTAAATCGCACCCCTGGATTGACCAATCCCTACCACCGCCTCCCCGCCCACCACTTGGATTTTGAAACGCTATTTCCGGAAGCAATCTCCGCATGCTCATTGGGCATGCGTCTCCATTGTACCGCCCCCCTATTCACAGTTCCCACTGATTGGTGGGCGGAGGCGGGGCGACGGGGCGCCCAGTCCAGACGGAGAGTGTCGGAGAGGAAGTTTCTCAGTGCTTCTCCGACGGTCGCCTACGTCCGCCGTTTGTCCCCCGTCACGCCCGCCCCGTGTAAGGACACCCGTCTGGACGGATCTGTGCACGCCGAGGGCTGGTTCTCGCACTTCCCACCCTATTCGTCCTCCTCAGACCCTCCGCTTCCAGAAGCTCCTCTGAATTTCTTCCCTACTGGAATGTGAGGTTTCGGGGTTCGCATCCTTACGTCGCTGCTTATTGACTGCACAGCCTTGGGGCCCCGCCGCTCATCTATGTTCCCTCCTTTTTTTCCTTCTGTTCCCTCTTTTTATGATCACAAGTAGCTATCTCATAGGGTTGATGTGTGAAAATTAAGTCACTTTATTGACGTTGTTAGGAGCAAAAAAAAAAAAGTGAAGAAAAGTGGTAAGTATAAAAACAAAATGTGTGTCAGGGAGTTGATTCCTCCCCATAAGACCATAGAAATCTAGCTGTGGAGTGCTTTAACCAATGTGCCACCAGGGATTATTACAAAATTTAGTAAAAACCCTGTATTAACCTTGAATGGAAAATTTGAATATGAATTCACGACCTAGAAGCAGTCCTTGGCACCCAGGTTTTATCTCTAAATGCTGCTCCCCCTTAAAAGGTACCAGGACCCCTTACAGAAATGGCTGAAGCCAATAATTTCAGAAAATAACACAATAACACAAGAAAAGCAAACAAAGGACCTTTAACTTGGTAAATGAAGAAGTAAAACTGTCCATATTCATAGGTTGATGTGATTCTACTCAGAAAATCCCTAGGTCCCACAAGATAGCTAGCTAATGGAACTAACAGAAGGATTTTCAGCAAAATAGCAAGATACAAAATCAACCAAGAAAAACGTAAACTCATCGCCACCGATTGGATGCTGACTTGTAGTGAGTGACCCTATAGAACAGGATAGAACCACAGAATAAAAGGAGAAACTACAAACTTGACTATGGCCTACCTGTCAAGGTCTAATGTAAAAAAAATATCGACACCTCAACAACAAAAGGACAATCCAATTAAAATATAGGCCAAGGGTATGAACAGACATTTCATCATGGAAGACATTCAGGTAGCTAATAAACAGGTGAAGAAATGCTCACAGTAATTAGCCATGAGAAAGATAAAAATCAAAACTCTAATGAGATACCATCTCACCCTGAGAACAATGGCATTAATTTAGGACAAAACAAAAACCAATGTTCGTTCAGTTGAGGTGAACTTGGAGCTTTGATACTCTTGTTGGTGGGGATGTAAAATGGTACAACCACTGTGGAAGATGGTTTGGCATTGTGTTAGACCAGATTGATGAGAGTAACAAATTCAGTGACACATATGTGTAAGAAAGAGCTTTATATCAGAAGCTTTATATATCAGGAAAACATCCCAGCCAAGTCCAACTCAAGTCCACAAGTCTGATACGAGCTCATAAGTCCCTCTTCAGACTCACAAAGTTACATGCAGTGACACAGAATGCAGGAGATCGGGCCAGTGGGTATGAAGTCTTGTGGATCCAATGGTGCTGGAAGCATCACAGGGCTTGCAGCAACCAGGGTCAATGAGCAGAAAGGTGAGGGCAGAGAGAGAGAGAGGGGAGGTTCCCAGGACCCTCCTCATGAAAAAGCCATGCCGACAAGGAGTCACCTTCAGGCTGTAACCTGATTGACCCATTGAATACTACCCCTTCAAGTTAACATGAAGTAAAGTAACCACCACAGAAACTTACTTAAAAATCTAGAAAGAAATATATGATCCAGCTATCCCACTCTTAGGTATATGCCTTAATGAAATCAGAGCCATGACACAAATAGACACAGACATGCCCATGTTCATTTAGCATTCATCACAATAGCAAAAAGATGGAAACAACCAGAGTCTCCAACAGATGAACAGATAAGCTGTGGTATGCACACAATGCAACGGTACTCTGCAACGAAAACGAATAGTGATGGACCTGCAAAACATCTCACAACATGCATGCGTTTGAAGGGCATTATGCCAATTGAAATAACAAAACACAAAGGCTCAACTATTGCATGAGCCTATTAGTATCGTGAATAATCCCAAACCAGTTCAGATGGGGTGCCAAATACTCCCCCCGGGTCAAAAGTCTACGATTGGGATTCTTTGGGGTGTTCATGGCTTGACTCCCACTTCACTGGTCCATTGTGCTCCTCTCAATTCCCCCCCCCCCATGTGGGCGGGTCAGACCGGCCCCTCTCCCGGAGCTGTATCTTCAGGGCTGTCCTCTGCAATGCTGTCCTCTAGGGAGAGGACATCACGTCTGGGGCTGAGGCCGGCCCTGCAGTCACCTCTGGGAATGAGCTGCTCTGAGCAGGAACATTGCCCTCAAGGATTGGCACACCAGAATGAGGTCTACTCTCGCTCTCCCTTTCCAGTGCAGATATAAAGAATACACTCCCCTTGGGTTGGTCAGTGCCCTGGCACCCCTCCCCGCCATTGCCGTCGTTTTTCCTCCCCCACCCCTCTATGGGCCTTAAAGGCATATTGGGAGGAGGGGTGGGACCATGCCTTTCAGCGCAGGTGCCATCTGCATCTCTTGTCGATGATGTGAATCACTGGGTTTGGTCTGACTCATGCCACAATATCTGGTCTTCAGCCCGGGAATTGTGTCCTGTGTGCATTTTCCCTTATGCCCATTCTGCTGTTTGGACTTATGTGTTAGTCTGGGTACATTAGAGCAACAAATCCACAGAAACCCATATGTATCCGAGAGAGTTTTATATGAAAGATAAGGGCACATCAAGAAAACATCCCAACCCAGTGCTGCCCAAGCCCACAAGTCCAACATTAGCCCATATGTCCAACACCAATCCACAAAGTCCTCCTCCATCCCACAAAACACACGCAATGATGCCGACTGCAGGAGGAAAGCCGAATCAGTGAGCGTGTAAGCATCTCAGTGCTGGCAGGGGTCTCCGCACAGCTGCTTCAGCACCCAGGGCTGCATCGGGGTAGGTCCATGCGGCTTCTTCTCAGGGGTGTCTTGTAGGAAGTGAGCCTTGCCAGCTAAAGCAGGGAACTGGCTAAGGCAGCTGCACCCTGGTCCAACCATCAGAAAGCAAGCGACCTGAGAACTAGAAAGGCGAGGTTCACCGAGCCATTTATCCCTCCACTCTTCAATTAACCTCATATGTGTTTATCGGCCAGGTTGGCACAGTAAACTTCAACTGTCTCAGCTTACCTCAGTGGACTCATGTTGTACTTCACCCTTTGTGCTTGGCTTCACTCAGCATAGCATCCTCCAACTCTTTCCACAAGACGAGGTGTTTCATCGTTTCATCACTACTTTTCAGGGATGTGTAGTACTCCATTGTGTGTATATACCAGGGTGTTTTATCCATTACTCTTTTGATGGAAATTTAAGCTGTTTACATTTTATTTGCAATTGTAAACTGCGCAGCAATGAACATTGGAGAGCAGATGTTTAGTTATGGTCTGTTTCTTATTTCTTCTGTGTATATGCTGAGTAGTGGAATTGCTGGGTCATATGGTAGCTCCATTTCCATCTGGTTTTTTTTAAATCATTGTATTGGGGCCTCATACAACTCTTACACAATCCATCCATACACAATCCATTGTGTCAAGCATATTTGTACATTTGTTGCCATCATCATTCCCATAACATTTTCTTTCTATTTGAGCCCTTGGTATCAGTTCCTCATTTCTCCCCTCCCTCCCTCACAAACCCTTGATAATTTATAGATTATGATTATTTTTTCATGTCTTGTACTATCTGACATCTTCTTTCACCCACTTTTCTGTTATTCGTCCCCCAGGGAGGGGGTTATATGTAGATAATTGTGATCAGTTCTCCTTTTCTAACCCACCTTCCTCTTCCCCTCCTGGTATTGGTCCTGAGGGGTCTATCTGTCCTGGGTTCCCTGTGTTTCCAGCTCTGATCTATACCACTGCACATGCTCTGGTCTATCCGGATTTGTAAGGTAGAATTGGGATCATGGTAGGGGGTGGGGGCAGGAAGCATTTAGGAACTAGAGGAAAGTTGTATGTTTCATCAGTGCTATACAGCACCCTGACTGGCACATCTCCTCCCCTCAACCCTTCTGTAAGGGATTGTCCAGTTGCCCATAGATGGGCTTTGGGTTTCCACTCATAAGTATCGCCACAATGCTTTCCACAGGGACTGTACATATCTACAAGACCACCAGCAGTGAATGAGCATTCCTATCTCGCCACACCCTCTCCAACATTTGTTGCTTTCTGTTTTTTTGAATACTCCTTGTGAGTATTAGGTGGTCTCTCATCGTTGTTTTGATTTGCATTTCCGGAATGGTTAATGATTGGGAACATTTTCTCATATGTTTATTGGCCATTCAGTTCAGATTTCTTCCTTTGTGAATCTTCTGGTCAAGTCCTTTTCCCCATTCTGTAGGCTCTCTTCTTACTCTCTTGATGAAATCTTTCGACGTACACAAATGTCTCATGTTTAGTAGCTCCCAAGCATCGATTTTATCTTCCTCTGGGTGTGTGTTCTTCTTTATTTCTGATCGCCCATGTACCCCTGCGCTCAGGTTCTTAGCTTTGAGATGGTAAACCTTGAGAGGAGCAGATGGCCTCAGCTTGCTCCTGAGGCTCGGTTAGTAGGTTTGAACTTCTGACCTTGCAATTAGCAGCCCACAGTGCCACCAGGGGTTCTTTAATCCTGTTTTACACTCTATGATCTTTTCCCCCAGCTTTCCTTGAATTACAGAGAATCATTTGTCCTTGTTGGCCTGACTAAAGATTTTAATATGTATCATAATGGCTTGGCGTATGGGTTTCTAAGTAAACATTACTAACCATCATGATATTTATAGTCATAGCTCTTTCTAATCTATGGTCTTTCACCTGGAAGGGAAGCTTGACATAATATATGAAATCAGAAATGTCCTGTGAAAATAAAAAGAATTAAAATTCTAGAAGGCAGTAATTTCCCATGATGTTTAACAAATAATCTGTATTCTTGTTTTGAGAGTAACTCTGAAGAGTAGTTCCAATATTGTCTTTATTTGTTACTTTTAGTAAAATGTCTCCTTTGAGATCTATATCTATATTGTATCTATATCCATATACTTTTGAAAGGCAAACACCAAACTGTTAACAGTGCTTACTTGTGGACAGGGAAATGGAATTGGAGGAAGAAATTGAATAAAAAGCTTTCATTTCATTATTCTATGTGGGTTTTTTTTAGTTTTAAAGCTTGTTTTCTTATATTATAATTATTATTTAAAATACCCAAATCAAACCAAACTCATTCCCCTTAAGTAAAGTCTGACTCATAGTGACCCTATAGCAACCCTATAGGACAGGGTAGAACTACCCTTGTGGTTTTCTGAGACTGTAACTCTTTATGGGAGTAGAAAGCCTGTCTTTCTCCCACAGAGCAGCTGGTGGCTTTGAATCGCTGACCTTGCAGTTAGCAGTCCAATCCAGATAGTTTAAAATGCTATTAAAATTAGGAACAAAGATTCCTATTTTAAGGAATTTGGGATCAACTTTCGGGAGGTAAAGAAAGGATGATGACAAAATCTATTACCCAAAGAGAAAGGAGATGCAGCCAACCATTCTCAAGGTCAGATAGTTACTTCCCTCTATGAAAGGGCAAGCTCCTTCTGAAAGACCCACAGCTTCAGAAACTCCCTGTGCCTGTCTGCCTGTGCCTGGTCCTCTAAGATGTGCAATATTTTTCACAATCTGGCTTAAGTAGAAGACTGGGCATATGTTCTATGACAATAACCTGCTAGATTTTATTGCCAACCTTAATAGCAACTCAGAAACTTCTGGCAGCACAGTAATTCTGAAATCGCTGTCATTTACCAGAGCTAGGGCATGGGGGTTACACACTGGGCTACGAACTGCAACGTAGGCAGCTGGAGACCAGCAGCCACTCCTTGGGAGAAAACAGGGCTTTCTACTCCCACAAAGAGTTACAGTTTCAAAAACAGAGGCAGTTCTACTCTGACTATAATATTGCTAGGAGGGGGCACTGAGGCAATAAGCTGGTTTTTGTTTTTATCTATTGGATCAGAAGGAGCCCTTGTGACATAGTGGGTTATGTGTTGAATTGCTACCATGAAGGGTAGAAGTTCAATTCCACCAGCCACTCTGAGGGAGAAAGATGAGGCTTTCTAGTCCCATGGACATTACGGTATTAGAAAACCCCAGCAGCAGTTCTACACTGTCCTTGGGGTTGCTATAAGTCAGAATTAACTCTAGGGCAGCTAGCTATTAGCTCAGAACGCTACATGTCTATCAGGTGTTTTTGTTTTCTTTATATTGAGTTCCAATCCACACTGAAAATTGTCTGGTAGACAGATATTTATTGAATGAATAAATGAATATGTGGTAGCTTGGGTGTGGCTGTGATATAAAGAAAACCCAAATCCTTACAAGTGGGCCAGTAGACAACAAACATTGTGGTAAACGGAGGAAAGACTGAAGTTGTCAAGGACTTTATTTTACTTGAATTCCACAGTCAATTCTCATGGCAGCGATAATCAGGAAATCAAAGTATGCATTGCCCCGGGCAAATCTGGTGCATGTTTCTGTAGTTGCTAGAGAACATAGAGTCGATGCTGACTTGTAGAGGACTGATGTAAACCGAATGAAACACTGCCTGCTCCTGGGCCATGTTCACCATCACTCTTAGGTTTGAGCCCATTGAGGCAGCCACTGGGTCAATCCATCTTGTTGAAGGTCTTCATTTTCACTGGCCCGATACTTTACCAAGCATGATGTCCTCCAAGGACCAGTCTCTCTTGAACAACATGTCCAAAGTACCCGAGATGCACAAAGTCTTGACATCCAGGTCACTAAGGAGCGTCTGGCTGTCCTTTTTCCAAGATGTGTCCGTTTGTTTGCTAGTCCATTGTACTGTGCATATTCTTCACCAGCACCACAATTCAAATGCATCCGCTCTTCTTCAGTCTTTCTTATTCAGTGTCCAACTTCACATGCATACGAGGTGATTTCCAGGTAACCACAAACTGACAGACAAGTAGTGGTGAATCTGATTCATAAGACCTCATTTTCCTAAGAGCTTTGCTGGTTCAAAGAGCAAAGATGTGCCTGACCGAACCCGTGGTATTTCCAATGGCCTCATCTGCATGTGAAACTGGATGATGATAATAAAGAAGACCAAAGAATTGATGCATTTGAATTATGGTGCTGACAAAGAATATTGAAAGTACCATGCATTGTCAAAAGGACCAACAAATTTATCTTGGAAGGAGTACAGCCAGAATGTTCTTCAGAAGCATGGGAGACATGGATAGGAAGCATGAGTGGTCTTCAGAATCATGAATGGGAAGACTTTGTCTTGGGACACTTTGGCCATGTTATTAGGAGAGACCAGTCCTTGGAGAAGGACATCATGCTTGGCAAAATAGAGGGTCAGAAAAAAAGAGGAAGACTGTCAATGAGATGGGTTGACACAGTGGCTGCAACAATGGGCTTAAACATGACAACAATCCTAAGGGCGGTGCAGGACTGGGAACTGTATTGTAGGGTCACTAGGAGTTGAAACAGACTCAGTGGCACCTAGCAGCACATGTCAGACCTGCACGGGCCAATCGCAACATGTACTACTGCCATGTTGGAGTCTGACAAGCTGCGTGATAGTCGATGTATTTATTTCCTTAGCTATATCTTCATGTTATTTGTGATGCTTTAAATTCACATGAAAATAAGATATAAAACAAAAATATGCTGTAGGTGTGTACTACCAACAGTAGCAGTAATATAAGTAATAAAGCCTGAAGTCAGAGAACAGATTGACTTAGTTGAAAATTCAAATAATTTTTGAGAGCATAATAGACCTCATTTTTTTCTTTCTAGATACTTAAACTCAGTACATTCTTAATATTGTGTACAATAATCAGATAAACGTCAAGTTTTCTTATCATCCTCATAAGAAAATTGGCTTTGAACTGTGAACATCAGAAAACATTTATGGAAAGCTGAGAACTGTGCTTGAGTTCTCTGCATAATTAATGTGCTTAGATTTCATGTTTTCAATCTGTTCAGCAATATTTTAATCAATCATTAACTGCTCTCAGGCGTGCTCTCAAAGGAAGTACTTTAAAGGTCTATAAAACAACTGTGGATGCTTCCAAATCTTTGCAGAGCAACTGAGCTGGTGCTGGACGGAACGCTTTGTTCAACGTTTGCCTTCACACAAACACCAAGCAGCCGAGGGCAATGGAGTCAGTAAAAGCAGCTCTGCTTTTTGTCTTCGTTCAACTCTTACTGGCTGGAGCGACGACAACAGACACTATACAGCTGGGTAATCGCAACTCACATGGCTGCTAAAAATGAACAGATATTCACGGGAGAAATGGGTTCCTTTTGTGTGTCGAGAAGAAATTTGCTTCAATAAATCATTCTTCAAGCTTTCTGAGGAGAATGAATTTTAAAGACAACTTTGAAAAATGCATGAAAAGCCAAGTGTCAGGCTAACTACATGGCGTGGATTGTTTGCTTTTCCTGAAGGTGCTACAGGGTTGTCGCGGCAAAACTTGCTCCCTAATGGGGCCTGCTCAGAGGGCATGAGAGGCAGCTGTAGGATGCTGATAGATCACTTGGACAGCACTTCCTTTGACGTGGGGATGAGGAGTTTGAAAGATTGACGTGCCTTCTGACAAGGTCATCCTCCTTCCTCCATATCCACTGTTCTCAAGAAGTTTGCCTTAAAATAACTAGAAAACTGCGGAGTCAGTCCCAGTGTGTGTGTCAGAAATAGACTGTGCTCCATTGGGTGTTCAGTGGCTGGTCTTGCAAAAGCAGAGCCCTGGCCCCGAAGCAGCTGTGGCCAGACCTGAACCTTCAACCATCTGTGTATCAGCTTCGCATGTTAACTGTTCTCACTGCGCAGGGCCTGTGAGGCCCTTACTGTCCACAATAGGGTTTTGGTGAGTATTTGAAGAGAAAGCGGATGTGGCTATAATACTACTCTTTCCCTGGGAGGCCCATTGATGTCTGTTCCTCCACTAACAATCTGGGGTGTCCAAGAACAAGCGTTATCCTTCAGCAGCAAAATCTTCCGAAGTATGATCTGTGGGGCTTGGTCCCCACTGGGTGCTCATGAAAAACGGCTTCTGTGATTAAACACAAAAAAACAGCCAAACTCACCGCCATGGAGTCAAGGTTGGTTCATGGTGACCCTGTAGGCCAGGGTAGAGCTGCCTCGGTGAGTTTCAGGAGTGGAAGGCCCCATCTTTCTACTGAGGAGGGGCTGGGGGTTTCAAACCGCTGACCTTGTAGTCCAACAAGTAACCACTACGCCACCAGGGTTCCTGGGGTTCACAGAATGGAAAGCCACTATTTCCTTACTCGAGCTCAGAGCTTCCCGGAAGTCTTCCGGGGAGAAGCGTTTTGGTGTGCTTTGTCCCAGCACGGAGACACTGCTCGCTCGTGGCACTCTGCACGTGATGTGCTCAGGGTGGTGAGTCCGTTCTTAAAGAGCCCTGTGAAATAAAATCACAAGTTATTCAGAAAGACAAAAGCCAGCAGCGGTTTGTTACAGAAGAATCTCACTTTTTTTGTTGTTCTTTTCTGGGTCGGCCACTGACTGGCTGGGTGGGTGGAAATCCTTTATTACAGGGCTGAGTCATAGGAACATTGGCTGGCTTGGCTGGCTAAATTCCTGATAAACAGGTGGCAACTGCAAAGCGATGTATCAAAATACTCACCGGCTTCTAGAACTGCAATAAAGGTTGCAAGCGGGTGCAAACAAAAATATAGGATTGATTTTTTTTATAAACTGCACAGTAGGGTTTAGAATTCTTGGTGACACTGGAGGAAGATTTGGCTCCTCAGCTCATTCTACTGTCCATCACAGTTTGTTTTCTTGATTTTTTTTCCTGAGATTGTCGAAGTAGTTCAGTCTAACAGAACAGCTCAGACAACTTCGCCAGGTGAGTAGCGTGGGTAACAGTAGCTGCTCTTGTGAAGCCAGTAGTTTCCTAAAACGAAATGCTGGACTTCCTCATTAAAACACACTCGTAGCTTTCAGTTTGGATTCATGTTCCCTGCTGCAAATAAAAGTTCTTTCTGACTTCCAGTTCAGAGCAACCTATTGGCTTAGTAAGTTCTTCCTTCTGATGTAATGTGATTTTCCATGCTGTCATGTAACGATGCATTTCCTTGGCACATTGAACCACCAAGGACTTGATGATGACACATTAGATGATTGCATTTGGCTGTTTCAAGCCTTTCCGCCATTCTCGACCAGTGTGCGCACGATCCAGCTGTCCCTTGACGTGTTCTAGGTAAGCAAATAGTTGCACATCGTGGTCTGACCGGCTGTGCTTCCAGGGTCTCGATCAGATGTCAACGCAGAGTGTTGAGAATAAGGAGGGGCCATTTTTAGGAAGATTAGCTTCCACTCGGCTCTTTCAGGCAGAAACTTAGACTATATCTCATTTTACCTTGAATTAATTTCACCCACTCTGTCAAAAAGCACCTTGCGGTACACAGCAATGGAGGTGGACATATATGACCTCCTCTGGCTTCCGTATTGTCTGTCAGGAGGCAAGGGTCAGACAGGCTTCATGCTCACCTTCCTTACCTATTTTGACACCACGTCTCTCCATCTTCACTGGGTTCCATAGTTCATTGCCATGGCCACACGGAACTCACAGACAGTCCTCACAATCAAAGGGTTTACTAGGGAAGTCAGTAGGTATCACACATCAGGATCAGCAAACAGTAAGGACACAGTCAATGGTCTCCTCAGCCAGCAGCCAAGTCTCTCTCTCCTGTCCTCGTTTCTTGGCCTCATCTCCATGGACCAGGAAGCCAGCCCTCTTGTTGCTCTGTCCCACCTTCCGTAGTCTCGGGTCAGATGGGGAGAAAGTATCCCAAGGATTGGGCGCTGCTGCGAGGCTCCCTGGCGCAGCCTGTGATGCAGCTTGTCTCCGTGGCCCCGGTCACTGGAGACAGGGACTGTAGACATGCTCATCCAAGAGCCGTGGGGTTTTTCTCTCTGCTGCTGCTTCCGAGATGGCTTATCTTTGTAGCCAGGCGGCTAGTTACAAAAAATGACCATTCCCCTCTCTCAGTGCTCCACACTCCCTGTTTGCGCAGTCCTACCAAGTCATTTGTTAACAAAGACTGGGATAGAAGAGCCTTATTAAGAAATTTCACTCCACCACATACCTCTTTGGTAGAGTTTTGCATTTGGTAGAGCCTTGAACTGTGTTGGGAACAGAAGCAAAAATTAACTCAAAAGAATTCAAACCCATCAAAATGTTAGGAAATATTTAGATCAGAAAATCTGGATTAGACTAGAGTGACAAAAAGGATTCTACTAGGATTAAGATCTGTTTTGGTCTGCCTACAAGACTTGCTCTATCTTTCCTTCCTCACAAACTCCTACTTATCCTTCAAGACCAAACAAATGTTAACTCCTCTATGAAACCATCCCCGCATGCCAGGTAGCTATAGTTTTCTCTATATATCATAATATATCATTGTCTTTGAACTACCTGTAATATTACACCAAAACAATTTTAATTCATTGTTTACACATCTCCTATTAGATTATGATATCTAATAGGATATATTAGATATATATCTGTAGCGGGCAGGAATTATCAACAAATATTTATCAAGTGTTTACTATGTGCCAGTCCAGTTTGCTACTGCTTAATACCACAATGCTATCATTTTAATCCCAACACTCAGTACATGCTGGTCCCACTATTGAATTGTTGTTACTGTTGGTTGTTACTTGCCATCAAACTGGCTCTGATTCAAGATGACCCCATGAATTGCCTAATCCTGTACCATCGCCACGGTCATCGGATATGTTTGAGTGTATGTTGTGGCCATTGTGTTACGTCATTGCATTGAGATTTCCCTTGCCTTCACTGGCCTCCACTTTACTAAACATGATGTCTTTCTCCAGTGATTTATCTCTCTGGGTGATCATCTAAAACAAGCAAGTTCATCGTCTGTGGACCACATTCTATGATCCATAGGTTTTTCATTGGTCAAATTTTAGACATAGATCAATGGGCTTTTCTTCCTAGTCTGTCTGCAAGCTCTACTGGAACCAGTCTCCCATGGATGACCTTGTTGGTCTTTGACATACTGGTGGCATAGTTCCAAGTATCACAGCAGCATACAGGCCACCACAGTACCATAAACTGACATATGGGTGGTAGGGGTTACTAAATAATTCAATAAAGAGATTTGGGGGTGCCACAGTGAAGCACATGGCTGCTAACTGAAAGATTGGAAGTAGAACCCACCAAGTGGCTCCCCAGGAGAAAGGCCTGCTTAACTGCTCCTCTATGGATTACAGCCCAGAAAACCTTACAGGGCAGTTCTTCTCGACCACAAAGGATCACTAGATGTCAAAAAGCAACTCATCAGCGCCTAACAAGAACAATAACTCACAACTGAGTGAGCGAATGAACGAACGCACACATGGACCCTGTGTTTAAAGGACAAAGGGCACACGTTTTCCTGTGACGTCTCAGTGCCATATTAGCGAACAGCAGCCGTTCAGAGAGAAGTGGAGCTCCCGGGGGGAGCAGAGAGATATGAACTTGATTCTTGTTGAGCCTGTGGAATTTACAGACACCAGAGCTTGAAATCCATGGGGTAACTGTACGAGGGGGCAGCCTTAGCAAGGTCCCTTTTATATACTGGAGCTCCACTTTGTTTTGAGTTAAAGATAGATGACTGACCAAAGTGGGAGAATTCCTAGTACTCCCCTGCTAACTAGAGGGGTGGGGTGGGGGAAAGAACACGAGGGCCCAGTGGGGTACTGGACCAAGGAAGAAAACATTGTGGAAATTAGAAGGGTAAAACATTTTGCTTTTCCCCATTCTGCGTGCAGTATGCTCGTTACAGAATACATAAGGCTTGTTGACTGTTCTCTTATAGCCTATCTCTGACAGTCTCTCCTACTTCATAAATGATTGTGTCCAACTCTCCGGAGCTATTGCACATCACTTTTGACAGTCGGGAGTACTTTTCCAAGATGAGCTGCAGCCACCCTTAGCCCTGAACTGACCCATCAGCAGCTTGCCCACCCAGGCGGTGTCAGGGGCCGGCGCTCACGGCTGCCCTGCCTCGGCATTTCCCGCGGGAGATGAAGGATCCTGATGTGGAGTCTGATCTCGTTCCATGAACGACTGTGATTCTGCGCTGGCTTTGGCAGGAAGGAGGGTGGGCTCAAAAGCGTACCATCCATTATCTTTCCCTTCCTCGGCCATCCCTGTCCTATTTTCTGCATGGCTGTTCCAATCTTTGCTGATCTTTCCTCAAGCCTCTTCATTATTAGCAGATAATGTGACACCACCACCCATCCCACCCCCCACCCCACCCCCGCTTTTATTCTACAGGAAAAGAGAGAGAGGGAGACTGGGAGACACTCTCCTACTTCTCCTCCCCCCCCACCCCCCCACTCTGCTTGATGTCACCTGCCAGTCTCCTCTTTCCTTCTGTCTCTGAAAAAGGCCATGGACTAGGGACCTGCTGCTGTGAAGCCATATCTGCCCTCAAGTAGCGGCTTGGGAATGTCGTGGCCTAGTTTTGGTGAACCGGGGATTTGGTAGTAACTTAGCTTACTCATGCTGACTCAGTCTTTCCTGAGGGTGTACGAAAGATATCCATCAGCTGGGGCAGCAGTCCTCATGGGGCCAAAAGATCTATTTCCAAGATGGACTGCTCATCTAGGGCTGTTGGCAGGATGCCTCTTCCTTACTACATAGGCCTCTCCTTTGAGTTGCTTAAGTATTGTCCTGACATGGTGGCTGGCTTCGCCCCCAGAATGAGTGATCCACGAGATGATGCAAGAAGCCTTTTGTAACCTACTCTCAAAAGTTGCCCACGGTTACAGCCATCCCTTCTCTTAAAGACGAGTCCCAAACACCCAGATTCAATAGGAGGGGGATTCAGCTCCATCCTTTGAAGGGAGGAGTAAAATACACGGACACGGTGAGTTTGATCCCATCCTTTCCCATCTGGACTCAAGTCATCGATTATTCTCTGTCCTGATTAACAACGGATCCCAGTCACTGAATATGGCATGCATTCTAGCCGTAGTGCCAAGCACTTGATGTGGACAATCTCATTTAATACATGCAGCTACTCCAAGAGATAAGGGTGCAATTATCCAGCTTTACCAAGGAGGGGATCAAGACTCAGAGATTTCAATGAGATATCCAACATGTCGGAACGAGTATAGAAAACGATGCGCCCGTGCCTGGTTGACGCCATACCCTGTTCCCCTTCCACTGTCTGTCCAACACTGCCTCATAGGGGCCTTTCCTCTCCACCTCTCCATCAGCGCCTTCCCCGTAGCCTTCGGACAAGCACAAGTCTTCCTTATCCAAATGATTGCCTTCCCTGACAGCCTCCGCATCTCACACATCATTGCAGCTTCTTCCTGTGATCACAAACTTGAAACTGTGTCTCTGTTTTGTCCCTGCGTCCATGCCTGCCAAGTGCTCCACTCACAGCCATCTAGCTCTGCGCTGACTGCGGGAGAAACTCGAACCTCTCTAAGTAAGATCGCCAAAATGACGCATCTGTCAATTTGTCTAACCGTGGCGCCTGGTGTCTTGCTGGCATGCTAGCCTCATGCCACCAGTGTTTCAAATCCCAGCAGGGTCACCCACGGTGCACACATTCCAGTGGTGCTCCCAGGCTAGGAAGGAGGACCTGGTAAGACATTCTTCTTGACATCTGCCTCCTTACATTCCTCACAATGCCACGTGATGGCCAACCCCAGCCTGGCAGGACACAAAGAGAGGGAAAGAAAGGAATTAGCATGAAATAAGAACCAAGTACATTCCGTGATGCTAACCTTCCCGACAGATCACAGAAGACAAAATGGGTGCATAAGCAAATGTGGTGAAGAAAGATGAATGTGCCCGGCTATCAAAAGATATAGCGTCTGGGGTCTTAAAAGCTTGAAGATAAACAAGCGGCATCTAGCTGAGAATCAACAAAGCCCACATGG
>NW_022103920.1:87998989-88012338 GCF_000313985.2 Echinops telfairi
CCCACCACACCTAGGCAAAACACTAAGGGCGTGCAACAGAACAGCAAGGGGAGCAGAGCAAGGAAGACCCAAGGGAGTACCAAAAATAGCCTTTGGGACAAGGGTGTGGCACCCATCAGACTTGACCAGAAAATGCTCCTAAAGGTCAACAAATAGACCTTGAACTTAGAGGCTTTTCTTTTTTTTTGTCATTAGTTTTTTGTTGGTGGTGGTGTTGCTGTTTTGTTTTCTTTTGTTGCTCAGTTTTACTCTGTCTTGTTTTTGTGCATATTATTATCTCTGCAGGTCTATCTAGATAAGATAGGCTGGATAAACAATCGGGAGGAGAAAACAATGGGACCAACAGTTCCAGGGTCACATGAGAGAGGGGAAGGAGTGGGAAAGAAAGTGGTGTTAACAAACTCAGAGACAAGGGAACAACAAGTGATCCAAAATCGGTGGTGAGGAGGTTATAGGAGGCCTGGTAGGGCTTGATCAAGGTTAACATAACCTAGAGGAATTACTGAAACCCGAATGAAGGCTGATCATGATAGTGGGACCAGAGGAAAGTAAAAGAAAATAGAGGAAAGAACTAGGAGGCAAAAGGCATTTATAGAGGTCTAAATACAGGCATGTACATATATAAATATATTTATATATGAGGATGGGGAAATAGATCTATGTGCATACATTTATAGGTGTAGTATTAAGATCGCAGATGGACATTGCCCCAGGATCAAGGGTAACTAAGGTCAACTGGCATAACTCAGTGCACATTTGGTTCAGTAGCAACTAGAGTCTTAAAATCTCATGAGCAGCCATCTGAGTTACAACCATTGGTCTCTTCTTTAGGAAAGAAGAGTTGCGAAAGATCAAAAGACACATGGAAACAGTCCAAAGGCGGTATGGGCCATGCAAACGTGAGCATCCACAGCCATGAACCCCGAGAGGAGACGAACTAGATGGCATCTGGCTACCATGATCATCCACTTCCCTGAAACGGATCCCATTAGAAGATCCGGGATCAAGAGAGAGAAAATGTGGGACAGAACTCCAAAGCGTAAGAAGTCAAGTTTACTGGTTGGACAGAGCCTGGTGGGATCCCCACCATTTGGCAGCCTCAGCCTTTACCATTCTGGTCTAAAATGAAAATTAAATTCACTTCCACCTTAGAATAATCAACTATTACGAGCCCCCAATAAAATGATTTAAAAAAAAGAATAATCAACTACTTAAGGTCAGAAGGAAAGGCTTTATTCAAGGACAAAGGAGAGAAGGAGGGATGAAAATAGGAAACAGAAGGAAGTGGGGTCAGGGGTGGCACACTGAGGAGATGATAATGGATGAATTTAATCAGAATGGGCATGACCTGAATGTCAAACTGTCATCTACTCTGTAACCTTCGCCAAATTCATAATAAGAACGTTTTTAACAAGGAAAAATCAGAAACAGAACATCCAGGCCACTCTTTGAACAGTCCTACACCAAGTCCCCACCCGCCCTGAACAGACGGGGTTCCATGGATGTGGGCTGCAGAAAAATGGAGACTTGTCAAGTTGATTGAATGTGTAGTTATCCAGCTTCTTCCTGACGTCTAGCCACCAGGGGGACAATAAGAGCTAAAAAAAGGTCTGAAGCCTGGGGTTAACCCATCTTTAAAGCGCGTCCCTATCCAACCTTGCAACCCCCTTCCTCTTGTCATTGCAGAAACCCAAAATGCACAAGTTAAGACTGACAAGCTGTAAGCCGGGTAGTAACACAATTCACCAGGTGGTGCCCAACCAAACGCCTTGTTAGCCACCAACTCCCAGATGTATGCACCTCCTGGTGTTTGACTTCAATTAAACAAAGAAAGAGAGAGAGCCAAATTTTGCATACCTTTATAAGAAAAATATCTTTGATCTCAAATGGGAATACTGGGACACAGGCATAACACTGCTAACTTCACCTTCCACAAGAGCTCAAAAACTCTTCTACTATATTGGGGATAACCTCATCTCAGGACATAAAAACCTTACTGCTAATCAATGGTATCCTCCTTCGGTGCATGAATATTGATAGCTAGCAACCCCCAAGAGAACTCTGATACAAATACTATTCAAATCCTAAATTTCTTGGGGCAGGCAGGCTATTGGGTCTCCAAAGTCAAAGACCAGATTTCTAAATCCAAGCTGGATACTTGGAGTTTGCTATATCACAAGGCCAAAGGGAACTTGTTTGATTGAAGGATGCAATGGGCCAAATTGCTACTCCCCAGAGTCAGAATTTGGAAGAAAGATAGGCTTTCTTTTTTTAAAAAAAAGTATTTTATTGGGATCTCATACAGCTCTTATCACAATCCATCCTTCTATAGAGATGCCCCGCATGGTGGGGCCCACAGATACCTCTGATTGTTTGTGGACACCTTTGCTAACTGGGTTGAAGCTTTTCCTTGTGAAACAGAAAAGGCTCACAAAGTTGTCAGGTGGCTGCTGAACGAAGACATCCCTGATTTGGACTCCCTGCCCCATCAATCACTGCATCAAGTCAATTTGGACTCCTTGCGCCCCTGTAGAACAGTGTACAACTGCCCCGATGGGTTTCCAAGACAGTCCCTCTTGCCGGGAGTAGAAAGCCTTGTCTTCCTCTCTCCAAGCAGCTGGTGGTTTTCAGCTGCTGACCCGGTGGTTAACGGGCCAATGTGTGCCCACTAGGCCACCAGGGCTCACTTCTTCTATTGGCAGTAACAATAAACCACATTCTGTGGCTAAAGTAAGCCAGAAAGCTGTTCAAGCTTTAGGTATTAAGTGGAAATTGCACTCTGCCTGGAGACCCCAATCTAGTGGGAAGATTTCGACGGTACACCAAACTGAAAAAGGACCAATTTCCCAAACGTGTCCAAGATTCGTGTACAAGGAAATAGAGCAGTGATTTTCAACCTGTGGGTTGCCACCCCTTTGGGGATCGATTGATCCTTTCACAGGGGTCATCTAAGACCATCAGAAAACATATTTCCAATGGTCTTAGGAACCGAGGCACCACTCCTCTATCCGTCTCCAGGCAGGTCTGCCCACATGCAGATACACCCACATACAAGTACCAAGCGTGAAGACTGTTACCCATGCTACACCATGCTCCAAGACAAAATTTCATTTACTTGTAATTAGAAATAAATATTTCACAATCTGTAATTACATATTTTTTGTGTGATTAATCAATATGCTTTAATTATGTTCAATTTATAACAATGAAAATACATCCTGCATAACAGATATTTACATGATGATTCATAACAGTAGCAAAATTACAGTTAAGAAGTAGCAATGAAAATAATAGGGTTGGGGATCACCACAACATGTATTAAAGGGTCACATTAGGAAGGTTGAGAACCACTGAAATAGAGGAAAGAAATAGGAGGCAAAAGCTATTTATAGAGGTATAGCTATAGGCATATATATATGTAAATATATTAATATATAATGAAGAGGATAGAGGCCAATGTACATATATGTATATGGTAAGTATTAAGATAGCAGACTTTGGGCCTCTACTCTAGACCTCCCTTAACACAAGTACACTTTGTTCTGATAACCTGGCACTCTTGGATGCTCACCTTCCTGGCACGGTTGTTGAAGAAAAAATGGGTGCATAAGCAAATGTGAAAAGAGTGGATGGTGCTCAGCTATCAAAAGACTTAGCATCTTGGGTCTTAAAGGCTTGAATTTAAACAAGTAGCCATCTAGCAGGAAAGCAAATAGGCCCACATGGAAGAAGCACACCAGCCTGTGTGATCATGAGGTTTCGATTGGATCAGGTATCAGGCATCAAAGACCCAAAACAAACAACTACTGTATATTGAAGTGAATGAGTGGAGTTAAAGTGGAGTCCTACAACACATCTGTAGATAATTGGATAGCCCCCCACAGACAGGTTATAAGGAAGGGATGAGTCAGCCAAGGTGGCAGCATAGCACCGACAAATCACACATCTTTCCTCCAGCTCCTGAATACTTCCTCCCCCCCCACCCACTACCATGACCCAGTCCTACCTCACAAATCTGGCTAGACCGGAGAACACACATTGTTTCAGATAAGAGCTCTTGACATGAAATAGCAGCTCATGGGCGAGGGTGCAGAGTTAAGTGAAGACATAGTTATGTGAGGGAATCTAATTGTTCCTGATGCAACTGGCTCCCGCTTGTCCTCTGGTTTAGAGTAATCTCGAGTCAGATGGCATGGGGCTAGTCTAGTGTATTACTTGCAGCAAATAAGGAGGCAAAGAGAGCAGGCTCTCAGAAGCACTGTCTCCTGAACAAAGAGGCTGGGGGAGTTTTATCCTGATGGGAAAGGGAGAAGTTATACCTATGCATGAGCTTGGGGAAGTGCTATACATTATTCATGAGAAGGGAAGGGTTGTAGTTTGGCATGGAAGTGGCCAATGGACCACTCCATTATGAAATGAGCCTGGGTAGCACAACTGACCTCCTTTTGAGGAATATCAACTCCTTTGCATGCATTCCTTTAGTCTGGAGTCCAAAGGACTGTAATCTGCTTTCCATGGCACGTAGACTTGTGACTGATTCTTGGCGCACACGCAACAAACCAAACTCACTGCCATCAAGTTGATCCTCACCCTGCAGGACAAGGTAGAACTTCCTATGAGGGTTTTGAGACAGTAACTTTTCATGGAAGTAGAAAGCCTCAACCTTCATCTGACAAGTGACTGGTGGTAACAAACCACTGACCTTGTGGTTAGCAAACCCACACATAACCCATTATGCCCCCAGGGCTCTCTTCTGTAAAACAACTTAATGGGAAAAAGAATGATGGAAGGGAAGCAAGGCAGGTGTTCTGCCCCAGTAGTTAGGGTAGTTGACCACAAAATCAGCCCATTCTGTCTCATGAGATCTGATCTATTTGTTGTTCTCAGTAATTGAATGGGCAGTACTTGTCCTTGAAAGTCCTAATCTGTCTCATTATTGGGTGTAACGATGGATGGAAAACCCATTGGTTAAATTAGATTGATAGCTCTCTTGATGGATTGAGATAGGTGAATTAAGGAGCTCAAAAAGTTTTCAGGAAGGGAGATGACTGAGAGGAGGCAAAGGGAACTGTGAAAGTCATCTTACCATCTAACACCTTGACTCACACAAAGGAAAGTATAGAAAAAGAAAAGGAGGGGACAGAAGACATAGACATAGTGTAGTTCCTTATTATAAATCTTAATCTACAAGTCCAGTGCAAATATTGTCTCTAACCTCATTGTCTTCTTGATCCATACCTTCTTCTAGAAGTTGTTATCTACTTCTAGAAGTTGTGAGCTTCTTACTAAATTGTGAACATTTTACTAAGCCTCACATTTCAAAATCTTCAGTGGGACTTCTGGATATCTAGGTTGTAGACTTGTTAATCCATTTAAAGAGACCCATTAAGTCATGATTATGTCCCCTGGAGTTTTGAGAGCAATGCTTGTGGTTAAAAGTACTTGAAATGACCTTTTCCATGTGGGTCTAAGGTTGATATCCAGGTGTTCTTTTCATTATACCAGTGTCCTGATTTTATATAGGTGTGTATCTGTGTGATAGGTAGATTTATTGTGCCAACCTGGCCAATTAGGAACATGTGGAATTAATCAGGTCATAGTTTGATTAGAGGGCAAAGAGATAAATGACTCAGCAAGGCCTGCCCCTCCTCTCTTGCTCTCTTGTGATCAGACCATTATGCAGCTGCTTTAGCGAGTTCTCTGCCTCAACTTGTAAGCTACACTACCTGTGGGACAGCCAACCCATGGATCGTGTAGCTAGAGCTTGAGGTTCCTCTGAGACCTGCTTTGCCACACTTTTGGTATATACATCACTTGAGCTTGAGGCTTGCGGACCCTATCATCTTGCATTACTTGAGTTCGATATCCTATACAGGCCTGCTTCGCTAAGCTCCTGAGCTGCTGACTGTTGGTGACCCACCCTGCTGTTTGCTGTCTGTGGGCAGACTCTGCCTGCATTGCCTGAGGGAAGACTCAGCTGTCTGCTTCCTTGATCTTGGACCTGGCAGCCCTCGTGAGTTGAAGGACTACCGGTATATTAACTGTTCCATGGAAGTGAGTTGAACTGAGCCCTCTGTACTGTTGCGTGGACTAATTAGTTGTTATATTCTTTCATGCTGTATAACTCTATCTATCTATCTATCTATCTATCTATCTATCTATCTATCTATCTATCTATCTATAATCATAAGTGTCCTGGTTTTGTTTCTCTAGAGAACCCTGCCTAACACAGTGTAATAGTGTCCTTTTGAGGTGCAATCTGTACCTGCTTGGCATGTGACTACATACATGGCATTAATTTAGATAATGCCTGACCAGAATGAGATGTAATATGGGAGAATGAACTCAGCCTTGTAGGTCATCTGAGCTGAATTTCATTTGGTGAATGTGTAGGGTTTTGTGGCATGGATCACATTATCATTAGGGCTGAGAGTATAACTCAGGGCTAGAAAGATTGAGCTCTTTTTAAAATCTGGACCCTTTTCCTCTTAAAATACCATGAGTTGGGAATCTCCCACTTTAGTTTCGACATGTGAAGAGCTGCATGCATCACTCTGGCGACACTTCACAGCAAGACAAGGAGCCTTGGAGCAAATCAATGTCCGAAAATCTTCCTGGACCATCCAAGAATGGAGGTCACAGGTCAAAGGGCAGTCCCCAAACTGGAGAGTCTTTCAAAAGCTGGGAATGTAGCTTAGAAGAGGCAGGAACGGGTGAGGTTGGTGTCTCTAGCAGGAGCAATGAAACAGTAATTGACCGGCTGCTCGAGAGGCCAAGCATGGACTAACGGGAAAGTCAGGGAACAGGACCCACACTTCCAAAAGTTTTACCTCCTGAAGTGCCCCCTGTTGGCACTTTAAAACTCAGATTAAAAACTCCTTCTGGCTACAGGCAGGGGGAAAGAAAATAACCACTGTGAAATGTGAGATGAGCCCAGCCTAAAATTGTTTCAATAAAAACAGCAGATCCATCAATACCCAATGCTGCAAATGGCACAAGTGACTTTGGAAAGCAGAGTAGCAATTTCTTAGCAAAGCCAGATAGTCTTACCATATGATTCAGAAGTCATACACCCAGATGAATTCAAATACTTTTTTTTTTAGGAAGCCCCTTAATTACCATATATACTCGTGTATAAGCCGAGTTTTCCAGCACATTTTTAATGTAGTTTTTGTGGTAAAATTAGGTGCCTCGGCTGATCTGCAGGTTGGCTTATACTCAAGTATATACGGTAAATCTTACCAGGACAAAGACAAATCATCCAGAGAAGGGAGACTATAAGGTGTGTGTGTTAGTCTGGGTTGACAGAGACATTCACATGTGTATAAGAAAGCGCTTTATAAAATACAAGAGCAATTGAATATTGAGAAAACATCCCAACCCTGTCCAGATCAAGTCCATAAGTCCAATATTAGCTCATATGTTTGATACCAGTCTATAAATTCCTCTTCAGACTCATACAACACATGCAATGACACCAAATGCAAGAAGATCACAGGCTAGTGAATGGAAAGTCTTGTGGATCCAGTGGTAGTGGAAGCATCTTCACGCTGGCAGGGGTCTCCACGTGGCTCCTCCAGCTCCAGGGCTCTAGCTGCATCAGCCGCTCACCATCGGTAATGTCTCGCAGGGAACAAGTGCGTGTTCCCCCTTCAGCGAACTATTTAGCTCCTTAGCACCTCTAAATGAGGTCATCAAGCTGTGGCCTGATTGACGGGCTAAACTCCACCCCTTCACTCTTCATAGTCTCAAATTGACAACAGATTATGTAACTACCACAGTGTCCCCACCCAAATGAACTGAACACCTATGTCCACATTAAAAAATTGCACGCAAATAAGGCAATGCAATAGAGGTAGTGATGCCATCAGCATTCTTCAGGGTTTTGGTGGGAAAGGGAGAGGGAGGAAGTGGTGGAACCCAGGCGTTTTGTTTCCAAGCACTGGAACTATTCTGTGTGATGCTGTCAGGTTGAATACATGTCATGCATTTGTTAAAACCCATAGAACTAACGAAAACAAAGAGTAAGCTCTAATACAAATTATGGATCTTAGTATCAACATGGAGTCCTGGTAGCATAACGGTTCCACGTTGGACAGTGAATCGCAGAGTCAGCAGTTCAAAACCCCCAGCCGCTCCTCACAAGAAAGACAGGGCTTTCTGCTCCTGTGAAGAGCTACAGTCCTGCAAACTCACATGGGCTGTTCTGTCCTGGCCTAGAAGGTCGCTATGGGTCGTCATGGACTCAATGGCAGTGAGTTTTCAGGATATCAATGTTTATTCATCCATCATAACAAACATCTGTTATAACAAACATACCCCACCAACTAACACAAGATGTGAGTAATGAGGCAGAGAGGGGACATACGGAAACTCTCTGTACTCTGCTAAATTTTTCAATAAAGCTAAAAATATTATATTGAAAGCCAAAAAAATTCATTTATTTGCCCTTTTCCTAGCTTAAAGAACAATAGGGACAATAAAGTTTCTATTTCACTTGAATAGCTTCACATAGTGTACAGTTCATTCAGCATTGCACCTGTAAAATGAGTTTAGATTCATTAGCAAGTATTGAGTGCCCTGGTGGTGACATGGGTCACTGGTTGGGCTGTGAACCACAAGGTCAGCAGTTTAAACCCACCAGACACTCGGAGGGGAAAAAATGAGGCTTTCTAGTTTCACAAAGTTGTACAGTCTCAGGAACCCACAGGGGTCCTTCTGCCCTGTCCCACAGGGGCACTGCAAGTCCGAGTTGACTTGGTGGCAGTGAGGTGCAGGGAGGGAGCACTGAATGTGTCCTGTAGGTTGAGGCAGGGAACAGGGTGGGGGGCGCAGGATGAGCTTTTTTTGTACCAGCTAGATCAGCGGTTCTCAACCTGTGGGTTTCGAAACCCCTTTGGGCATCGAACGACCCTTTCACAGGGGTTGCCTGATTCATAACAGCAGCAAAATGACAGTGATGAAGTAGCAAGGAAAATAATGTTCTGGTTGGGGGTCGGCACCACAGGAGGAACTGCATGAAAGGGTCGCCGCATGAGGAAGGTTGAGAAGCACTGAACAGAACATGATCCTTTTAGCAACAGGAAGCTTTCATTCCAAACAGGAAACGTTCCGGCTACATCTGAAGCAGTATTGCACACCTTTGTCATTCGGGCACTTGGATGGACTGATTTTTACATGTTCATGTGTTTCTTAAGGTGGGATTCAGAGTCTTGCCTAACCCATTTAGTTTTCCCTGGATTTTGAAGCCTATACATAAGAGAAGTTGCAGTCACCTGTTGAACCTCTAAGGTAAAATTCCCCCCATCAATGCATTCTTGCCATAAGGAGGCCTGGTGGTGAGGTGGTTCAGTGCTTGGCTGCTGACAGCAAGGTCGGCAGTTTGAACCTACCAGCCACCCCATGGAAGAAAGATGAGGCATTCTGATTTCATAAAGATTTACAGCCCTGGAAACCCACCGTCTGGGGCAGTTCTACTCTGTCCTTGAGGGTCTCTTACAAGCTGAGATTTACTAGAGGTGAGTGAGCTGGGGTTGAGTTCCTCCTTGCCATTGTAGATGCTTTCACATAAGAAATGTAAGACGTACTTACATTGGAGACGTACTTGGGAGCCACCCAGTGGCCACCTTGGAAAGCCCAGAAATGGATATGAGAGTTTGGACAAAGCTAAGGTCTTTTCCCTTCTGTCAGCATAGAGCAGCCTCTCAGTTGCAAAAAAAAAAAAAAATCTTTGCTGCAAATACATCTACAAATACAGCACACAGGGGACCAACACTTCTTAGATAAGACAAAACACCTGGATAGAAGACATCACTGAACATGGCGCTCAGCACCCTAGTTTCAGGGGACACCAGGTCATCTGTGTCCTATCATCTGCAAAGGCCATGTTCTGAGGTCAGTTTGGTGCATCGGGGCAGCTGTCTTCAAATCTTGGGAGTGGGCATCCACATGGCAACTACCGGTTCCACCCTGTCCGGAAGAAAGAGTGAAGAGAATTGAAGACTCGTGGAAATGACCAGTCCAATAAATTGATTAATAGACCATGTAAACATCAATTTCCAGGACCCCAAGACCAAAAGAACTAGATGGTGCCCAGCTACCAACTACTCTGAAAGGGATCCCATGTGAAGGTCCTAGATAGATTGGGAGGAAACTGATTATAAAGAGTCTGGTAGGTCCCAAGTCAAACAATAAACAGGCCTATCTGGGGAACAATGGTGCTAGGGTGGCATGCATACCTTAGAGTACTCAACTATGTGAGGTCGAAAGGGCAGGATGTACTCAACAAGCAGCCCCTACCGGTTTTCCCATGTGCTAGAATGAGAACAACCCTGCATGATTTCATGGGTCCAGCAGGACTTATTTGAATACGATGAATCATAGCCATCAGCCCGTTGGCACCTAATCCATGACCACTCACAGCCTGCCCAGGGGTGTCAGACTAGAACGGCGCTCTGTAGGGTTTTCCCTCTCTTACAAATTGTATTGTGAATTCGGTGAAGATCTACAGCGATCAGTGTTCCATTCGATGGCTCATTGGCGTTTTGTTTCATCTCATCCAGTACAACCCCCACCGTGCACCATCACCGATCCCACTTCCTCCAGTGTCTCCTGTTTCCATTGCTCTTCCTTCCCTGACCCTTTCCAACGTCAACCTTTTGCACCAGCAGTGGAACTCCTAACGACTGGTGAACCTGCGAGAGGAGGAACTCGTTCTGCACGGTTCTGCATATGATCTGAAAGTCAGTAGAGTGCATTATTTAAAAGAATGTAATTCAACTTCATTGGACACACACACTTCTGTTGTATCGTTAAATAGTCATGTAGGCCTGTGTCGGAATTAAACGCCAGTCTTAACCCTCCGTTAGAAATGAAAGTGAAGAGCTTGATGGAGAGGTAGAGACGAGATTCCCTAGTCAGGAGGCGCACTAAAAACCAGGGAGGGTACTAGCTCCAAATGGCAAAGGGGAAAACTCATGGCCATCAAGTCTAGAGGACAGGGCAGAGAGCTGCTCCTGTGGGTTTCTGGGATGGTAACACTTCCCGAGAGTAGAAAGTCCTATCTTTTTCCCCACAGAGTGGCTGGGGGTTCTGAACTGCTGGCCTTGGAGTTAGTAGCCCCACATAGAACCAGTACCCCACCAGGGCTCTGAAAAATTGCCAGGAGAGAGTGCTGTTTTTATTGCGAGGGGAAGACAAAGGACCGTGTGCTCACAGGTATGAGGGAGTGCATGAGAAAGGGTCACAAGGTGGTTGTTGGACTATAATCTTTAACATGATCATTCTTATTTGCTAGCTTCCTAGAACATGCTAACCAAATCATTCTTCTTGGCTCCAGTTGTAAAAACACACTCGACAAATAGCTCTGAAAAATTCCTTGCACAAAGTCAAACCCTGACCTTTGCTCCTTTGGGGTTGCAAGTAGTTAAACGTTTACAAGAAGTGGAATAGCCTTTGCAGCGTGGCACGGGAGAGATTTGGGGCCCATGGGTTGAATTGAGATCTGGAGCAGTCGTTTTAGTTATGGGAGGTGTCATTGTATAGGGGCTCCTTTATACACCCGACTACACAGCAAAACTAAGGAAAGACTTAGGAAGTCCAGATTAATAAGGCTTTTCATGAAAAAGGATAAACCTGGGCTAGGCTAGAATACTATGTTACTATGATTACCATTTTATTTGGTTACTATTTTTTTACCCTGTGAAAAACCATCAGAAAACATGCACACGTATGACTCTTTTAAAATCAAAACCTTCAAATCAGTAGATTAAAAGCTATCAAATGAAATACTTTCCTTTCTGGAATTCTTGTATACAAGGGTGTGGGGAACGGGGATTTCTTTTAAGTTGTCTCCCCAAACTCCACCGCTAACCGGAAGGCCACAGGTTCCAATTCAGTAGGCTTTCTGAGGGAGAACAGCGGGGCTGTCTGCTTCCAGGAAGATTTACCCATGGGAACCCCTCGGGGGGCCGATCTACTACGTGCTACAGGTTCTACGAGTGGCAGGGAGCCTGGTTTGAGCTTGAGTTCCCTGGAATCTCCTGATAGGGTTTAAACGATACCATGGCCTGGGGTCCTCCAGCGACCTAGAGGTGGGGTTGAGGCCGGGCTGGCTTTCAGGTTTCCCCAGGCAATGCTAGCTGAGCCAGGGATACACGGGCACCATCCACACCCCAGAGGATGCAGAGGGACAGGACTGAGAAAGGGGGAATGGCCACTAGAGGTCCTGTCCCAGGTGGGGTCCGGATAGAAGGGCAGGACCTCAGAAGCTGGCCACATCTTTACAGATAACCTTTCCAAGAAAAGCTCGCAGTGTTAGGCCCCTGGCTGCACAGATCAGAGACTGGTGAGCCAATGTGAGCAGATGCTGTCAGGCTACCTCTGGACAAGACTTAGGTCCAGAAAGCAACTGCGGCCAGGCAAGTCTGGGGAGGGCCATCGCCATGCCTCTCCCACACTCTCAGAGCATCTCTGCTGCTCCCTGTCCCTGTCTACCCTCCCTGCTCTCCAGCCCCGAGGCCATAGAGGACCACTGGTGGACCTCCATTCAGGTCCCTGAGCCTTGAGTACTTGGTGCAGTTGAAGCTACACCGACCTCCACCCAGGACAGCGCCTCCTGCTTCCCTGGACGGGGCCGTCAGGGCCAGGCAGGGCCGTCTGAAAGGAAACGCCACTAGCCAAAGCCAGCTGGACACGGATCAATTGCTCCCCTCAGCCTGGTGGATTCTAGACACTGTGTTACTTCTATATTTCATGGGGAATATGTTTCACAAAGTATACAGATCTTAAGCAGTGAGTTCGATTTTATACCTAGAGCAGCTGTTCTCAACCTGTGGGTCGCGACCCATTTGGGGGTCAAACGACCTTTTCATAGGGGTCATATTTCCGATGGTCTTAGGAACCGGGACACGGCTCCTCTGTCGGTCTCCAGGTGGGCCCGCCCACATGCAGATATGCCCACATACAGGGTCACCACAACATGAGGAACTATATTAAAGGGTCGCAGCATTAGGAAGGTTGAGAACCACTGATCAAGAGGAAGCTTCCAACAGTTCATGGAGAAAGGGAATTTTAAAATAATGGAATTTTCCCCAGAATTCTTGGAAACCCTTCCTCATGTATGCATTAGTATGCCAACACTTGGAAGAAAATGTGAGCATGGCCCAGCCCCGAGAAGCCTCCCTCGTGCCCCTTCCCCACATGTGGTCCACTGACACCACAAGGAGTTTTGCCTTGAACTTGATCTCCATGCAAAGGAAAGGATGAAGTCTGCACTCTTCGCTGTCTGGTTTCTTTCATTCAACACTGTGACTATGAGCTTTAGCCTTACTGTTACACACAGCAGCGGG
>NW_022103920.1:88012706-88014029 GCF_000313985.2 Echinops telfairi
TTCTGTGGACATTCTCCTATAGGGTTTTTTTGTTTTTTTAATGAACACGAGTATTTCTTTATATTGGGTATATATAATGTGCAGGAGTGGAATTGCTGGGCCACAGAGAAGACAACTTTAAAATTTATTTTATTTTATTTTATTGGGGTTCTTACAGCTCTTATCACAATCCATACATATATACATTTTATCAAACACATCTTTATAGATGTGAGAAGACAACTTTTTCATCTCTAGAACATCCTGCTATCTTCCAAATTGATTGTATTAATTTACACACACACACATGAGCAAGATTTCAGTCCCGACTGCCCCACACTCTTGTCAATATCAGTATCATTACTTCATTAATTTGTGACTTTCAGGAAAGTGCATGGTGGTACCTACTGTACCATAGATTTAACTTTATACTTAATGCCTTGCTGAAAACCACCAATGGGCTTATCCAACAGCGCCATCAAGGCGTCCTTTCTGTAAGTCCCCTCGAGTGACCTTTGGAATGTTGCCTATCTTTGGATGTGTGGTCGGCTGGCAAGCCAAAGGCCCCCCGGTGCTGCTGGAAGAGACGTTACTAATTCATTATCAACCAGAAAGGAAAGACAGAGGCGCTGGCCTTCTCCTGCCTTTGAAATCAGTGGGGAGCCAGGAGTAGGTCGTCTGACCGTGATTCAAACGCAACGTTCCGACAAGGCCGTCTTCTAAAACTGCGGTGACCTGTTTCTGTGTCAGCCTCGCGATTACATGGTGACAGTTATTTTCAAACTGCGTGCTCCGTGGGACACCTGAGACTTCAGACTTCAATTCCTCCGGGAAGGACGCGTGACACGGGGTTCAGCCACAAGAGTTTGAAAACCATTCTCCGAATCGTGATGTTCTAATGCTGCAAAGCAGTTTTAATATCATGTCACCACACACTTTGGCTAGTCGATCAGGACACGGGTACATGGGGGCTTCAGCACCCAATGGCTCCAAGCGATTCTGGACAGAGCCAGACTGAGAAGGTGGTCCCCCTTGCTAACACCCAGTTATTCTCCCCGCTTCGGTTTGCCTTGAGGTCCATTTGCAGGTCAGGGAGGGAAGGATGAAGTGGTGGGTCATCGGCTACAGGGGCAAACCTGGCTTGTTCTGTGACGTCACTGTTACAAGAACATCTGAAGTGAACTCTCGTCTCCAGGATGGCTCTTCGGCCAGAGTTGCGTCCATCGGACTGATTGCTTAAAAAGTTATTATTTCATAGTGAATGATGGGGGGAGTGCGGAGTGGAGATCCAAAGCCCATTAGTAGGCCACTGGAGATCCCCTTGCAGAGGGGTCTCGGGGAGGA
>NW_022103920.1:88015542-88016891 GCF_000313985.2 Echinops telfairi
AGTTGTAACTATCGCCACAACCTTCTAATACAAGATCTCAAATGTCTCCCAAGTTCCTGAAATGTTTCTCCTTGACCTCAGGGAGTGTCTCTTAGGGCAGGTTTTGCTAGACATAATGGATTACACCACGATGTCCACCAGGTGGCAGCACAGCACCTCCCAGAAACCACCAAACTGCGGCCATGGCCATCCTTCCATTGGTAGTGGCTCTCCAGTCCATTCCGAGTTTGTGGAAGACAGTAGAACTGTCCCTGTGGGCTTCCGAGGTGGTAACTCTTTACGGTAGTAGAAAGCCTCATCTTTCTCCCATGTTTCAAACCCACTGTCACCAGGGCACTTTTTCCAACCCTGTACAGGACTTCTGTAACGAGCTCTTTATATGGGAGTAGACAGCCTCCTCCTCCTCCTGCAGAGATGGTGGTGGGCAGGAACTACCAACCTTGTGGTCATCCGTTCACAGCGTCACTACAGACATCCTGCCTCCAGAGTAGTACAGAGAAGTCTTTCCTCCAGTTCGCGTCATTCATGTTCTATTAATAAGTAAAACCTCAATGGCAATGGCAATGGCTTTAATTTCTCAATGTAAATGAGCTGCTTCCTCTCCTCCAAGGAATCGCTATCCTCACTTTGCCCACATAGGACTAATTTCTATACTTTTCCGTTTCATCTGATTCTCTCTAACGTCTCCCCGCCAAAACCCCTCCTAGAAGGTGGGGTCGGTGGGTGGGCATTTCCCCCTGAGAATGCTGCTCCCAGCATCCCTCAACCCACACCCTGCAGGAGATCCCAGGGGGGCACCAAGCTGAGGTCAGGTCTCTTGAGCAGCTGAATAAAGGTTCAAAGCCAGTGGAACAGCTATTAGATGCTGAGACGATAAAAAGAAACAAACATAACAAACATGTCTCCACACTTGCCACCGAGCTCCACGTTGCAGATGGTGGGGTCGATAATGACACTCTTGGTTGTTGGCATCATTTGTTTCCTTTGATCTTCATTCTGAATGAATGAAGCTGTTCCCGTGTTCTTCAGGGAGGACAGATCCACGCCACGGCACCCATTTCTTCGATAAAAGCAAAATCAAAGTAGATGCCATTAGCCTTTGGCCAATCAACACGGGACTGACTCCCTGTCCCTCCAGAGGGGACAATACATGACTCCATGATCAGCCTAAGAGGCCCCCACGGACAATCTCCAGAGTGGCTTCACCTAGAGCAAGGTCCAGCTCATCAGTCCTCCTTTGACCTTGATATCCATGCCAGATTCTTCCTTACTTAACACATCCAAGCAGTTAGGCTCTTTCAGAAAGTTCTAGCTTTGGCTCAGGCCCAGAGTCCAGGTGGGGTGAGGAG
>NW_022103920.1:88018647-88020253 GCF_000313985.2 Echinops telfairi
GGTTCCTAAGACCATCGGAAATGTGTGTTTTCTGATAGCCTTAGGCGACCCCTGTGAAAGGGTTGTTTGACCCCCAAAGGGATAGAGACCCACATGTTGAGAACCGCTGCCTTATGCTATTAGCTTTACTATATCCTTATTTTCCTAGTAGTTCCATTTATAACATGGAAGTCCACTTAAGCATCCTATTTATAATAATTCTTTTTCGGATGCCTGCAGAGAAAAGGCGGTTGTTAGGGGAGCCCCGTAGGACATATGGGGGTCCACTTTTCAGGTTACAGTGCTGCTGTTCCAGTCTGATCAACAAATCCTGTTTCTGCTTACTGATTAAGTAATTAAACTTTCCCTGTGGATGTTGTATTTTTTGTAGTTTTTGTCTCCTGACTGAGTCCTGACTGATACACCTGTCTTTGAAGAACCTTTCATGTGACTCAGACAGAACAATTAGAGAACTTCATTTCCCTTATCATAAACCTATCACTCTGTGATGAGCCCCGCCCCTGCTCCCTCCCCCCAAAGGCATGTGATCCAACCAATACGAAGAAGTTCTTCCTCAGGATTGGAAGATGGAGTTGGTGGGGATGTGGGGGCTGAATTCTGCTGGAATTGCTACGTGGGGGTTGAGCCATAATCTTTAATATGAGCTTGTCTTGTGAAATCTGGATAAGTAAATCTATAGAGACAGTAAGTGAGTTCATGGCTATTTAGGAGTCAGGCAGGGGAGGTTGGGGAAAGACGGGGAGCTAATAACGAGGATAAAAGAGAGAGAAAATGTTCTAAAATGGATGGTGCTGATGACTGTACTACTCTTCTTGATGTGATCAAATTATTGAGTTGTATGACATGTGGATTATATGCCAATAAAACTGCTTAAACTATAAATAAATACAGATCATAGAAAATGGAATGAAAAGATAATGGGCCTTTTCCATGAATCTTTTGAAGCCTCACCTCAAAGCCTTTTCTCATGTCATGGCTCATGAAAGAGATTTTCAAGTTAGCTCACAAAGCAAGACCTCATATAGCCTCCATGCAAACAAACAAACCTAAAATTAAATGATTTAAAAGCAATAAGAAGCAATGGTATTTTTCTGATATCAGACGGAGTAGAACTCAAGCCTAAAAGTAATACACATGGTAAAGAAAAACACCCTTTAAAGTTAAATGCAATAATGCACATGAAGAATATCTGTTACATAGCAAGTAACAAAGTAGCTATGTACGAAATAATGAAACAGTTCTCACCCTAAAGCACACCCTACTGGAGATAGGAGACAGAGAAACAATATTAATAAGAGATTTTAACATATCACTTCTAGCATAAGACGATCAAGTTGAGAAAAAATAAGTAAAAATGTAGAACATGTCAAAACACAACAAGAGGGTCATTTCTGCTGTTGCTCAATGTTTTATCCAAAAGTTGGCAGAGTTGAGGGAGGATCTGATCCTGTGTGAGAAGCCATTTTCACGCAGTGTAGATGTACCTATTTTAACTCCAGGTTGAACAAGAAGACAGAAGTTCTCCCCTCCAGCACACTCAGCCAGGTGAGGGGGATCCTGCAACAAGTAACACATTTCCTGGATGGAAGCTCAGGGCCAATAAACC
>NW_022103920.1:88021382-88034860 GCF_000313985.2 Echinops telfairi
GTGGAAGGAGTCTTTGCTTTAGGGCCTACAACAAATCCAGCCACCTTTGAAATGGTTGAAATGTAGAAGATGTTCCAGATTCAATGGAACAATGCAACTGTTGCAAAGAACTGAAGCGTTAACAGGCTTTAATGCTTTAAAGTGTTACTTAATGAGAAGCAAGGAGATAAGATATGCAGGACTTTGTGTGCTCGATGTTACAGACTCCTCTGCCAGTTGCTCCTTGGTGGTCAAAGAAATAAGGAAAAGAAGAAACCATTCACAGCAATAGAGTGATGCCCAGAGTGAATTTCCGATTTAAACCTTGCTGCTGAAGTTAAACCGGGAAAAAGAAGTCTACAGAACCCATATTCTTTTAAATGAGGTAGATTTTATTTTTCCTGCAGTAAGATGAAGATAACAAAAAATGCATACAATATCCTAATCTTAAAAAAAACAAAAAAAGTTTGGTTACAGTCACTTTCACAAAGAAGACATTTGCAAACAAGCAGGTGGAGATGCTGAGCTCAGACAAGGTCTGTGCTTGATGTGGCATTTCTAATAAATATAACAATTATTCTCCTTGGGTCAGTCCGTTCTCTCCAGGAAATTGTGGTCCTTTTCTCCAGCATCACAGCATCCTCCACTACCTCAGGTCCATTTTTTGGTTGTGATCCGCTGTGATAGTTACATCATTTCATGTCAACTTGATAAATAGATCTAGAGGTGGAGTCCAGCCTGTCAATCAGGTGACAAGCCTGATGATGCCTCCTTGTGGGTGTGGCCTTCTCATGAGGATTCTGGGAACGTCCTCTTTTTCTCCTTGGAGATGGGCCACACTCTGCCTTGGTGTTCCTGAGGACATGCCATGTGGAGCTACGCTGAGACCAGAGTGAGCCATTTGGTGAATATTGCAGAGACAGCCCTGGGATGCTTCCACTGCCATGGGATCCACAGGTTTTCACCCAACCGCAGGTGATCTTCCTGCATTCAGCATTGTTGCTAGTGGCAACGTGAGTCTCAAGAGGAATTTATGGACTAGTATTGAACAGATGGACAAATATCAGACTTCTGCACTTGATCTGGAATGGGCTGGGCTATCTTCTCAGTGGACAATTGCTCTTTGATATAAGACTCTTTCTTCCACATAGATGAGGGTCTCAGGACTTGTTTCTCTAGTCTACCCAGTCTAACGCATCTGCCAAATGAAACTTTCCGTGTTCTTTCTTGCAAAGCAGATAAAGATGAAAGGCTTTCTACATGGGCTTGTTGGGCCTGGGCCTGGATTGGGGCTTAATATTTTTATCTTCCTTGTACTCTGAGACATCAGGAGAGCAATCAGATATTAGTTCCCAAAGCTTGGACACAATCTTTTCTCCAACCCGAGGGACAGGCTGTACCAGTGGTAACAAACTGTAGTCCTTCAGGCTTATCTCTACTGGATCATAGTAAATGGGTTTGTTATCATTTCAGTTAGCTGCTGCTGCTTTTAATATCCATTGTTTCTACTTAAAACACAGGAAACAGCCTTCCTCCTTGCCCACGACCCCACAGCACCCATCCCCTGGGCCCTTTCCAAGAAAGAAGATCCTCTCCTCTACCCCATCCTCCTCCCACATCCAGGCAGAGGCCTAGGAAGCCCCCAGAACTGAAGCCAAAGCCCTGGGGTACAGGACCAATGAGATCTGTGCCAACTTGGCATCTGCTCAAGTCAGTGAGACGCCAGAGACAGTGCAGTGCAGGGTGGCTGGTGGGGGGCAGTCCGGCTCTGTTTTACAGATTACACCTTTCTTGCTGTGAGGTGCGTTCAGTCGCCTTGGACGCATAGAGACCCGGTGTACGACAGAACATCACACTGCCTGGTTCTGCGAGACGCTCCCAATTGTTCCCTTCTAGCCTATCATTGGGGCCCCGATATCAATCCACCTTGTTGAGGGCCTTCCTCTTTTTCGCTGCCCCTCCACTTTACCAAAACGGATGTCTTTATCCAGGGACTGGGCTCTCCTGATCACATGTCCAAAGTACATGAGAAGTTCTGACTGGACTTGTTCCAAGACAGGTACCCCAGCCCACCCCCAGCCCCTCCTTTGGCCGTCCTTAGCACTTCCAATATCTGTCTCCAGCACCATAATTCATCGATTCTTCTCCAGTTATCCTTACTCAGTGTCCAAATTTCCCATGCATACGAGGAGATTGAAAGATAAAGCACATTTACCCAATGCAATGCGCCCTTCGATCTCTACACTGCGGCTTCCTTGGGCTTTGATGGTGAGTCCAAGCAAGTTTTGTTTTGTTTTTTCAAAGGGGGGTTGGGCAACTGTCGTCTAGTTCCCTATGTGATCTCATGTTTTATGCCCTTTCCGTTCCCGGGACTGAAAGAACAGCAGCAGAAGTGGACGTGTAAAAGGATCCAACAGTCTCAGCATCCGTGTGCAAGCGTGTCGAGGGGGCGCTGTAGGTGAAATGAAATGGGTAGACGCATTTCTGCAGAAAGCCGTTCGCGCGGGGCTACCTGTGACCTCACAGCGCCAGCAGGCTCGCGATGGGGGCAGAACCCGCGACCGAGCAAAAACGAAAGTCGGGCTTTTGTGTCGAATCTGCTGGCCGCGAGCGGGCGCCGCGCCGCGGCGTGTGGAATGTGCGGCTGCGCACGCGCCGCGGCGTTTACGCGGCGATTTCATCATGCTCCGGGCCGGGCCACGCGCGCCGCTTCCGCCACCGCCCCCTCTGGACTTCCCGGGACCGCCCGCTCATGCCCTCCCCGCGCCCGGCGCTTCTTAGAGCTGCTGGTGCCGCTCTGCTGCTGTCGCTGCCACCCCGCCTGGTGCCCCGGCCCCAGCCCCGGCCTCCGATCGCGGCCCGCCGGCCCCTCAGCACGCCCTCCGGTCCCCGGTTGTCCATCTCCGCCGCCGCCTCCCGGAGCAGCATGGACGGCGCCGGAGCTGAAGAGGTGCTGGCACCTCTCAGACTGGCCGTGCGCCAGCAGGTACCGGCATTGCGTCCTCTTTTCCTCCTCGCACTCTCCCGTCCCCGGTCTCCTCGCGGTCATCTCCCTGCTCCCCACCCTGGTCCGGGCCTCTTCATTCTCTGGGCGCCCTTCATCTCTTGGCATCTCCTTCATTCCCCCAGCTTTGGATCGCCTCTGAATATGTAGGCCACCACTGCGCTCGCTCCACCACCTCCCCAACCCCGTCCTTCCTTCCCTTTCCCTGCGTGATTCATTCCGATCCCCTTCTATACTCTGCTGCTCCCCACCCCACCCCGATCCGCGCTGCCTTCCCAGTGCTGGTCATTGCCCACGCCCCTGCCCTCGCCCTGGGGTCCGTGACCCTTGGGCTCCGCGTGTTCTTAGCTAGGCAACCTCAGCTTTCACTCTTTGCAAGCCTGCAGGTGCGCTCCCCCCCTCCCGGATCATTTATAAGCCGATGCGATGGGTTCTCGCTTTTTATCCTCCAAATCTCCCTTTGCGGAGTGCTTCGTTATCCCAGTGACCTGGCTCAGGGAATGAGAGCAGTTGAAACGTGGAGGTGGGGAGGTGCTGAACCTTCTTTTCCCATCTGGATGCCAATCCAGGCCCTCCTCTCCCGACTCCTGTTCTGGCTTCTCAAACCGGGAGAATCGTAAATGTTGCCGAGTTTCTCGAAGAATCAGCCATCTCGGTGCTGAGCATCTCTGAGATTTGATTTTGCAGAAGGGAGGGAAGGTTTCGCGGGCTGGATGGTTTGACACAGCCGCCTTTGCCTAAGCCACTGCATAGAGATCCGCATTTGGAGAGGACAAAGATGATTTTAAATGGATTCTCCCAGCCAATCGGGTCGAGCCAAAACCTTGCTGCCGGACCCCAGGGATCCGTGACCTAGGAGTAAACACCAAACGTGTTTCGCCTGCACGGCCGCCTGATGCAATAACTTGCCTCAGCTCCTCAGGGTGGAACCCGCCGCGCCTAAGTGCTTCACTGGGGCCAGGAGCGGCTGTAAATCCTGCCACGCTCTCGCAATCTCTGCCTCTCTCTGGTTTGAGTCAGCCTGCCTCGGTAGAGTTTTAACGTGCAATTTCACGGCGGGTCTAATGGTTCTTTGGTATTAGTGTCAAGGACACTGTGCGTGCTTATTCTCTCCCACTGCCTAGCCTTCCCAAATAAAATTAGGTGTGGCTCTTTTGTCATTTCTGTGACTTTCAATATTCTCTTCCTCCTCTTTAGAAGGGAGAATACATCTAAATGAGGGAAGCAAAAAAAAAAAAGAAAGAAAGAAAGAAACCACCCTCACCCTGCAAACCCCTCCCCCTGCCACGTTAGCCTGGAACTACAGTGCAAATTCCCCTTTTGCAGTAAGATGATGGAGCTGGTTACATGAAGTTGCATTGTGGACCGGCTTCTGATGCTACCACTGTCTAGTGTTTAGAGAATGTCGGCTTAGTAGTTTTGTGGATGTTTTTGTACTTTGAAATATTTTCCAAATACGTAAGTTAGTTTATGTCCACAAGTTTGGGTCCTCTTTTGCAGGGCTGCACACAAATCAATTAACTGCATGAGCTGGAAGGGAACTTAATGATCATTTATTTGACTCCTTTGCTTTGTGTTTGGGGAAATGAGACACTCTGTCATTTCTACCTATTTTTTTGTCTTTTCGTTGCAAAGTTTATGCCATCTCAGGTGTCCCTGGAGTGTGGTTTTCCAGGTGCTCAGTGATCACTCTTGTTAGTGGCATGTGTTTTGTATACGTTTGATGGCATAGTAATTATGCTGCTAACCACAGGGCCAGCAGTTCAAAACTACCAGCTGCTCTTCTGGAGAAGACTAGGCTTTCTACTCACGTGAAAAGGTGTCTCGGAAACCCACAGGGGCAGTTCTACCCTGCCCTATAGGGTTGCCATGAGATGGCATCCACTCAGTGACAGTGAGTTTGGTTTCCTTGGACTGATCTGCTAAGGAAGCCTGGTGGCACAGTTAGTAGGCACATGGTCAGTGGTTTGAATCCTCCATCTACTCTATGGGAGAGAGTCGAGGCAGTCTGCTCCCATAAAGACCACATGCAGATGAAGTGATTCCAAACACCATGACTGGGGTCAGGTGCACCCTACTCCTCACAGTAACATCCTTGCTTTCCAACACTTTCAAGAGGCCTTGTGCAGCACACTGGTCCAGTGCAACACATTGTGTGGTCTCTGGACTCTTGCTTTCAGGAGCATCGATGGTGGATTCAAGCGTTGATTAGTGTTTCTATGAGATCCTTGACAATTTCAATCTTTTCCCCATTTATCATGATGTTGCCTATTGGTTCGGCACCATTGGTTCTTGTTCATATGCTACCTCTTGAAATGGTCGGTTCACTACGTCTTTTTGGTACAGTGATGCTATTCTTTCTGTCTTCTTTTGGTGCTTTCTGCCTCACTCAATATTGTGCCCACAGAATCTTTCAATACTGCAACTTGAGCCTTGAAGTTTTGCTCATTCTTTCAGTTTCAGGTGTGCTGAGTGTGTTCTCCTTTTTGGGTTTGCTTTGTCTTCTTGATCTGTCCCTTGAAATGTTCTCTTCATCATTTCTTCCATTTGCCGTAGCTTCTCTGCAATCAAGGAAAAAAATCAAAGCAAGCAAGAAAGAAAAAAATTCAGAGTCTCTCCTGACATCCATTTTTATCTTTTCTTTCTTTCCTGTCTTTTCAATGACTTTTTGCTTTCTGTATGTACGATATTCTTGATGTCATCCCACAGCTCATCGGGTCTTCTGTCATTAGTGTTAAATGTTTCAAATCTGTTCGTGAGGTGTGTCCAAAATTTGGCTGCGACATCTCCAAGGTTATAGTTGGCTCCTGGTTTAGTTTTCTTCCTTGTGCATGAGCAACTGATGTTTGTTCCGCAGTTGGCCTCTGGCCTGGTTTTAGCTGCTATTACTGAGCTTCTCTATGGTTCCACAAATGGAGTCGATTTGACTTCTGTGTATTCCACTTGCAGAAATTCATGTGTAGCGTTGCCTTTTGTGTTGTTGCAAAAAGGTATTTGCTGTGAGCAGGTTGTTGGTCTTGCAAAATTCTATCATGTGATCGCCAGTGTCACTAATACCATGATTTCCAAATAGTGTTTCTTCCTCTCTGTTTACAGCTTAGCATTTCAGTCACCAATAATGATCAATGCTTCTTGATAGCGTATTTAATCAATTTTAGAGTAGAGACATTTATAGAATTTTTCAATTTCATCACTAGCCTTAGTGGTTGTTACATAAATTTGAATAATAATTGTACTGATTAGATGGCTTTGTCTGTTGCTAGACATTATCCTGTCACAGACAGCCTTGTCCTTGAAGGTACATCTTGAAATGTCCTTTTGGATGGTCATTCCTGGCATAGTAAACCACATGGCTTTCTGATTCAAAATGCCCAGTCAGTCCATTTCAGCTCACTAATGCTTACAATGTCGATCTTTATACGTTTCTTTTCATTTTCAACAACTTCCAGTGTTCCTAGATTCATACTTCATACATTCCAGGTACCCGTGTTAATTAATGTTTGCAGCTCTTCTTCTTTTGAATCATGCCCCATCTGCAAATGAAGGTCCTGAAGGCTTAACTCCCTCTTCTACGTTATGGGCGCTGCATTGAGAAGGCAGCTCTTCCTCAGTCGTATCATGAGGGCCTTCTGATACAGGGGCTCATCCTTTGGCACAGTCTCGGATAATGTTCTGCTTCTGGTGTTCATAGGGTTCTCAGTGGCTGCTTCCTCTGAAGTGGGCAGCCTGTTCCTTCATCGCCTGTTCTTAGTCTGGAAGCTCTGCTGAAGCGTGTTCCCTCTGGGTGACCCGGCCGGTGTGTGAGACACCACGACAAGCTTTCAGCCGCTCAGCAGCTCCACCGCAGTACAGCAAACTGACAGACACATGGTGGGCCCCCAGCAGTGTCTGCGCTGAGGGTGGCTTTTTGGCATGCTGGTTTTCTCGACCTGCTGCTGCCACGGAACCCACGTTTTTCCTGGGGACTTCTGGCCGGATAACATAAAGGAACATTTATTAGAGGATTGAAAGAACTTTTAAGATGTTAACTGTAAATTCTTTTCTGTGACGTTCATAGACTCCTGGCCACCCTATGGGATACAGAGTAGAACTGTCTCCTAGGGTTTTCTTGGCTATAATCTTTTTACAGAAGCCAGAAACCAGGCCTTTCTTTTGTGGCACCACCGGGCGGTTTGACCCACCAGCCTAAGATGTATGAATGATACAGTTCTGTTTTAGCATTCCAAGTCTTGCTTTATTGGGATTAGGAAGGCACAACGAAAACTCAAATCTAAGTAGTGGGGGAGGATTACTGTGGTGAGCCCTGGCATTTGCTTTGCTTTGATTTTTCTGAACTGCAAATACCAGTTAAAACTCTTGTGTAATCTACAAAGGGCCAATGGAATATTTATGGCATTTGTGTTAATAATTATCAGACTCTTAGGAAGCCGAGGTGAACTCCAATCCTACAGGAGACCCCTTTAGTCTCCTGTAAATACAGTTTAAAGCCAGACACTGTACAAAAGGGAGGAGAATAGTTTCTTGCCACCCCAGCCCCCTGCCCCGCCCTTGGTCAACTGAACATACACTATGATATGTATGAAGGATCCCTGAAGAAGATAAGATCCTTTGGAATGGTTTTCTCATCTAATGACTACTCAGCTGTATAATTACAGACTCTTAGTTCTAATAGTTTCTTCGTTGTGGTAAGAGTTTATGCAGGGGCTCAGTTTACGGTTGATGTTTCTGGAGTGTAATTTGGTGAAGAGGTAATGTTTCACATCAGTTTTCAGACACATGATGCATATTACAGTTGGATCGTGAAAAAGAGAGCAAAATCAGAAATCAAGAATTCTCTTTTGTTGTTGCTTTTGGTTGAACTCTTTGTTAGAAATCAGGAATTCTCGGGCACTCTGTTCCATGTCCAGGTCATCTCCAAGTGCTGTTTTCTGGATTGGGTCACTCAAGTGACCGTTTTCCTTCCTCTCTGCTAGTTCAGAGGGGTCATGGCCGTTCTCCTTTGCTGCCTGAGACCTGAGAGCTCAGTAACTTAGGGTAGAAAGCCACACTTCTTCATGCGATAGCTAGCCTCCGCTTGAATATCTGCTCTCCCTACGTAGCCCTGTCTCACGCTGGTGCTAACGTGTGGTGCCCACCAAAACCCAGCAGCATCTCTACGGCAGCAAAAGCCCCGGTGAGCTGTTCACAGAAAGACCGCAGGCTGCGGCGCACACAGCTCCGCTCTGCCCTACAGCCTCCCCATGAATGGAAGGGACAGCACCAGTTCTGTCCCTGAACTGTCAAAGGAAAAAGAAACATTATTGAAGGAAACGAATTTTGAATTTTTTCTACCTTTTTACTTGAGGCCTAGCTGATCAGTATATGCTAGCGCACCAACACTTGAGACACAGAGGAGCCATTCAAAAGAACTACATTCCCACACTTTTCCAAAAGGAACCCCTACTCGCCACGCTCGGGGTTCTTCCTGCCGTGAGAAAGCACAGTTAGTGTGAGCTTGTGAGATGAGGGCTGTGGCAGGTAGAGGCTGGAAAAGAACCCCTGCTGCCCCTTCAATGCGTAAAGAAGGAGCCAGTAGATGATTGCTCAGTACTGTGTGATTGGCACGATATTAAAGTGTAGGTAGCATGGCCAGTCAGTAAACGCATGAGTGCCTCCGTTGCTGTGACAGAAGAGACCAGCGGATCAGAAAAATCCCCAAGTTTGTTCTGAAGTGAGTGTAACCGGACTATAGCCCAGCCCCCCGCTGCTGCAGCCCGGCCGGCACAGAGGTGGGCTGAGAGTCAGCAGACATTTTATTAATGGATCTGGAAGGACCGAGAGATACAGTCTCCAGGTCGGCCTTACTCTTCACTATACAGTTGGAGTTTTTCTACTCCTTTGAATATCAGCACATCCGTCTTGCTACCTTTCTTTTCTTATAAGAGTGTGATAGCCTTCTCATCTGGGAGTACAATCCACAATTCACTGAGCCACAGGATTTACCTCCTGGGACGTGGCTGTTCCTTCCCTTGTGGTCAGTACTCATGTTCTTAAAGGAAGCTCTGTCTAGGGGTACCTTCTTTAATGCCCCAGCTCATAACCTGTTTTTCTCGTGGCTGATTCCTTTATCCTAAGTAGAGTTAACAGCACTATATCACTCCGCCTATAGAGATCCTAAGTTAGTTAACAATGCAACAAACAGAAAAACCAAACCAAACTCACCTGCCATCGAGAAGATGCCAACTCATGGCAACCATTTAGGACAGCGTAGAAGTCCCCCGATGAGTTTGAGACTAGCTCCTTATGGGAGTTGAAAACCCATCTTTCTGAATTGCAGTGGGTGGTGGTTGATCTTGTAGTTAGCCCAGCACAGACCCACTATGCCACTATACGTACCCACTAAATCACTCAGCCTGTCTGTTCGTGTAGGCCATTCGCTTGGGAAATTAGGACAATAATGATGATCAAAGAGTTTTAAACTTAGCATCTATTAATTTTCTTAGATAATACGTGATCAGAATAAAATGAATTAAAAGCATGAATTGAAGTCTGCTACCTTCACAATGTTAGAAAATCAAGTACGTCAGTATAGAGAAAACCCAAAGCCTTACAACTGGGCCAGTAGGTAACAACTTGGAGAAAAGACTGACGTTGTCAAGGATTTCATCTTGCTGGGATCCACAGTCAGTGCTGGTGGAAGCAGCAGTCAAGAGATCAAGCGACATTGCATTAGGTACATTTGCACAAGACCACTTTGAAGTGTTGAAAAGTAAAGATGCTACTTTGAAGACTAAGGTGCAACTGATCCAAGCCATGAGTCAGCTGAATTACCTCATCTGCGTGTGAAAGTTGGACATTAAATAGGGAAGACAGAAGAACCCATGCATTTGAATTATGGTATTGACGAAGAATATTATTGAAAGTCCATGCCCTGCAAAAAGAACAAACAAACCTGTCTTAGAAGAAGACCAGAATGTTCCTTATAAGCAAGAGTGGCAAGACGTCATCTCCTGTGTTCTGGACATGGAGCACGGAGAGAGCAGTCCCCGGAGAAGGACACTGTTTGGTGAAATGGGGGGACAGTGAAAAAGAGGAAGGCCCTCCCTGAGTGGACCGACACCGCGGCTGCCACAACCAGCTCAAACACAAGAACCATTGGGCGGTGCAGGACCAGCAGTGGGTCCCTCTGCTGCTCCTCCCAACAGCAACAATGTGACAACATAGGTTTTGCGTTGTTTACAAAGCCCGCTGGTGTTGCAGTGACCGCATTGTTAACTTTAATTTAGGATGTATATAGGCTGAGTGATTTAGTGGATTTCATACATTATAAATGTCACTAAAGAAGCGGATTTCTGCAATGATCACAGAAAACAGTTGATGCCTACATTTCTCAGGGGGTTACCAGTGCATTAGGCAAAAGTATATTGGGGGGTGGGAGGTAAGCCCACCCCAAAACATATCTCTTGGGGGCACATATAGGACTCCTAGACCTCTGTACCCCAAAACTTGATGCTTTATTGTTTATCTAAATAGTGGGTGTTTGTGCCTTTCTCCGTGACTTAAGGAGCCCTGACAGCATAGTGGTTATGCATTGCGCCGCTAACCACAAGGTTCAGTGGTTCAAAACTACCAGCTGCTCCGAGGGAGAGGCTTTCAATAGGGAAGGCCCGTAAAGAACTGCTGCCCTAGAAGTTCACAAGGGCAGTTCTATCCTGCCTTACAGGGTCACTAGGAGTCGGAATTGACTTGGTGGCAATGAGCTTGGTTTTGGGGTTACTGCCTTCCTAAGTTTATTACTCCCTGCTAAGTATGTTTAAAAGGAGCTTTTACAGGATGGGAGGGGGCTGTTACATTTTGGATTTCTAACAAACTAAATCTTAAATTTGCTCTATTTCTAGCATTCTGGTTAACAAGAGGCTCATTCACCTGCTCTATCTCCTCTATACCACAGACGGCTTTGTTTTTGTGGGTGCAGCAGGGGACACATTAGAATTCCTGTCTTCAGAGGGCATACTTCCATTCGCTAACCACAGGTTAGCATTTGCTGCTAACCACCAGCCCACCAGTCGTTCTGGCTGTTCGCAGAAAGATTTATAATCTCATAAACCCTATACAGAGTTGCCATGAGTTGGAATTGACGCAGTGGTCGTGGGTTTATAATGACAGACGGCTGAAATGCTTATACACAAATGAGCCAGTATGTTGATAGGATGTCTGCAGGTATTGGCAGTATACTGGAAAAGCTAACATAGAGTCAGTTGGTAACGGAGGTTGTTCTTTAGCTAGTGTACTAGAATAAGAATTGCCTCGTTGTCAAAGACCACACATCCTATTACACCTGGGGTTCACATATGTAACAATGTCTGCTGGAACAAGGGCCAATAAAGATAGTAAAGTCATCAAATAGCTTTGGAATCTTCTGGTTTTCTCAGATTGCATGCTAAATAACCCCTAATCTTACATTTGTTCATACACAGTTCTGTTGCAAGAGGGAAGACACTGATACCACATTGCAAGTCATTTGAATGGACTAGATAAACAAGTGTGTACTCACTCACCTTGGTTATATGTTGCCATGGAGATTACAGGACCTGTACACTTCAGGGCAACGTGCCTTTGTGGACTGTTTTGTAAAAACTACTCCAATAAATTTGATATTCATAATATGTTAAAGATTCAAATTTCACTTGATTTTGCTTGAAAACAAGAACTGTGTTGGCACCGTTTCTAATACATGTATGCCACTTAATGACTTTTCATCATCTGTTTTTAAGAATACTTGTCATGCGTGCAATTATTTTAGAGTAGGAAATGGAAAAATAAAAGAGTAACTATGGATTTAGTCTTTGAAAAAAAAAAAAAGAATTGCTAGCATAAGAGTCGACCATATTCTGCGCCCAGTGCAAATCTTACATGAATTTCTCCTGGTGACAAGAAATGAGAGGAAAACTAATTCTCTGGCTCTCAACTGCATTGGGCCCAGTGTTCCCTTTTATAACAAGTACCTTAGAGTTCTAAAATGAGGGGGGAAAGTAGGCTTTGTGCTCCTGTGAAGATTTGCAGTTTTGGAAAGCCACGGGACAGTTCTATTCTGCCCTACAGGTTTGCCGTTGTTGTCAGACTGTGAGGGTTCAGGCCGAGCCTGTCACTGCATAGGGCGCTATCCTCAAGGTGGACAGTGATGCACACCAGTTGCTCGGAGAGAGGAAGATGAAGCTGACTGCTCCCATATACACTGGTAGTCTTGGTAATCCCATGTAGGGTCAAGGAGCTTTGGAATCAACTCAGTGGTTCTGCTCCCAGTAGAACCTTAGTCCCACCTACTTTTCATCAATTCTCTTTGCTTCTCCCACCCCCACCCACTAGGGAAAAATCAGGACTATCCTCACCCTATGAGCAAGTTATATATTTACTTCTCTCTATATTTTACTAAATTATTATAAATGCTGGGGGCAGATACCTTTAGCTCTTCATGCCTGCCCATATAATAAGCATTTGAATTGTATCAAGAATACATAGATACCTGGCTGAAAGACCTATTTAGAAACGCACTCCTAGCTTTTCTTGACTTCTGAATCGCGTCCGCATGTGTTCTCTTTTGCCAGGGAGATCTTGTCCGGAAGTTGAAAGAGGACAAAGCACCCCAAGTAGATGTAGACAAGGCAGTAGCTGAGCTCAAAGCCCGGAAGAGGATTCTGGAAGCCAAGGTGAGTCTTGGGACCCTAAACTAGAACTGTAAGTGGGCGTAGGATTCCTCAGGTTGCAGTCAGCTGGGTGAGAGCGCCCTAGAAGGGGTCCGAGGACGTTCATTGGGTTCTCTGTCCACTCTGTGTCCACGTTTACCTGGCAGGCACTCGTCCGTTCAGAGTGCACTCAACATGGTCACCTGCCCCATGAAGCCAGCCCCAAATCGGAGGCTGTGCTCCAGGAGTTTCCCTGGTAACACTGGGCTCTTCGTGACTCAATCCCCCAGCTTCGGCAATAATGGTTTACTGTTCTTTTTGAAGGAACAAAGCTCTCAAACCTTTCAAAGAGTAAAGCTCCTCCCATCGCCCAGCTGACGTGCTTTGGGTTGATAGGACCCCAGTCCCTTACTGGACCCACTCTGAATCTGGTGTCTGCACCTCAGTCAGCTTAGCCCTTTAATCTTGGAAATGGCCACCGTCTGCTTGCTTAGAGAATTCAGAAAATGTGTCTTTTCTGTGCCTCCCAAGGGGGTGGGGGTGAGGGGGAAACAACCTTAAGGCTTAAATTTTTTTCCTTTTTAATGGTATCAAAATCTCCCCTGTTGGATAGATTTATATTGAGGAAGAAACGAAATTCCTACATATATGTTCAAATGTTCACCTACTCCCTTGATCCCGTGCTTTTCTTTTAAAAATCCCGTGTAGGAGCTGGCCTTGCAACCCAAAGATGACATCGTAGACAGGGGCAAAATGGAGGACACCCTGAAAAGGAGATTTTTCTACGATCAAGCTTTTGCTATCTATGGAGGTAGGGGATGGATGAAAGAGCA
>NW_022103920.1:88036865-88068583 GCF_000313985.2 Echinops telfairi
ATGATAGTGGGGTGTGGGAGGCGTCGGCATTAAAGAACTAGAGGACGGTTGTATGTTCTGTTGGTGCTATACTGCACCCTGACTGGCTTCTCTCATCCTTGTGGCCCTTCTGACAGGGGATGTCCAATTGACTACTGATGGGGCTTTGGGTCTCCACACTGTCCTTCCCTGGTCCCCTACTTATTCTTGAAGACTGGTTTTTTACATTTGAATATAAGGAAATTAATTGTTAGCCAGTGATTATACATTTGTTGTGTTCATGTATTGATAGCCCAGAGAATGAAATTCACTGTTGCCAAGTTGCTTCTGACATACAGTGACCCTGTGGGACAGAACAGAGATGCCTTTGGTTTCCAAGGCTGGACTTTGTATGCAAGCAGATGTTACATCTGCCTCCCACCTAGTGGCCGGTGAGTCCAAACTGGTGACCTTACCACTGTGCCACAAGGACTCCTCGTGTATTATAAACCTCCAAAAACCCTAAACTCACTGGCACCAAATTGATTCTGACTCATATCGATCCTGTAGGACAAGGTAAAATTGCGCCCGTGAGTTTCGGAGACTAACACTCCATGGGCGTAGAAAGCCCCATCTTGGCTGGTAGTTTTGAACTGTGGACCCTGCAGCACAGTCCACTTATAAACCACTGCTCTACCAAGGCTCCTCATGTATTAGACTCCTCTTAAAGTGACATGAGACCAAACAATAGCTTAACTACTTAAACATCTTTTCCTTAAGCATCATGCTTTTCTAAGGAATATCGATATGGGATCAAATTGAGAACAACAATTCAAAAAGTTAGATAGGAAGTTTAGGGGGACGTTGAGTTTGTGTTAATGGGGCGGGGCTGGGGGTGCGGCAAATCAGAAAAGGAGGGTGAGAACGGCTGCACAACTCAGAGTCTGATCAGCGTCCATATAGAGACTGCGTTCAACAACAGCAACACAAATGCCACCGAGTGAGCAGGGCTAGCCTCGTACTGGCTAACAGGCGTGCGCTGCTCCCCGCCACACAGCAATGGTGAGACAGAGCCTCATCGACTCGTCCGCCCCAGGTCTGTAGATATGTAGTGTGTAGGTAGATACCAGTACGTACATAAGTCTACATCTTTCTGAACACTATCAATGTATATTGGTGACTATGATCTGTTGATTAGATGTTGAACTTTGTGATTTTCAAAAAAATAATCAAAGATAATCATAACATCAGGCTTACAATGCCTTGCCTTTGAAACTTGATTTAAGTTTGACTAAACAAATACCTAAATGTTTAACTACTTTGGGTTTAAATAGTGGATCAAATTCACAAAACAAATTAGAGAATTGTATGCTAAATTTTTTCTCTTTTTTTAATGTGTAAGAAAGCTTTACATCAAGAGATAATTATGTTCATATCAATAAACCATCCCAGCCCAGTCCAACTCAAGACCATAAATCCGATAGCAGTTCGTAAGTCCTTCTTCAGACTCACACAGCCAATGCAGGAATATCACAGGCCAGTGGGTGCAAAGTGTAGCTCCAATGGCGGTGGAAGCATCACAGATCTCCTAGGTCCCAGAGTGGTTCACTGGCATGAAGGTGAAGGGGGGAGGGGGTTCCCAGGCTCCTCATTATGAGAAGGCCACCCCCATGAGGAAGCACCATAAGGCTGTGACCAGATTTAACAGTTGAATACCACCCCTACACTATTCTATATCCTCAAGTTGACTTGAAATTATGTAACTCTCACAGGCTTCCTCCTCTTTGCTGACCCTCTACCAAGCACGCTGTTCTTCAGGGACTGGTGGTCTCTTCTGATAACATGTGCAAAGTGCATGCGCTGAAGTACCACGCTCACCATTAAGGAGCATTCCATTTGTACTTCTTCTCACACAGCATTCGTTGTTTGTACAGAGGCTAACATTTTTCATCATCTGTCACAGCTGGTGTGAAAAGTTGTTTTCTTATTTTTATGGAGGAAACCACAATCCACATATTCATTCTACTTCTCCTATGTGTTGGACTTTGTTTTGAATTGGGGCTAATCCTACCTAAAATTACAAGTATAGAAGTAGCAAATGGTACAAGAGCTTTAAAAATGCTTTGCTTTCTTCTGTCATCTTAGGGGAAATCAAGTTCTTCAAGTGTTGAGGTATTTGAATTGTTGACCCTAAAGCATTTTCAGAAATGGCATGGAGCTTTGTCCCTACTCGTTGTCATGGAGTCAATCCAATTCAGTGACCCTATAAGACAGAGTAGACTGCCCCTGTGGGTTTCCCAGACTGTGAATCTACGGGAGTTGAAAGCCTTGTCTCACGCCTGAGGGCTGGGTGGTGGCTTCAAACTGCTGGCCTTGCAGTTGGCTTAACCACTGCACTACCCGGACTCTTCTAGAGTCTTACGAGTATTTGCTTTTTGTACCTCCATTCCTGTATTCAGAGCCCTGGCGGCGTAGTGGTTACACATTGGGGTGCTAACTGCAAGGTCAGCAGCTCAAAACCATCAACCATGCCTCAGGAGAAAGACAGAGCTTTCTCCTCCCATAAAGAGTTCGTCTCCGAACTCACAGGGGCATCTCTACCCTGTCCTGTAGGGTCGCTGTGAGCCTGCATCGAGGTGATGGCAGCGAGTTTGGTTTGGGTCTTTCCTTTGTTTGGAGTCGTGGCGAGGTAAATGTGTGTTTTCCTCGCCCGTCTTTTCCAGGGGTGAGCGGTCTGTATGATTTTGGGCCAGTTGGATGTGCTTTGAAGAACAACATCATTCAGACGTGGAGGCAGCACTTCATCCACGAGGAACAGATCCTGGAGATCGACTGTACCATGCTCACTCCGGAGCCAGTTTTAAAGTAAGATGCCTGTTTGGGGGCTGAACCTGTGCAACAGGCCTGCGTAAATGACCTTTCATGTCTATTGTCGCAAATCTAGAAGATACCCAGAAAACATCTGTCTCTGCCTTCAGAGAGTCACGGTGAAGCATTGTCATGCTTATCCTCGCAGTAAATCCCTAAATAAGGGAACTTCAGGAAGTTTATGGAAATTAAGTTTTTCCCACCATTTGAATTCTCACATTCTGTCAAACTTGCTCATGATGCTCTTGTGCCCTTATGAGACTACAGAATAGTGTAAGCACCGCTTCTGCACATGCTGGGACTGTCTGGAATGGGGTGGCATATCCATGTGTCACGGTAATGGTAGGCTGTCTTGGCATTTGTTACCTTAGGACCTCTGGCCACGTGGACAAATTTGCTGACTTCATGGTGAAAGACGTGAAAAATGGGGAGTGCTTTCGTGCCGACCATCTGCTGCAAGGTATGGTGTTTCTGCTCAGCAGCGCTCATCAGTACGTCGCGTGAGGTTAAACCATTCAGCTGCAGAATACATGAAAAGTCTGTTCCACAGATCTTCACTGTCAGATCAAGTCCCATTTATTTAAAGAAAATATATTATTTACAGATTATTAGAAATTCCCCACGCCAGCAAGAGAGTCAAGATGATATCAAGACGTGTTCCGCACAACCAACTAACCAGGGGATTTAATATAAATGAACTAACTGTCTTGGCAGTAAACCTCAAAAGTAGGTTGCTGTTTTCGGTTGGTTGAGCTTGACGCGCACCGACACTGTTCTTGCAGCTCATCTGCAGAAGCTGATGTCTGATAAGAAGTGCTCTGCTGAGAAGAAATCAGAGATGGAAAGTGTTTTGGCCCAGGTGAGTACGGCACAGCCGCTATCAGTCACGTGGCTGTGTGTGCTTTTCCCCCTGAGTTAAGTGCCTGGGAACTGTTGAATTTCAGACTGCACGACCTGCCCATGGATGTAAATAAGCAATGTCCACTTTCCATTTCTCGCTGTGTCTCTTTGCATCTTCATTAGCTTCGCTCAAACTCACAACTCCGTGTAAGCAGGCATTAAGTCCATTGTCTGCATGGAAGTGTCAGGTTTCTGCAGTTAAAGGCTGAAACCAGAAGAATGACAAATAGTGTTCAGGGAGATTTGGGGGCAGATAGCTCTGGGAACACTGTCATCCGCCATCTGATCTGTCTGGTTCCACAGTCCCTGACCACATGCTGTCATCCTGAGAGCCTGATAAGCAGTCTGTCCTGGAGTTTGTTTGCAGCCTGATCTTATTTAAGTCAACAAATTTTAGGGAAGACAAAAGAGACCGACTCACTGCCATTGTCTCAATTCTGATTCAAAGAGACCGTAGAGCTAACCTATTGTGGCATTTTCTGGACACCTAGTGCCATAGTTGATTGCACATAGGGCCGATAACTGCGAGGCCAGCAGTTCAAACCTACCACTTGATCCTTGGGAGAAATCTGAGGCTGTCTGTTCCAACAGAGGTTGACAGTCCCAGAAAGCCTCAGGAGCAGTTTCATTGTGCTCTGTCAAGTCGCTGTGAGTTGGAAGTGGCGTGGTAAAGATGGCTATTCTGCCAAGTCCAAGAGTGTTCTCCGCCCCCTTTTGGTGGGGGCTTGGGCATCTGACAAAAACACACACAGTGAAGCGCACCCCCCCACGTGGCTGGGTTGCTGGTTTCTCGCCTTAACGAACAGCGCTTTTGTTAACCGTGCTGGATCACGAGACCTAGTGAGGGTCGCCTCCTAAGTTTTATTTGCTTCCTTGGATAGAAGTTCCCAGTGCTGTGTCCATAGCCTATTTTTTTACGGTGCCATATCAACATCCACTCCCTAACTCTGCTTTCTTCCCTCATACTTTCCCACTACCGGTGTACTTTCTTTTTAGCATGCTCATTTTTCTCATTTCTCATTTAAGTTAGATGCCTTCTTAATCTGTCAAATCATCCCCCCACTTATCTTGGCTTCACTCTCATAGAAGCCCTGGTGGCACAGCAGCTTCGCTCCAGCTGCTCCCCATCACGTTATCGGTTCAGTCCCCTAGCCACTCCATGGGTGAAAGATGAGGCTGTCTGCTTCTAAAAGATTTAACGTCCTAGAAACGCATCGGCGCAGTTCTGCCCTGCCCTTTAGGGTTGCTGTGAGGCCGAATGGACTCCGTGGCAGTGGATTGTGGTTTTTATTCCACACGGGACACACGAACAGCCTCAGGGTAGGGAGGAACATTGAAAGCAGTTGATACATTGCTGCTCTACCCTTGCGGCGGTGTTTGCTCTCTCCCTGGGACATGTCAGTCACATGTAGACCAGCGACTATTTTAAAAGTCACTTGACAGCAGTTTTTCTGCTGTCCTAGGTTAGCCTCAATTAGTTGTTCATTTATTTTGTTTTTCACTTTTAGAGTTTCGGGAGTTGAAATGTAAGCTTGTTTTATAATTATATTTAAAAAACGATCATAGGTCTGAAATCAAACCTACAAACCGAGATGTACTCAAATAAGTGTAGCTTCTGTCCCTGTACTCTGTCACTCTGTTCTCTCCTGTCCACCTTGGTAACCACTGTTTAACTGTAAAAATGTGTGTGTGTATTTAAAATGGAATATGAACCAAGGCACAGAGCTGTTCGTGTGCCTTGTGGCATGCTATACACACTTCCCTCCCCAGAGCAAAGTGCACCAGAGACAGCCCCATAGTAACCCCGAGAGGCGCTCTGATCCGTGGACAGCGGCCTGCTTCTCCCTGGTAGCACAGCCAGTACGTGTCACAGTCCCCTGTGTGGCTCCTTCTCCGTCCTTGCTACCATGAGGAGCCTGGGCTCACATCTTTGTGGCTTTGCTCTTGTGCCTTCAGGCTGACCCCCAGCTGAGTGCGTGCGGGGTCAGAGGGCAGGTGCACTTGTGATTTTGTTGGCTGTGATCCCTTCCGCAGCGCTCGCTCCTCTGCATGCTTTCCTTCGTTTCCTCCCGACTCCCTTTCCATCGGGACCAGCGCCGTCACTGCCTGAATTACCTCGGGAACAAGGCTTGCTCCTCATATTTCTCATGGAGGTCCCTGCACATTGACCCACCCCCGCCCCGTGATGGGATGAAGTATGGCGCATGTTTAAAGGCCCCCTAGAAACTATCGCAATTGCTGTAGCAGAATAGCTAGGAAGCCGTGCATGTGTGCGTTGCTGAATGTTGCTGGAGCCCCGAAGGCTTATTTAAAATTTTAAAGAAATAATTGGAACATTTAGTTAGCAGGTGTGGGCTCTCCTTTTCGTAGTGTGACATGCCTTTTAGAGTTATCAGTGGAGCAAATACAAATTGTAATTGTCACCCTCTATCCAGTAGTAGTAGGCTCTTTGCTAAGTGCTTTATGTATGTTACTGCATTTGATTTTTAGAGTAGCCCTGTGAAGTATTTGGCTCTCTCCATATTACACATCAGCAAACTGAGGCTCAAGAGTGTTGTGGCCTCTTAATCATTAAATATATAAAGAGAGAGTTGTAAATTAGGTAGAGAGTTACCTTTCAGATCATCAACTTTGTATTCAACAGTTTAAGCCACTAATCAAACTCTTCAGTAGTTTACCCTTCACCTGCTCCTTGATTCCACTTCTTTCTTGTGGACTATCATCTATTTCATCTACATTAACATCTGTCAACCCCCACCCCCAACGCCCCGGCCCCATCTCCAAATCTGAGCCCTTTGGTGTCAGAGTCTTTATCTTCGTTCATCACCCGTAGAACAGTGGTCTCATAAAATATTTGCCATTTGCAGTCGGCTGATTTCCCTCCGAGTCCTGCTCTCTAGGTCTACCCAGGCCCGAGGGGCTTCTTGGTGTCCTCATTGTTTTCCAGCCAGGTAGCAACTTAATTTGAGTAACACACACCAAAAGTGATAGAGTTGAGACATACTCTCAAGTCTTTCTGCCTTCAGCTCCTTAATTCTTAGTCCCTGGTCATTCATTGGTTAATAGAATTGTTTTGTTTCTGTTGGGTTTTTTCTTTTAATCCCCAGTGTTCAACATTCTTTACTATTGGGTGGCTTGTCATTATCATTTGAAATTCATGAATTGAAGATCATATATCATTTTAGAGGGTTTGGCATTGATCATCAATGTATAGAATGTGTAGTGCGTGGGAGAACACAGGGATGAATATAAAATGCAGCATCTACCTTTAGGGAACTTACCGCCTCGTGGGAAAGGAAAGTTATGTGCACAATTAATTACTAGAAATGCGCCTGCTTCTTCCATTTGCAGAGGGAGTTAAACTCAGCTTCGAACAGTTACTTGCATGATTTGAGATCCTTGTCAACTGATAACTAGAAATAGGCAAGAAGCCTTGTGTCTTAGCTTTCAGGGTGGGGTGGGGTGGGTCAGCCCCAGAATAGCACTAGCTCTCACTGGGTGATGCTTTTGATGGGAGACCCTGAAGGTTCGGCGCGTGCTGGGGTTCATTTTAGCAGTGGGTGCTGGGGTTGTTGATAATACTTTTGTCTGGGCTTCTCCTCGGTCTCCCACACTAATTGTTTTCTGGACATGTCCTTTAGCTGGATAACTACGGACAGCAAGAGCTGGGGGATCTTTTTGTCAACTACAACGTAAAGTCCCCCATTACCGGAAATGACCTCTCTGCTCCAGTACCTTTTAACTTAATGTTCAAGACCTTCATTGGGCCCGGAGGGAACATGCCAGGGTAGGTGTCCCTTACTGTTAATCTATTTATGGGAGGAGTTGTTGAAATGGCTTATGTAAAAGATAAATGGCAGTGCTGTGAAGGGAAAAAAGTTGAAGCACAATGTAGAGAAAGTCCAGATAACTGTGTGAAGCAGTAAAAACAAGCATGTTCACAGATCTTATTTCTTCTCATTCCCTTTGTTTTAGAAAGTGCATGTTTTGTTTTTGCCATAGTAAAGTAAATGACTAAAGCTACAAGTACCTAGGGCATTTGAAGCATGCTGTTGTAGGTCACTGAGCTGAGCTTCTTGCTGAAGGAGGTTTTAGGAACCATTTGGCCTACCACAGAGCTTGCTCTTGGCATTAAACCCAGTGCTTAACCCACTATGCCATACGGGCTCTTTATTTCATACAAATGTGTATTTTATACACGCTAATTACAAAGAGGCCTGGTGGCACTGTAAGGTGAACGTCAGGTGCAAGGGCCACTGTGCAAAACCTACCAGCTACTCCAGGAGAGAAAGTTGGGTCTGTCTGTTCCTGTAAAGATTGACAGTCTCTGAAACCACAGGGGCAGGTCTACTCTGTCCTGTGTGCTTTCTGTGACTGAGAATCAACCTGACCACATTGAGTATTGTTATGAAGATGTTTGCTGCTGAGCAAAGTGTCTGCTGCTAAAAGTTTGTTTCAGGCCCTGTACAGCTTGGTTGTGAAAGGGATACATTTAAAACATTCAGCACTTTGAAAGGCTATATTTTTCTTGGTAACAGTCTGGCTTATTGAATTTACAGGTATTTGAGACCAGAAACTGCACAGGGGATTTTCCTGAATTTCAAGCGCCTTTTGGAATTCAACCAGGGAAAGTTACCTTTTGCTGCTGCCCAGATTGGAAATTCCTTTAGAAACGAAATCTCACCTCGATCCGGGCTGATCAGAGTCAGGTACTGCCTGTGCTACTTTCCTACCGGCGGACTCACTCACTGACGGAGCGGGGAAGCAGAAACTTGCTCGTTGGACACGGTTCTCCTCCATCTTAATAGAACTGTGGATTTAGCTTCCTCTTCTCCACAAACACCCTGCTCTTCTTTACTAATGGCATCTGTGGATGGCAGTCAGCTTTGAGCCATGGAAATGCATTTGAAGGTTCAGGAAGGAAGTTAAGAATAACTTAATATTATCACCTGCCCCAATGGTCCCTTTCCTGATATTTTGAGAGCCTTTGCCGTTGATTGTCTAAAGCAAGGCAGTTTCTGGCCGTAGGGAGGTGTATGTCAGTGCCGTGGGGGCGAGAGGGAGGGGGCGGGATGATGGCTCATTCTGTGTGTCTGGGGGGCCATCACTGTGGCTGGAGACAGACAGGAAGTGTTTCAGTAACTGTACTGCGCCAGCCCTGGGGGTAGAGGGTGCTCCAGGTATTTGGGATGGCTCAGTGATTAGGTGCTCAGCTACTACACAAAAGCTCAGTGGCTCAAACTCACCAGTTACTCCATGGGAGAAAGATGTGGCAGTCTGCTCTGTGAAGATTATAGCCCAGGATACCCTACGGGCAGTTCTGCTTTGTCCTGTAGGAGCTATGAGTTGGAATCAGTCCAACAGCAATGGGTCATATGACAAAAAGACATGCGCGCTGTAGTCTACCCTAACTCAGCTGTTGTGGCAGTCTGCTCTGTGAAGATTATAGCCCAGGATACCCTACGGGCAGTTCTGCTTTGTCCTGTAGGAGCTATGAGTTGGAATCAGTCCAACAGCAATGGGTCATATGACAAAAAGACATGCGCGCTGTAGTCTACCCTAACTCAGCTGTTTACCTGCCTGCGGCAGGGTGTATGTGTGTGTCTGTGTCTTCCCTGTGTTCTACTAGTGTCTAACGAGCTAAATTTCAAAGTACCGAGGAAGTTGTATAAGGCTGGCATAGTTGAAAGCAGGTGTTTTGGAAGTGGGTTTACACTGAGAGTAGCTGCTGGTAGATTTTAAAGGACACAAGTCAGGTAAACCGGGGCCCTGTGGAGCAAAAATGGTAAGGGACAGGTTAAGTGGTATGTGAGAAGCCAGCGCGGAGCTGCGGAATGAAGCCTGCAGGGCAGCTGGCTGTTTCTGATGTGCCATTTCTGGGTCATTTTCTCCTCAAAATGTTTGTGCCTTGGTTTGCCTGGTTTTGTTAAGGGCCTGTGTAGGAGACTGGTTTTGTTAGGTGCAAAAGTAGGTTCTTGACCAGAGAAGTCTTTGCATTCCATGAGTAAGCACCCCATGGTCTTTGTGCCCTGGCAGGACTGTGATTGCAGGTAAAGATAGATTTGGGGAACAGCTTCTGTGGGGTTTCTGGGCAGGGCCTTGACTTTGATCTGCCCTGTGTTTTAGATACAGGCAACCCCCAGATTATGAATGAGTTCATTCCTAATGCTGTCTTAAACCTAATTTGTATGTAAATCAAGACAATTGGGGATGTTTCATATCCAATGTTAGTTAGATAAACATCTGACTAACTAATTTGTCCAAATGCAAGTATGTATTCACGCCTCCAGGATCCGTTGTGTGAAATAGGATGTTACGTGATTTGTATATGAACATATTAGTTATATACAGGCAGCCCTTGTGAAGCCTGTTATCACCTATGGGAACTACTGGACGGAGCTCGGAGAGTTGTATGCACTGGGTTCAGGAAGCCGGCCTTGCTGGAGCAGCAGCGAGCAGGGCAGAGGCTACATTGAAGCTGAATTGGGACATTGTGTGTGTCGAGGCATGGGCCTGTGGGTGAGTCGATGCACAGAGAGGTGGCTGTGGGGACTGGGTTTGCAAATGCTGGGCGCAGGGCTGGTGGTGCTGCCCTGTTAGTGTGGGTACTTCCTGGTCTGTGCAACCACCTCCCAGAGCCAGAACCCGCCATTGCCCTGGGCTCAGCTGGCCACCCTCAGCATCAGGTGCTGCCATTGACCAAAGCTGCGTGGCTGGTAGGGGACAGATGAGGCCAGGAGGAGGCTCTGAGGGGTTGGGAATCCCTTATGAAAGAATGGGCTGTGTGTGGTCTGATAGATGTTACGGACCACACACTTGTTGATAGTGTGTGGTGTAGCTTTCTAGCATAAAACTATGAAACACTTCCAGGACACTAAGAGATCATTAACATAATAACAGTAAAAATAAGGATTTTTTGATGCATGTTGAAAAGTAGTGCACTTGTGCTGTTACGAACCCTGCTGTGTGCACCTGGAAGTTTTCATATTGTACTAGGCTTTGCAGGGTGGGTTTACAGCCAGGGGCTGTATGCATATAAGTTGGACTTTCAGGTGCTTTCAACCCAGTTGCGAGCTGTGAGAAAGAGACAGCATGTTGTCTCTGTCACCATTTCTGTGCACACAGAAGGTACATGATTGCTGAATGATAATGAAGACAGGAACATCGGGACCAAATTCGAGTTCCATTAAAAAATGAAGTTTATTAATCAAAACTCTTTTGCCACACAGCTCATGCAGCTTCAGAACCCATTTGAGCAATTTTATCTTTTACAGAACATCTGAGCTAATCTTCAAAATGCACTGTAAATGTAAGATTTTTTTAAATGAAAATGAGATTTGATTTTGACCTATAACATTAATTTAAAGCACTTTCCCCACCAATGGGTGCTAAATTGCCACTCAGAGAAATCTCTTTGGAAGCCATTCCTATGTGCGTACTTATTTCATCCCCCTGCAGTTAGCCTGATGGTACCTTGTTCAGTTCATGCCTCGTATCCTCTGTCTCGAATAAGAGTTTATTTAAAAAGCTTTCCCTCTGGAGAAGCCAGCTGTATAGTGTCATTATCAGCCTTTCACTTGCTCAGAGCGATAAAAATCAAGGTGTCATAAAAGCTAACGAACATTTTTCATTCACTTTTAATTTCCTATTCTGTGAAAAATAAATATCAGGCACTTCATCTCGTGTGTTTATAAAGATGTGCTAATGCTTTAAGGAAAATCATTTTATTCAATACCGTGTGTGTGTGTGGTATTTGTTCACGTTTTCTTTAAAAACTGTCCTAATCTAGTTTTGAAAAATTATTTTCCATCAACTAATAATCTTTGATGGGTGTGGCGAGAGCTAAGGAATTCATGTGTGAGAGAAGCTTGTGTTTATTTTAAACAGTGAGTGATAAAGTTTTCATGAAAATGTTTCAAAAGAACAGCCACCCAGACAAACCGAACCCAAGTATTTCTGACCATTTCCTCAAAAATCCAGTATTCTGTCTACTGGTAAGAGATTCCTGTAGTGTGGGGTCTTTTATCAACGCAGTTTGTTATGCAGTTGAACGCAGGGTTTTATGACTTTATTTTTACCATTAAGAATGCAAATTCTATGGACTGTGATAAGAGTTATATGAGCCACCAATAAAATGATTTTAAAAAATGCACATTGTACCCCGTGTTTTCTTTTTCAGAGAGTTCACCATGGCAGAGATTGAACACTTTGTAGACCCCAGTGAAAAGGACCACCCCAAGTTCCAGAGTGTGGCTGACCTCCACCTCAATTTGTATTCAGCAAAAGCCCAGATCAGCGGCCAGTCTGCTCAGAAAATGCGCCTGGGAGATGCTGTTGAACAGGTGAGTGTGTTTAAGTGACCTTGCACTTAGGAATTCCGCATGCTGGGTTTAATAAGACCTGTTATTTTTGCAGTCTTTTTGTTTTAGATGCATTTTGATGGTCTTCTAAATATATTTATGGTAGTGAGGGGCAGTCAAGGCTAGCAGTTCAGACACCTGCGGAGGTGCATGGAAGACAGGCCTGAGGGTCTGCAGCCGAAAGGCCACCACAGCCTTGGAAGCGGAATGGAGCAGCGGCAGAGTCCACCTGGAGGACTCCCTGACCATCCCAGTGTGGGGCCGCTGGGGCCGACGTGGGAAAAGGCTTGGCAGAACATCAGGGAAAAACAATCCTGGCTGGAACCAGGCCGTGCTCATCCAGATTTTACCAACACGTAGTATTTGCGTGGAGGCATAATGTGACTCTCAGGATGCAGGCTCTCCTCTGTTTTCCCCGTAGCGATGAGGATAAATCCTGGTGTATAAGTAGAATTTCTCTCCAGCAATAGCTGTTGCTACCCAATAATGCAGTGGTTCTCAACCTGTGGGTTGCGACCCCTTGGGGGTCAAACGACCCTTTCACAGGGGTCCCCTAAGACCATCAGAAAACACAGATTTCTTGGGTCTTAGGAACCAAGACACTGATCTCAAGGGGGTCCGCCCACATGCAGATATGCCCACATACTGCTTCAAGTACCATGTACTTGAAGCAAGTACCATGCTTCAAGACAAAATTTCACTTGTCATTAGAAATAAATACTTCACAACATATAATGACATATTGTTATGTGATTCATCACTATGCATTCCTTATGTTCAGTTTGTAACCATGAAAATATATCCTTCATATCAGATATTTACATGACGATTCATAACAGTAGCAAAATGACTGTTATGAAGTAGCAATGAAGATAATGTTATGGTTGGGGGTCACCACCATGAGGAGCTGTATTAAAGGGTTGCGGCGTTAGGAAGGTGGAGAACCGCTGCACTGATGGAATAAGGAGCCTGGTGGTGGCAGAGGGTCATTCAGTGAGCTGCACACATGAGGTCGGCAGTTGGATCCTGCTGGTCGCTCAGCAGGAGAAAGAGAGGCTCTTTGCTCTTATAAAGATTTAAGGTTTCAGACCCCAAAGGGGTCGTTTCAACCCTACAGGTTGCTATGAGTTGGAATCTACTCAGTGGCAATAGTTTTTGCTTTTTTTAAATGGGGGAATGGGTTGCCCTGGGAATCAATGGGCTTTCCTGCCCCAGACAGTGTTCAAGGCGAGCCTGGGTGGTAACTTGTGGGCCACATTACCGAGAAGACCTGCAATGGGCTAGAGGTGGAGCTCCATGCTTTCTAAGGCTTTCCTAGTGCTACCTGTACTGTTGAGGCTCACTAGATTCGGTTCATTAAATTCAGAAGAGAATCTCTTTGTTATTAAGAAGCATATCATTTCTAGTCCTGTAGATTTTATTGTGAAGTGTCTGGAGGAAGAGCCACTGGCTGTGTGACATACAGGCTTACCTCGTCCCAGGATGCTTTACCTCTGACACTGTGCAGATACGGTGTTTGCCTTGTTTCCTTTTCACAGTGAAGACTTGTGTCCACCTTGCATCCAACAAGTCTGTTGGCAATGTTTTCCTAATAACTTGTGCTCACTTTCTGTCCCTATAAGGGACATCTTGGGAATTCTGAATGACATTTCCAAGTTGTTCAGACAATGGCTGCATACTTAATAGAGTATAGCCTACTATAAACATAACTTTCAGAGACACTGGAGCCCCAAATGCATGCGACTTGCTTTATGGCGGTATTTGCTTTACTGTGGTGGTCTGGAACCAAACTTGTAACAGTTCATGGTCTGCCTGCCCAGGGGGCGATTTTTAATAACAGCAGCTTGTTCACTGGACACATACCCCTTCAAAAATGGCCATGTTCGCATATTGGGCATTTGAAATTGTTTTGAAAGCTGGGTAAGTGGGTGCACTTTGTGTTTTAGTTATTTTTCAGTGGATTGTGAGTTACTGTGGGAGATGGTACTTTGGTGTTGAAGAATCTTAATGTGTATATTTTCCCTCCTCCTCTGATGCTCGCTTGTTCACGCAGGGTGTGATTAACAACTCCGTATTAGGCTATTTCATTGGCCGCATCTACCTCTACCTCACGAAGGTCGGAGTGTCTCCAGAGAAACTCCGCTTCCGCCAGCACATGGAGAACGAGATGGCCCATTATGCCTGTGACTGCTGGGATGCTGAATCTAAGACATCCTACGTGAGTAGAGCCAAGACTGGTTTCACAGTGTGGTCTTCACACCCTGCCCTGGAAGCTCTACACCACCATCACCTCTTGTGCACGTGGCCCAGAGTGGGACAAAGAGAGGAGAGAGAGAGAGAGCGCGCGCGAGCGCTTTTATCTTTAGGGAAATGGACAGAGCCCCAGCTTCCTGCCTTCTTATACAAAGGGGGTTATTCTTTGTGTCCCGGGGCCTTTGGTAGACTTCTGTGGCTGTTCAGAGAGAGAAGGCAGATCACGAAGCAGTACTGGTCGTAGGCCCCTGGTGGGGGCAGTGTAATTGCTACTGCCGCTGGGTGGAGCTGGCTGGGGTGGCCGCCTTCCTGACCAGGACCCAGGTGATCATTGGGAATGGTGAGGTGGTTGAGTAAAGGAAGTCAGAGTACACCAGTGAGCTCTTTGGTAGGTTTGGGGGAATAAGCTAATAGAATCTGATATCATAATCAGAAACAAACAAACCCACTAACTCCTTTGCCATCAAGTCAGCTACAGCTCACAGCAACCCTCTAGGACAGAGTAGAGCTGCCCCCATTGGATTTCCAAGCTGTAAACCTCTATGGAAGCAGACTGCTGCATCCTTCATTCATTGAGCAGCTGGTGGGTTCGAACTGCCAACCTTTCCGTTACCAGTGGAATGCCACCAGGGCCGTTGATATCTTGATTAGTGACTACTCTTCTCAGATGTTAATATATTTAATAAATGTGTAGGGAACCTTCCTACCCCCAAACATGAACATCAGTGCTGAAGTGTAGGCATGTTGTGATTGTTGGATGTTCTGAAATTTTGCATCAAGGGCCAACAATAAATGTGCAAAAGTCAACTAAATAATACTAAAGTTAACCCTTTACAAAACGTATTTGTTTCTATCCAAAGAACACATTTTTAAGGTTTTAATTTTTAATTTTTTGGCTAACAAGTATCTTTGCCTTTGAAGGTATCTTAGATTCCACGTGGAATGTAAGCCAGCATCAGTATGACAGTAACCCTGTTATTTCATTTTATTTCACGACCTACATGCTACCTACCACGTCTCCGCGTTGGGGCATGAAGCTCATTGAGCACAAATGCCTGTCTGCGTGCGTGAAGAGCCAAGATCTGGGTGTAACACTGCCATATGAAGGCCGTGCTTCATCCGGAGGGCTGCTTTCTGCCAAAATCATTTTGAATCCTGGTTACAGATGTGTACCGAATTGACAGGCTTTGTTTAGGCTCATATTTTACTTCTTTAGCATGTATGGGATGGCCCACCATTCCCACTGTGACGAAATGGCTCTAAGGCTACTTTGTACGCATGTGGAAGTTTTTCATTATCCTCTTAGCTACCTGATGCACAAAACGGTGCCTGTTTTAAACATTTGTAACGAGATTCTGTAATTGAATTGCCGTGAACACAGAGGCCTGGTTACAGCCTGAGTGCATTTGCTAATGGACCTGCGTGAGTCATGGACATTTGTCTCGATTGTGTCTTTTTAGGGCTGGATTGAGATCGTGGGATGTGCCGATCGCTCCTGCTACGATCTTAGCTGCCATGCCAGAGCCACCAAAGTTCCACTTGTAGCAGAGAAACCGCTAAAAGAACCCATATCCTTTCTGACAATTCCCAAAGCCCAGATCGGGTCACTCAGAATTGAAATATAAACACGGTGATGGATAAGCCCCGTCTCTCTTTGTTCTACGGATACCCAGGTGTGTGGCATACAAGGGAGCTTCAAACAACTCATGAAAAATGGACTTTTACAAAGATCCTGAGACTTTCCCACAGACCGTGGAAGCCCCTGTGTGCAGTGACTTTTCAGAGCTCCTTGCTCCTCTCCTGTTAGAGTCACCTGCGGTGTTACATGCACCACGCCAGTATTTGGCTGTTAAACTTAGAAGCACATTCAAAAAGATGTCCTTAAGGTCTTCCAGGGCGTTGTCCAATTCCCCCCGCTGTTTCTAAAGTGCAGTTCTCTATACTTCACCCCCTGCGGACTCTTTCAATAAAAACTATGTGACGATGCACTTAGGTCTCTGTTCAACACTGAGTGTCATTTTGTGGCACACGAAGTAACAGTTGAGCTCGCTGGGTCTGTAAGTCAGCAGAACAGGCTGTGAGCTGGCTTCTTGGAGCAAAGCCAGAGACCGAAAGTAGATTGTTATGCTGCGACATTGTAGGGGTGGATACATTGTTATTTGAGGTGATTGTGTGGTTGATGTGGTTCTGTAGCTAATTAGATTATCTATCTCTTTACTTGTCTGTTTCCTCTTGTACCTGAAGTCAGCATGCACTGGATCTGGATGCTGATAAAGAACTGATAGCTGTTGTAAGTGGGTGATGGGTCGTTTTCCCAAATACTCAGGCAGTGCTGTTTCGTGACGTTTCAATCCTTGACTGCTTCATACAAAACAGTCAATGTTGTTCAGTTTGAGCCCAACAAGGGAGCCATCGGGAAGGCCTACAAGAAGGAGGCCAAGCTGGTGATGGAGTACCTTGCCGTCTGTGACGAGTGCTGCATCACAGAGATGGAGAAGCTCCTGAGGGAGAAGGGGTAAGAGGGGCTCAGCTGGGATCTGGGTAGCTGGCTCTATGGCCTGGAGAAGGTTTGGAAGGGACACTAAAGATCTCTCCCCCTGAAAACAGAGGTAAAAAGAGGCTGGAGAACAAGGAGGGACTGTGTGTGCTGTCTCTCGAAGCATTGCTCTCTTTGTAGTCTCTGCATTCGCCTGAAGTATAAATGTAAAAGCAGTACAGGAGTCTTTAAAGAGCTACAGTAAATCCAGTACTAAACAGTATCGAAATTCACACTGCCTGGCAACCAGTAAAAATCACTAGACATACAAAAAAGCAAGAAACTGGCCCATGAGAAAAACCAGTCAACAGAAGAAGACCCCGAAATGGCGAACAGAACCAACAGAAGCGCGTTACAGCAGCTCTCATAAAAGTGAGCTCCGGGTGTGTGACGACGCCCAGAACAGCACGGACAGCGGGGGTAGGACGTGCAGAATAAAAGGGGATCTTTGCAGAGGTACTGTTTGCAGTGGAGAGCCCATTGCATGGGACGAGCAGATGGAACACTTCACCGAACTCCCAGAGCGATCCACAGTGGGACGGGTGTGAAAGGAAAGAAGGGAAGACCTGCCCCTCATGCGGACAGCACAGGCGGCTGAGCCCGCGGTCACTGCCAGTCCTGGACAGCACAGGCGGCTGAGCCCGCGGGTCACTGCCAGTCCTGGAGGTGGCGAGTGGAAGAGAGAAAGGCAGGTACAGTGGCTATGAGTTTTCTACAGAGGAAGCATAAACACGAGTCCATGGAAGTGCATCAGAATGTTAACAGCAAAGCATGTTTTCAAGTAGCCACGGAGTACAAGCCTCCTTACGTGCACAAAAAGGAACAGAGAGCATAACGGAGAGGGTTGTGCAGGCCATAGTACAGTGGAATAAGCTGCTTTAGTACTGAAAGACTTTTAGACGTCACCCTCACTCTCACTCACCGCCATCGAGTTGATTCTAACTCCAGTGACCCTGTAGGACAGAGTAGAATTTCTAGTGCCTCTGTGGTTCCGAGGCTGTCAGTCCGTACAGGGACAAACTGCCCTGCCTTTCTCCCGTACAGCAGCTGGACCTTGGAAGCACCACTGTATAGTTGCCAGCCCCCACATAACCAGCTGTGCCAGCCAGGCTCCTTCACAGGTCGCCCTAGAGCCCTAGAACCAGTAAAAATATCTCAGCAATAAAAGTGACTACCGAATGGGTGGGACCTGAAGACATTATACTGAGCAAAATAAGTCACTCACAAAGGTCAAATATTGTATGACCTCACTTTATCTAACAAGGCAAGGGAGAAAGAAACAAATGGGAGTTACTTTCAGAGAGACAAAGCTCAGAGGAGGCTGTGCTGGCAAACCTGTACCATTAGAAATGTGCACAGCAGGAGCTCATAAATTTAGATTTACCCCAAAATAAAGAACTCTGGAAATGATACATGTGTAGGTGAATATGAAAGGTGTTTCCCCCTCGTTTAGTTATTTAAAAGGTAATGGATTATTTGTAGCAAAAGGAGATTCAATGTAACAAAAACAGCAATGTGGAATTTATACTGGGGAAGTAATGTATACCATCAGGGGCATAAGCAGTAGGGAGGAAATGGGAATGTGCTGTTGTATTAGGTACATGCATTCTACCTGAAGTGGTATATCGTTTGAAGGTCAACTAGGATAAACGAGAAAGCACAAAGGAGACCTTCGAGCCATCCCCGGGGGAAAGCTCAGTGGGGTATAAGCAGCAAGGTGATAGTGGAGATGAAATAGAACAATATGAAGTATGCAGTCCAGAGGAAGGCAGGTGCAGAGGAAAAATGGACAACTGACGGCACAGGCAGAAAAGGGCCAGGCGGTAGATTTAAAAGTAACAGTATTCAGAATTCAATGAAATGATGCTCTGAATACTCAACTTAATAGCATTGGTTATCTGCCTGGCTAAAAAATTCAAGACCCAATTAATTACTGTTAATAGGAAACCCACTGTAATTATAATGACCCCAATAGGTTTAAAAGTAAGATTTTAAAAAAAAATTATCATGCAAACACTAATCAGAATAATATCAGAGTAAAGTTTGGAACAAGGAAAATTGAGACCAAAACAAGTTTGTAATGATACAGAGGTGAGTTCATTAAGAAGGCATGCCATCCCCATGCAACTACAAACATCAAAATATATGGGCAACCAAGAGAATTGTAAGAAGTGCACAGGTCTACGGTTTTAGTTGGGAGATTTCTATGCCCTGCCCTCAATATTGGACAGAGTAACTGCACAAAATGAATAGGAATCCAGAAGACAAGAAGCAACATCTGACCACCCTAACCTAATTACATGTGGAGAACTCTCCAACTGCTCGCTTCGGCGGCACACATACTAAAATTGGAACAAAAAAAAAAAAATAACAAGGCCCCTGCGCAAGGATGACACGCACATTCGTGAAGCGTTCCATATTTAAAAAAAAAAAAAGAACTCTCCAACTAAGGTCTGGCCCTTTACAGAAAGTTTGCCGACCGGCTGTTCAAACCCATTGGCAATTCCCAGGGAGAGAGATGGGGCTTTGTGCTCCCATAAAGCTGGAGCTGCCCCTGGGGGTTGCTCTGAGTAGGAACTGACTCGATGGCGCAGGTTGGGCTGGGTACTCTATACACAGGGAGCCTTGGTGGTACAGTGAAATACTGGGTCACAGACTGCAAGGTACTACTTAAAAGCCACCAGCTGCTCCCTGGCAGAAAGACCTGGTGATGTGCTCTCAAAGGGACTTGATTTTTAACAGTCAACTCTCACTATCAAGTCACTATGAGCTGCAGTCAGTCTGATAGCAACAAGTTCATTGTCGACAGCATCGAGTCCTGTTCAGTTAGACACACTTGTTCGACATCCAACAGGCCAGCCAGGTTCCTCTTGGGAAGGATTCGGTCATAATGGTGGAGGTCTTGCCTGTTTCAGCGCTCTTCAAGCCGGGCCTGCTGTGTACTTGGGCTATTCATAGAGAACATGCATGTGATACTTGCTGTGTGTGTACGGGCACTTCAGACAGAACAGTGAAGACGGGAGAACTCGGTGGAAGCCCCCCGGAGGCTGAGACAACTGACTGCTAGAAGCTCGTGGCAGCAGTGCAGCTTCAGTGGCAGCCACTTGGGGGCTCCCTTCTCTCAGTGCTGAGCTGCTGCCTGTGCGGTGGCTTCAACAGTGAGCCCCGGTTGGCTGAAGCTGAATGTGACTTGTCGGGAACCATATTGACATAGCAAACAGAATCATCAAACTTCCTACGAAATTTATATACCACTGTCAAAGTTTATTTGGAATAAGGTGACAAAGTGGTTCTTTTTTACATTTGTTTAGACAGTTGTGAAAACAATATTTTTACCAGCAGGAATTAGGTACATTGGAGGGGTTCTTACCTTGATCTCAAATCGAGAGGAATTAATGTTCATCAGTTATTGGTAGAACCTTACCGAATATGGTGTGGTGCCATTGTTAGAATAACCATGATGGTAAACCAGTGAGAGCCAGAATTCCATGAGACTCTTGTTTTCGCCTTTGATCAAGTTTAGTCCTGCCACTTTTCTATTGCTCTCTGTAACAGAAAATATTTGACTGGTTGCACATTGGTTTGCTTAACTGCAAGGTCAGTGGTTCAGAACCAGCAGCCACTCTGAGGGAAAAAGACAGGGTTTTCTATTCCCATAAAGCACAGTCTCAGAAAACTCACAGGCCACTTACACCCTGTCCTACAGGGTCGCTGCGCTGGAATCAACTCAGCAGTAGTATGTTTGTTTGTTTTAATTTCATAAGTTTCCACCTTACACACATTCTACTGTTCTTCATCTGGTATTTCTTTTAAAATAAGTTTTATTTAGCTGTAGCTATTTTACCTGGTGAGTTCACCAAGTTAAATTATGCTTAAAGTGAAAAGTAAGTGAACCATGAAAGGCCTGTAAGTTAAGCTAAAGGAATGTATGTTTTGACTGATGTGTTTTGTTTCTTTTTAGGGAATTTAATGTAGAAACTGAAGGAAAAACATTTCAGTTAACAAACGACATGGTCAGTGTGAAGAGATTCCAGAAAACACTACATGGTAAAGTTCTAGCAAAGAAAATTTCAAAGAAAGAAAAAAATAGCATTCCTTTGGGGGAGGGGGGAAGACTAATGTTTTTTAACTATGATTTTGCAGGAAATCTAAAGAGAAAAGGGGGGGATATTTAATGTCATAATATCAATGGGAAGAATATTTTCAAGACATTTTCTTGGGGCTTTTAGACAAAAACATAAATTTCCTCATTATTGCCTTCTAGTTGAGTCCAGTGACCCCATAGGACAGTAGACCCGCCCCCTAGCATTCCTAGACGGCATTCTGTACAAGAGCAAGTGCCAGGCTCTGCTCCGTCAGCAGCCGAGTGCTTACCCCTTGTGCCAGCAGGGTGCCTTCGTCATACCCACACTAGAGAATGACTGCCCCCCCTGGTAACATTACTGCGCAGTCGTTGAACCGCGGAGGTCAGCTGTTCAAGCCCAGCAGTCACTCCGAGGGAGAAAGATGAGCTCTCTGCTCTCATCAAGATTCATGGCTGGGGGAAACCCCACGAGCGTTCTGTGCTGGGAGCTGGAATTGACTAAGTGGCAGTGGGTTCTCTGATTTTTGGTGAGAATTATTGATTACGCCAACTTTTATGATTTAAGTTTTTGTTTCCTTTTAAATCTTATGGAAAATTCCTTTATGTCCTAAATAATAGAACTCAGTGCCCTATTTTGATCAACTTTGGTTAGGTGATCAAGGGTTCTTTTTGAGAAGGAAGTCTGGATTAGGAAATGAGTGCTTTGGGATGTATGGACAGGAGGTGGTTAAGAAGTGTGGAATCAGGGAAGTGGCGGTGTAGAGAGGATGGGCCTGCCTTTGCTTCTGACATGCGATGCTGTGGCCAGGCTTCCTGAGCAGGGCAGTGATAGGAACCAGATGGGACCTTCCTTTTTAGCTATCCCAAGAGCTATGTATGTCAGAACCATACTGCACCATTACTCAACCTGTTACAGAATTATTGTCAAAACCCCCTTCCCTGATCATACTTCTAAAATTGTCTTCTTACTTATCGAGGGAAAAGAAGCAGTTTCTCTTCTTTCCCCACACCCCTGTTGGTGATTTTTGGCTCCAGCTGTCCCATTTCCCATCAAACATAAACTCCCTAAGGTCAAGGTTGCTTCTTAGACCTGGTTAGTGTAAACCAAACCAAGCACCATCACCAAGTCGATGCCGACTCGCAACTACTGCATAGCACAGGGTCGAGCTGCCCCTGAGGTGGTAAGAGTGGGGGTTAATACTGTTAACATACTGGCGGGGTATGCCACGGGTACATCTTGGGAGGAGCGCTGGAGCCACAGGAGGAACTTTCGTGCTGATTCCTAAGCAAATGCGTCTAAGGGCCTCCTGAGCCCAGTGCCTTAGGAACCCGTGGCATCACACGACTGTCTTGCAGGGTTCTCACCGAGATAGAGAGGAAAAAGATGAAGTGATGCTGGTTGTGGGTTAGAGTTCCTTTTGTTAATTCTTACTGTCTGTGGTGGTGGGTTTTCGCTGTAGCAGTCTTAGAGAGACTCTGGAGAAGGTCAGGCAAGTCTGCGGGTGAGAGGACCGCTGCTGCTCGCAGCTCACTCTCCTGCAGGAGCTCTGGGACCGCCGGTGGGTATTTCCGCTCCAGCTGAACAACCGCGCTAACTTGGCGAGCTTTCTCTTCGACGGTGACCTAGTTTTCAGTTCCAGCAAATCGTTTCAGGACGGTTCCGATTTCTTTGTCTCGATGTGCAGAGATCAAAGTCCTTCAAGAATGGAAAGCATGTTTCGCGCTACGACTCGTTTAGAGAGGGTCTGAGAAGTATCCTGTGGGCTCTGAGGTGGTTACCGCGTTTCTGTCTCCTTTGCAGTGGAAGAAGTTGTTCCGAATGTAATCGAGCCCTCCTTTGGCCTGGGCAGGATCATGTACACGGTATTCGAGCACACGTTCCACGTACGCGAGGGGGACGAGCAAAGGACGGTAAGCTCTCCTGGGCCAGGTGGTGTTTGTTCTGTTACGGTGTCTGTACAGGAGATTCGCTGGAGCGCATTGAGAGGACTGGAATGATCAGCTCGGCATTATTTCTTACAATCCACTGGCGAGAATAGCACTCCTCATCTTTGCTGAACTGTTGCACAAACAGAGCGCTTTCTGGCATCCGCTCATCTGAACTTTATGATGTGTATGTTTTTCTAGGAGCCATTTTTAATGTCGTTGCCTGGTCCTCTCTACTCTGAGATAAGACATATTTAGGGATCTCCCTACTTATCTGTCTAGGGAGCTATGATATGCTGTTGTCTTCAGAAAGTTGGCCTGGGAGTGGCATAGTAGGTGATGTATTAAGCTGCTGACCACAAGGTGAGTGGTTTGAACCCACCAGCCACTCCATGGGAGAAAGCTGAAGCTATGCAGAAACCCAACAGGGCTGGTCTACTCTGTCCTGTATGGTCCTGGAGTCAGAATCTGCTTGCAGGCAATGAATTTGGTTTTTAGCATTTTCAGAAAATTTGGAAAGACGAGATGTCTTGTGGAATTTGTCCCCAAAAGATCTTTTTCTGTGTGGTGGTAAAGAAGTCCAGGGAACCTTCTCATGCATACCATTACCTGAGGTACTTGTTAGCCAGTAACGAAGCCGTTGCTGTCACCTGGTCTCCAGTTCCTGGCAGCCCCACAAGTGTCTGAGCACAACTGAGGTCCACAAGGTTTCCTCGGTGCATGGTTGAGCAGTGGCCTTTCAAGGCACCTCTGAGTGGAGTCAAACATCCAACCTCTCTGTTTGCACCACCCAAGGACTCAGGGTGCTTGCTCAAGATGTTCTTAGATTCTATACCAGAAATAAGAGCCCTGGGGCATAGTGGTTTCAAGTTGGGCTGCTCACTGCGAGGTCAGCGCTTTAAAACCACCATATTCTCGGGAGAAAGATGGGGCTTTCTGCTCCTATCAGAACAAGTTACAGTTTCAGAATCCCACAGGGGCAGTTCTGCCCTGCCCTGTGGGGTCCCTGTGAGTCGGCATCGACTTGATGGCAGTGAGTTTGGTTTTGGTTTGGGTCCAGAAATATCGATGCATTACACCTAAGAATCTGGGTGACTGATGTGAGAGACTGACAAAAGATAAATTGAACTAGTGTGTGTGTGTGTGTGTATGGGGGGATAGCCTTTCCCAGTATCTAAAAGTATTGCTTAAGATCACATGCACACGTCCTTATCAACTCCACAGGGTTTCTTTTGGCCCTGTGCCTTCTGCTCTTAGCCCCTCGTTCTGCCTGGCTTCACGGCGGCTTGCAGCAAGTCGCTTGCTTAGCTCCTAGTCATGGAGTTCCGGGAAAACCCATCGGAAGACGTGTGGCTGGGGAGGGTTGGGGGGGTTGCCCGAGTCAGAGTCAGGAACGCATTGTGCTGGAGCAGGAGTCTGCTGCTGTCCAGTTGGGCAGCAGCTCTGTAGTTCTCTCTAGGACACACCCCCCCCCACCCCCCCCCACTGCAGGCCAGTCGGTTCCAGCTCAGCCGCCCAGGGGCAGGGGTGGTAGTGGCTGCCCTGCAGGGTTTCCGAGGCTATCCATCTTTATGGGCCACACTGCTGTGTCCTTCTCCACAGAGCAGCGGATGGGTGTGAACCATTGACTTTGTCGTCCTGTGCTTTAACCACTGTGCCACCAGGGCACCCTTCTTTTTAGGACAATATGACCTTAAAGCAGCGGTTCTCAACCTGTGGGTCTTGACCCCTGTGGGGGTCGAAAACCCTTTCACAGGGGCCGCCTAAGACCATTGGAAAACACGTATTTCCGATGGTCTTGGGAACCGAGACATGGCTCCTTTATTGTCTCCAGGCGGGTGCGCCCACGTGCAGATACGCCCACATCCGAGTACCCGCTATAAAGACTGTTACCCATGCTACACCATGCTTCAAGAGGAAATTTCATTTATTTGTCATTAGAAATAAGTCTTTCACAATCTCTAATGACATTGTTTTTGTGATTAATCATTATGCTTTAATCATGTTCAATTTGTAACAATGAAAATACATGCTGCATATCAGATATCTACATGACGATTCATCACAGTAGCAAAATGACAGTTCTGAAGTAGCAACGAAATTGATTTTATGGTTGGGGGTCACCACAGTATGAGGAACTGTATGAAAGGGTCGCGGCCTTAGGAAGGTTGAGAACCACTGCCTTTAAGAATGGCCTGGAGCTTCTTGGCGCCGCTCTTTCGAACAGTGCCACGCTGTTGGTGATGTGTAGCTCACAGAGGAAAGTGCTCTTTTGCTCTCAGCGCTTTAGGTATGCCTGCGTGCTCTGCCTGGGGGTGGGGGGGGGCAGTGGGGGGGGCAGCTCTTCATTCAGAGAGAGTCAGCAGCGAGGTTTGCTCCCCAGCATACAGGCAGGAGGTGGGGTTTCGTGAGATGGCTATGTGCAGCTGAAGTTACTCTTGTCAGAGGCCACGTGTACTTCAAGCTTTGCCTGCTAACTTGTCTAAGAAAAGTTTTGTTTTTAAAATCTTGCTGTACTTCTGAATCTAATAATATTGATAAAACTAGAGATGGGATAGGCACTTCACAAGGGCTAACCAAGAACAAATTTGTGGTGTTTGAGTTAGGTCGAGATTCCCTCACGGGAGGAAGCTTGATTCAGTTGTAGAGCGGCAGCATGTTTCTAAGTTATTAGCACACGGTCTCTTCAGTCCATTTCCTGTGCATTTGGCACACCAAGACTGCAGATGAAATGAATACATTTATCTCGTCTACGAAGGCAGACCATTGCTTCTCTTGAATTAAACAGAGTTATAAGGTGGTGGAGCGGCGTACACACATGAACTTGTGAGAGGAAGGTAGCCATAGTACAACAAAGCCTGGGTGGACTTCCTGTGTGGTGTTTGCTGTTGCCCAGCATTAAAGGCTAGCTAAGCTTTTGGAAAGATTATAGTCAGAGAGAAAATTAATTCTGAGTCACATACTCAATGCCTTTGTGGATTTTTTTTTATTTTATTTTTTTACAAATACTGTGTTTGTATTTCCAGAGCAGCTCCAGAAGGTTTATAGAACCCTTTTTCCCTCCACTCTGCTTTCTTTTGCACACACGTTTGTGAGCTGATTACATTTTCCATTTCACATGGTCTCTCTCTGCTGGTCGTAGATTCTTGAGCATCCTGAAAGATCAGGTGGGATGTGCCTTTGGGTTCCTAACACTTTGATTAGAGATTTGGTAGGGAGGGGCTTTGGGTGGCATCCCAACAGCAGTGGCTTTTGTGTCATGTCAGACACTTGGCGTTGCGTGCAGTAGCTTTCCCAGCAGAGCCGGCTGGTCCAGATTGGGGCGGAGATCCAGGGGTTGCTGACTCTGGTTGTGGGTCTGCTGCTGCGTCTCTTCGCTGTGCAGCCGCCAAGGGCTCGTTCCCTGGCATTCTGAGATGAAGTGTTTGGACATCCACGGAACATGAACCTCTTGGTTTGGGACATGATCAGAACGAGGGGCCGGGTAGAGATTTATAAACTAACAGACGTCTTTCTTTTTTTAAACATTCTCTAGTTCTTCAGCTTCCCTGCTATAGTAGCGCCGTTCAAATGCTCCGTCCTTCCGTTGAGCCAGAACCAGGAGTTCGTGCCCTTCGTCAAGGAATTATGTAAGCACATCCAATTGGTGGGCAGTCTGGATGTGAACACCCTCAAGTACACGCCTTGTTAGGCACCGCGCTGTTTATTGGCTCTACTTAGCCTCTGCTCCTCTTCCTCGGGCGGCAGAGAGGGCCATTGCCCAGGGTATAGCACCCTCGCCTCTGCCTGAGCCCAGTAGGGCCCACGTGCCCGATTCAAGGCATGTCCCTGTCTCACACTGTCCTGCCGCCCACCTCCACAGAGCCTCCCTCGTGGAGTTTGGCTCTGGACTCGGGGTACAATCCTTGATTCCACAGCAGGGTGGGGGTAGGGACGACTCTCGTGATCCTCTGGTCCAGCCTGCATTCTGGAGTTGGGAATTGGGAAGAGGCCATGCAGCTAGAGGCGGCCCGCCTGCTAAGGGTGGGCTCTGCAGCCCTGTCAGCTGGGGCCCTGAGGGGGGACGGCCTAATCAAGGGCATTCTTTCTTGGACTGGTAGCACAATGCTCTGGTCCTAGCCTCTCTCATAAGTTTCCTGAGCCTGCGAGATGGCATTGGGGCATTCTCCGCCTTTGCTGTTTAATGTGCTTAACTTCTGTTGCGCAGCGGAGGCACTGACCAGGAACGGGGTCTCTCACAAGGTGGATGATTCCTCGGGGTCCATCGGGAGACGCTACGCCAGGACTGATGAGATCGGTGTAGCTTTCGGCATCACCATCGACTTTGACACCGTGAACAGAACCCCTCACACCGCCACGCTGAGGGACCGAGACTCCATGCGGCAGATCCGGGCGGAGGTATGTGCCTTCTTGTTGGCACTGTCAGCGCTCAGAAATGTGCACTGGTTCCTACTGGTTTCCATTGGATTTTCCTGTACTTATGCCCACTTCCTGCCTTTTGCTTTTGTTTTTAATTTTAATAATAGCTTTGTATCAGACACAGTCTGATTCTCAAATCCCATTGGTTTAATTTTGGACTCTCCATTAGCTCTTCTCTAATCTTGTAGAGCCATTTGGGTAGCTGTGGGCGCCTCCTCGTGCAGTTTGCTTGCTTATTTGAGCAAGAGCTGTGCAGCCCCACGAGGTCGTTGCCATGGTGTTCTTGGCAGGCTTTGGGGCACGTAGGCATTTGCCTATTTATATTTCCATGGAAATGTATACAAGTGTACGTTCAGACTTGGCTATCTTAATCATGGGCAGGAAAGGATGGCCAGGCGGACGGACGGGAAGAAGGGCTTGTTGTGTTAGCCACTAATTGACAACTGCCTAATGTGTTAACTTGGAGCAAGTGCCTATTAAGTGCTCAGCTTGACACCAAGTGTTAATAAGGAAACCCGAAGTGAAAGATGGCTTCTTCCAAAGGGGTGTGTGTATGCTCTAAGTAAGAGGTCACGGATTTCTGGCTAGTCTTTTACAACATCAGATGGCTGCCCTGGATCTGCATGCCCATCTGGCTAAGTTCTCAAGACCAGCAGCAGCATCACCTGGGAACTCACCCCAGTGTTGAGTCAGAAATGGAGTCAGGTGGGGGGCGGGTACCAGTCTGATTCAACAAGGCCTCTAGGTGATTCGGGTGCACACTGCTCTGTAGGGATGGCTGAGGCACCGCCTCCTTCGCTCAGATTCTTTCTTTGGCCCCTGTCCCGAGAGTGAAGTTTGGCATGCAAGCAGCAACATCAAGTGGCAGGGTGATTTGGATCGACAGGAACGCTGGCTGTGTAGAGGAATGGAGCTGAAGAAGCACGGGAGCAAAGGCCTGGGGGAGGGGGCGGGGGGTGGGGGTGGGGTGGTGGTGAGTGTGAGTGAGGAAGGCAGGCTCCTTGGAAGTGGTGAGACACAGGATGGGACCGTGGGACACCTGTCTTTAGTCAAATAGTGTTGGCTAGGGCGGGTCTTTCTGGTCAGACTGAACAAGTTGGCTGATTCTTGGACTTCTCTTTGCTTTGACCCCAGATCTCTGAACTCCCCGAGGTCATCTGCAGCCTGGCCAATGGCAGCATCACATGGGCAGATGTGGAGGCTAGGTATCCTCTGTTTGAAGGGCAAGAGACTGGCAAAAAGGAGACCATGGAGGAGTGAGGACGCTGTTGGGGACTTCGGACCATTTGTGCTAGTAAAATAAAATAACTCCTACCATGCCTCCTGTTCAGAACCCAGCGTTGTGAGCGCACCAGGGGCTGTGTGTTACTCTCCGTGGCCGCTCCAGTCGGCCTTCCCATGTAAGACCCGCCATTAAAGCGGAAGGAACTCTGAACAGGGCGTGATCCATTTGCTTGTTTCTGCACTTGTGCGTGGACGCACCCATGACTTACATGGCCCATGTGTGTGCAACCCTCACAGCTGTGTGGAGGTATAACGTGCATGTCATAAAACTGAAGTGTGCAGCTCAGTGATGCTCAGTGCATGTACGGACTGGGCAATCTTGTCAACCTCATGTTGGAATATTTCCATCGCCCCAAAAAGAATTCCCCTTGATCATCCCATCTGCCTCTCTAGCTTCCTCTTTTCCAGGCAATTTACTTACATGGAATCCTACAATGTGTAAACACAGTGTTTGTTAGCACAATGTGAGGATATCATGTACTGCATTTTAATCAAAATTCTAGAAAACCCCGTCTCCCCAGCAAGACGTGTGAACATGACAGCACCTGGTGTGGTTTCTAAACCTGTGACCGACCCACAGGTGGAGCCTCTCCATCCTCACACCCTCTTCTAAGAACAGCTTTTCTCACTTTCTGAGAAAGTGAGTCACTGTGCTTGAGACAGCGGCTTCGCGGGGGTAGGGGGTGTTTGGTGGTTTCTGGGAAGGATTGGGGTGGTGGGGGGTGGCAGGAGCTGTGGGGGAGTGCTGGGGAAGCTGCTGGTGCAGTTTCAGGCTGCTCGCTGTAAGACCGTCTGCCCGGTGTCAACTCCCAGCAGCCTCCCAGGTGTGGTGCACTGACAAAGTAGCCCTCGGAGTGCGGTCTGCTGAACAGTGGACCACGCACCCTGGAACTCCCCACCTTGTGTGCCCCCAGCCGGCTCTTCAGGCGTTTCAGCCCTCAGCCCTCATGGGGTCAGGAGTTTCTGGCTCATTGTCTGAGGAACTGGACTGCACTGCGATTCCATTCAGGTCTGTGATACTGAGAGACGCGACCCTGTGTAAGGATGAAAGTTAGGACCTGCAACTCTTTTTTTTGGGGCCCCCATTCAGTTTATTGGGAGCTCTTACAGATGTAGCACTCCACAATTCAATCACCTGGAGCAGTATTGTACAATTCCTGCCAGTCAGTTTCAAAATATTTTCTTTCTTGAACTCCTTGATATCAGCTCTCTTCCCCCCCCCTCCCTCCTCCACCATACCCTCCTAGGAACATATATATATGTATTGTACCCCAGCCAGTATATCCATTTGCATACAATTCTGTTGTTCACTCCCTTTGAGTAGACTCCCAACTCTTAACCCACTGCTTCACCACGGTTCCTTAAATGCCTCTGTAGGTTAAGAAGCAAAAGAACGTAATCACTACAGCATCAGATATTATGAACTCCATAATAAGAAACTCACTGCCATCGAGGCACTGCTGGCTCTCAGTGATCCTGCAGGGTGGGGTAGAGCTGCCACTGAGACTGTAACTCTACCGGAGTGGATAGCTCCATCTTTCTCCTGAGGAGCTGCTGGTGTTTTTGAACTGCTGCCCTTGTGGTTAGCAGCCCAATGCATATTACACCACTGCAGACATTCCTTTCCTTCCCAAGGTGGTAGTGCATGGTTTCTCCCAAAGAGCACCCGCCTTCACTAAGACAATTCCCTGGTTGGGGGTGATGCGCCAACAGCAGACTTCTCGGTCTGTGTGGACCATATTTGCTTAACTGAGTACAACAAGGCAGCTTTCTGAACAAAGGCTGTACACCCTGAGTCTGGATGTACGCACCTCTCCTATTCCAGCCGAGAGGGCATGTAAAGAAGGCAGGGTCTTTCTGGTTTCATGCTGTTTGGGCCCCCTTTTTTCTCCTATTAAATAAACCTATTGAGCTAGCTAAACAAGTAAGAGCTGGAGAGCATATTGCCTCTCGGGGAAATGATTCCCACTCATCATTCTCCAAGGAGCCTAGACAGCACTGTGGGTTAGGCATTGGGCTGCTAACCCCAAGGTCGGCATTTCAAATCCACCAGCCACTGTGTGGGAGATAGAGGAGGCTGTTTGCTCCAGTCAAGATTCCCAGTCTCAGAAGCCCTGGGAGTTCCCCCTGGCCTACAGACTCACCATGAGTCAGAACTGACTGGACAGCAGTGGGTTTGGTTGGGGTTCGTCATTCTCCAAAAGTAGGGAGGGAGGGTCAGCTTCTAACTGGTTTCCCTGGGATGTACAGAGAACAACACAGCAGGCCGAGGCCTTAAACTGGGTGTCTGGGGCTGGAATTCTGGGCGCTCAAACATACAGGGCATGAGATACTGAGAACCATTGCGTCCAGAGTCTGTGCTGTCAAAGAGCTCAATTGCAAAATCCCAAATACAGAAAAAGAATGACCACGTCATCATGTAAATGTAGAAAGAGCCTGTATTTTATGTATCAGATGTCATGTCCGGTGTTCCTTCTGACAAGAGCTTGCACCATTATTGTGTTCAGTAAATCATCTGAAGTAGATTCATTCCCAACCATTACTTATTGTGCCCTTCTCTAGCTCACTGCCATGGAGTCCATGCCGACTCATAGCACCCTATATGGCAGGGCAGAACTGCCCCTATGGGCTCCTGAGGCTATTCATCTTCATGGGAGTGGAAACCGTCTTTCTCCTTAGGAGCAGCAAGGGATTTTGAACTGCTGACCTTGCAGTTAGCAGCCCAATGCATATTCACTACCCTGCCAGGGCCCCTTCGCTGTGCCTTCAACCAGAATAAGCCAGCGCTCATGGAAGCAGCAGTCAAGAGATCGAACAACACACTACGTTGGCTGAAGCTGCACAAGACCCCTTTGAAGTGTTGCAAAGCAAAGATGCTACTCTGAGGACAAAGAAGCGTCTGCCCCACGCCATGATAGCTTCAATTGCCTCGGGACTGTGAAAGCTGAGCATTATATAAGACAAAAGGAGAATCGATGCGTTTGAATTATATGCTGGCAAAGAATATTGAAAGTACCCTGGGGGAAAAAAAGGTGCCCCCGGACTGCCTAAAGAACCAACAAATCTGTCTCGGAGGAAGTATAGAATGCTCCTTAAAGACAAACATGGCTCAGAGTCTTGGCCTCACGTG
>NW_022103920.1:88070314-88096804 GCF_000313985.2 Echinops telfairi
TGTCCCACTATCATGCTCAGTCTTCATTTGGGTTTCAGTAATTCCTCTTGGTTACATTACCCTTGATCATGCCTTACCAGGCCTCCTACACCCTCCTCAGCACCGATTTGGATCACTTGTTTCCTTGTTCCTGGGTTTGTTACACCACTACCTCTCCTCCCCCTCTCCATGTCCCCCAGAACTGTCGGTCCCATTGTATTCTCCTCCAGATTGTTCATCCAGCCTATCTTATTTAGACAGACCTGCGGAGATAATAACGTGCACAAAAACAAGACAGAGCAATACCGAGCAACAATATAAAACAAAACAACAACAAACCAATGACAAAAAACAAAACACAACAAGAAAGGAAAGCTTGTGGTTAGTTCAAGGACTGTTTGTGGGCCTTTAGGAGTGGGGAAAACTTTCTTATCCCTGTGCCTTGCTCCGTCAGGCTGGGCTCTCAAGGCTGCCCGCACTCAGGATCCCTTAGCGGCCACCGAGTCTAAGGCTGACTTTTGGCATCTGGCCAGCAGACAGGCTTCTCCACCAGGATGAAATTTAGCTGAAGATTCACTAAGTGAATGGATGAGTAATTTCCCTGCGCCTCAAAATTCACCTCTTGTTGCCTCTCCAATAATTCTTGGTTATCAGGCTGCCTCTAGGCAGTAATTGCGTTAAGACCATGTGGATGGAATTACCGGCTCCTCCGGAAATGGGTATAATTGGCAGTGTCACTCGGGATGCCTAAGACGAGTGGCTTGGGGTCCTGCCCTGCTGCCTGAGAGCTTTTATGCCCACCACTAACTCTTCTCTCAGTTGCTTCCAGTGTCTCCCATGGGGAGTACCTTGAACCCGCTGCAGCTGTAATAGACGTGTGATGGCTGCCTTCAGCCCCAGCTGTATTTGAATCTCTTGAACTTAAAAAAAAAGGTCTGGGTCCATCTCATGGAGCCTCGGGGGCATAGTGGACCCACGTTGGGCTTCCAACCTCAAGGTCAGCAGTTCGAAACGACCAGACACTCGTAGGGAGAAAGATTTTCTACTCCTAAAGATCCACGGCCTCTGAAACCCACAGGGCAGTTGGGCTGGCCTTACAGGGTCAGTAGGAGTCGGTGTCGACTCCGAAGTAAAGTTTGTTTTGTTTTATCATTGTCTTCTTCCAAAGGGAAAGTAAGCCGACACTTTTCAAGTTCATTCAATTCGGAGCGGGCAGACCCCATTTTTAACCAAGTTCAGAATACATGATAGATCGGATCAGATCCTGACTGCAGCGGGGGAATTTGACTATTCTTTTTGCCCTTGGTTTCTCAGAGAGAACCCTTCAAATTACCAAAACCAAAAAAAGGACAGCCTCAGCCTCCCACAGGGCAGTACTATACTGCCCTACAGGGTCCTGTGAGTGGGAAGTGACTCAGTGGTAGTGTTTGTATTTTGTTCGCTGCACCTCAAAATTCACCTCTTGTTGCCGCTCCAATCATTCTGGTTATTGGGCTGAAGACAAGTATGCTTTTTCTCGCTGGGCGAGGCTGTTGTGTTGACCCGCCAATCGTGTGGTCAGCAGTGCAGTGCTGACCCAACCACCCCAGCAGGGCTCCTTAAGACAACCCCTAAAGAAACCCACCAAACACTGATGCCAACTCACAGTGTGGGACTGCCCCTGTGTGTTTCTGAGACTGATTCTGGACGGGGTAGAGTCCTTTCTCCAGAGAGACTGACGGCTTTGAAATACTGACCCTGTGTTTAGAAGTCCAACGTGAATAACCACCACCACCACCAGGGTGGGTCCTACAAGAACCTTCCCCAGTGTTTTCTTAAGTGTCTTTAATGAAGGCGCTAGACCACACCTACCTAACTGGTTATGTTAATATTTGGTTCAGGTGGGAGCTAGCCAGGCAAGACCCACATAACAGCCTTGACCTAAGCAGAGACACCGACCCTCTACGTTTTAACAAAATTCAACATGTGTTTTCTATGTGCGTTGTTAAATCTGGTGTTAAAATGTACTTAGATTATGATACAGTATGATCTGAGGTAGAAATGCAAATCTCAACATTTGGTTGAATTGGTTTAATCCATTTGAAACCTTGCTTTCAGAATCACAGCGACTCCCGAAGACAAGAGTAGAACTGCCCTATCTTGTTAAGGCTGTCAGTCTTTCAGGGAAGCACATGCCACATCTGTCTCTCACGGAGCCACTGGTGGCTTTGAACTGCTGGCTGTCAGCAGCCCAAATGTGTAGCCCACTACCCCATCAGGACCCCTGACCCAGGCCTCTTTGTAACATTCTCCATCACCATCACGTTTGTGTGCAGGTGCAACTTTTAAACCATCATTGAAAATCATGGAGCCTTCTCTTGCACCAGAAGTAAGGCTAAATCAGGGTCAAAGGCACCTATTCCTACCCATCTACAAATTCCACTTAAAGACGCAGGCCTGGCTCTCGTTAATGCAGGGCTGCCTGCATAATACACCAGTAAATACTGAGGAGGCAGTGGAGGCAGTAGTCCGGAAGTGGTGCCCGATTACCCAATAAGCAAGGTAAGCACGGACATTCTTGTGCTTGTTTATAAATTCGTGATGAACAATGTCGAGTGTTTTTCACCACATCTCTGTCTGCTTGGCAGCTGTGTCTCTACCTACCCCACAGCACCTCCTTACAAACGCAAAGCCTTTTGTTTTTACACTGCACAGCCCTCGACAGGAACCGAGCACCCAATTAGCCAGGTACACAGGCTTACTTGTACTTCGATACTGATCTGCAGTGGACAGTTACAGGTGTCCCCCACATGAAAGATAAGCCGGGGCTTACCTTGCCTATTGAAGGAGCCCTGGCAGCCTCGTGGGTTACATGTTGGGCTGCTGATCTACTCCAAGGTCTGCAGTCTGTAACTGCCCCCCCTCTGCAGGAAAAAGAGGAGCCTTCAGGCTCCCATAAAGCTATGTAGCCTCGGAAACCCACAGGGGCAGATGACTCCGGCCTGTAGGGTCACTGTGAGTTGGCATCAACTCAAGCAGCAAGTTTACCTTGCTTATTGAGTCATCTGTCCCTAGGGGCATCCCAGGGACCCCAGAGTTTACAGCTGGGATTCTTCCCCCCCTGGTTGTTGAATATAACGCATACCAAGAGAAGCCCAATAGATGGCTGCGCGGCCCCCTGGCTGTGTGCTCCTGTTTTCCCACCCACCCTCTCTTCTTACCTCCCCTGCCTTCTTTGGTGTGAAACCATTTTCTTTCTTCCTTCATAATAGTGTGGTGAAACATTTTTGAAATTGACCAACTTTGCTGAGCATAATGCCCTCCAAGAAAGCTGGCATTCTGAGAGGATAGTGGAAAACCCTCCTTTGCAGCACAGATAAGAAAGAAGGAGGGGGGTGTAGTGGGGCTCCTGAACTTATGGTTGATATCCGAGGTCTTAGGCAAAGTCAGCAGTTTGGGGTACTGTGCCCTTTAACTTGTGGGGGGTTGACCTAGCTCCACGTCATTAGGTCAGTGGAAAGAAGTGCTGATTTACTAAATTCGTGTCAGAGTGAGATCAAATTGCGTTGATTTGAAATGGTTCTCATTGATTATTACAGCAGCCACCTGCATTGTACTCGTTTCTACTGTTTGTAAACAGGTTGAAAATGAGAAGTGTCTTGAAGGGTCTAAGACAATCTTTCCCTGAGAACAGTGGACACTTCCTTTTCAAATGAAGGATGCGCTTGAGCCCTGAGAACCAAACAGGCTGGTTCCAATGGCCAGCCAGCAGCCCTGCTGGAGTTGACTGCGTGGTGGGCTCCTGGGTGTGCAGGGGTAGGGGACACGTGGAGAAGTGTGCTAACTTACTGTTGTTAGTGGTGAACTTACTGTTGTTAGTGGTGAACGGGTTACCTGCCCACTGTCTTTAGCAGCGTCATCACCACGCCCTGGCTACGTGTCATCAGTTCTGTCACACACACCTTCCATTTTTTCAAGCGCCCGAGTTTGCTAACTCATGGCAATTGCTGCACAGAACTCACAGACAGTATGCGTGATTAAGGTGCTTATTAGGATGTTCACAGGATACACAGGTGAGAAATGCTCGGTATAGAGTTGTTCAGTCAGGACATGCTACAAAGTCCTTCATGCGCTGCTAAAAAATGTCCAAAAGGCATGCCACTCCACTGTAAGTCTCAACTCCAAAGCACTCAATTCCAGCTCCCAGGGTCAGCAAACCCTGCTCCCCCATTAAAGTGCCCAGAGGCACCCCACTCCATAAGCCAACTTCCTACCCCAAAGCTCTCAGTTGTATTTGCTCTGTGGATTGGGAAATCCAGCGCTCTGGCTCCTGGTTCTGTTGCTTCTGCTGCTGCTGTCTTCTGAATCAAAGAGATGAACTGCACAGGAATCTCATGGTCCAGAGGACACGTTCCCCTCCTAGCTCTGGTTGGTAATGAGATTCCCCCATCTGACCTCTGAGAGGACTCACTTTATATGCAGCAGGGTGGCAATCACAGTGACTCCTGTTAACAAGCGCTCCCAATTGAATCACTGTCTTCCCCACCTTCTGTCCCAGACCCATCAGGAAAAGATCCTTTGGTGAACATTACAGAGACTATGGCCAGAAGAGCCACATGAAGTCATCCGCTGCCCTGATTTCAAACAACTGTGGCTATCGGGAATTGCATCCTTCTATGTAACCTAAATCCTTGGTCCTACAACTCCAGGCCTTTCCCGCTTGTCCCACACTCTTACAGTGGGTGGAACAGATTCTCTGGTTGGGCCCAGTCTGTTGTTAGGTCCCATCGAGCCTGCTTAGACTCAGAGAGACACCATGCATACCAGGAGAAACACAGCCCGCTACCATCCTCAGAACTGTTGCATTTGAACCCATTGGTGGTTAAGAAAAAAAAATTAGCAGAGCCGTGATTTATTCAGAAACGGTGTCTGGAGTCACTCCCTCCCCCTCCCCCCTCCTTGCCGAAGGTGACACTAACAGGTGAGTGAAGAATGGGAGAAGATGAAAACCAGCCTGGTCTCCGTATGTCCCTGCTTCTGCCCTCACCCACCAATCTGGCTTAATGACCTGTTGGTCAAGGCTTGGCACTTCAGCAACCACAACCACTTCTGCAGCATCTGTGACTCAGTTAAGATGCCGTCACCCGGAATCCGAATCAGGTCCCATGCAGATGCTGACTTGGCCGTGTGGCCCTTTGAAAGCAGGACAGAATGGGGCCAGGCAGTTGGGGCTGTGAACCTGGGCCAGCTCTCCATCTCATGCTGTGTGGAGAACTGGGTTGAGGGAGTCTTCAATGAAAGCACCAGAAGCGGGCCCGCTGCTTGGAAAAAGAAGAGCAGAGTGGTCTCTTGAGTCATTTGGCCTTGATGCGCCTCTCCTCAGGGGCGTGTTTCTGTTTCCTGGAAGGTGGTTGAGCTGAACGTCTCCCATTCCAGTGAGTCCGTGAATCAGTCCGCTGAGTCACATGTCTTTCTTCCCCTCAGTGCGGGTTTGCCATCAGCTCTAGTTGCCAGGGAAGCACCAGTCCTTGGCCTCCGACCCTTCCGTACTTGTTGATAGCTGAGTTTAGAATCTACAGACATTTCTGTTCTGCCCACGGCTAGAACACTGTTGGCATCGTGGGTTATGCATGGGGCTGCCAACCACAGGGTCAGCAGTCTGGGGCTGACCAGCTAGCCCTCTGAAAAAGGACGATGAGGTGTTTACCACCTCAGAAATGTACCGGGGCAAGTTTACTCTGTCCTCTGGAGAAAGACAGGGCACAGGCTTGCTTGGGGTAGGAGGGTGTGTGGATGGAGGGGGAGGCTTCCTACCCATGTAAAGAGCGACAGCGCTGGAAACCCACAGGGGCAGTTCTACTCTATCCTGTCGGGTCCCTGTGAGTTGAAATTCACGCGATGGCAGTGCATGTGGTTTGGATTTTGTAGGCCCTCTAGGAATTACAGTTAACTCAACAGCAGTTATTTTTGCCCAATGTCGTTTCCTACTGGTGTGACGCCTGCACTTGAAGGAGAGGGCCTAGCTGTGAACTGGATGCTAACCCTCTTGGCAGTGTCACCATGGCCAGTTTGCTTAACCTAAATCTGCTGATCTTTTCCCATGAAAGACACATATATGGCCTCATTTCAAGGAAGAGAGGTGGAGGAACCAACACAAAACCCACTGCCACCACGTGGGCTCCAATCCGGAGTGGGTAACCAACCCTGCAGAGTGTTTCCGAACCTGTAAATCTGTGCCACACCAGAAGCCTCCTCTTCCTCCCGAGAAGCAACTGGTGGGCTTGAACTGCTGACCTTGCAGTGAGCAGCCCGATAGCTAAGGGAGGGAAGGGATGAGGTTGAGAGAGAGAGGTCATGCCCTCCACGAGCAGAACTCGGTGCTGGACACAGTGGGCTGTGGGATTAGGAGTAGAACTTAGATGGAACTGGCCTGAGGGAAGACAGCCCTGGATGTGGATGGAGAAGCTAATGGCTTGCTCATGGGCTCCCATCTGGATGAGTACATGCTGACTGGACCGCTAGGCTGTGGAGGCCAGTGTGCCTGTTGGGGAGGGATGATGTGGCCAGATTGAGCTCTTCCTTCTTCCTGACAAGGGGAATGCTGAACCCATCACTCTCCAAAGGGGGTCTCCTTGGAGAATATGGACATAGAAAAGCCTGTCTCTTGTCCGTGTATCCAGTAAAATGATTAGCAAAGCAGATGTAGGTGAGCGGCAGGAATCTCTGTCTCCAGAGTAATCGTATCTGGGACTACAGTCTTGCTGGATGGAGGGGTGCAGTTGAGCTCTGAGCTGGAGACGCAGTCAGCCGGTTCTAGTTTGGACCCATCTCTTCACCCCCTGAGACTCCATCCCAAGCCCCTGCCCGAGCCCGACCCCAGTGGGAGTTCCATAAGCTTGAGGCCGAGAAGAGAAGCCTCCTCACAGGGAGGCCAAGTGCTCTGCTCTCCGCCGCGATCGCCCAGCCTCTGGAGCAGAAGTGAGTCCAGTGGAGTCTCTCCAGCCGGTGTCTGCCTTGGTTAGGTCTTAAAGCAACATCACCAGCCCTTCGTGCAGGAGCAGTGTGTCGAACCAAAACAGCGCAGACTAATTGAAATCGCTTTGGTTCATCACAAGCCCCTGTTCTGCCTCTGAACGTGAGTTAATTGACGGTGGGATTAAGCACAGTGAAATGGTGGGCAAAGGGAAACACACTGGCAAGCTGAAACTTTTCTTTACATTTTTTGAAAATATTGACCCCAGATATTCAGGGGGCTTTTTTTTTTTTTTTTTTTAAGGAATTTTGAATCAGCCTTGCAAGCCAATACGCTCCCCAAATCAGTTCTCTTAGTGACCCCTTGGTGATTGCAGTCTCTTACTAGCCACCTACAGGCACCGGCCCACCCTCATTAGATATTCAGAACCGCATCATGTCTCACCACCTGCGTGGCCACCACCTTCCTCTCCCACTCGGTTAATTGCAAGAGACACCTACCTGAGCTCCCTGCTTATACCTGGGCCCCCTTACAATCCATTTTCAACCTAAGCGGTCCCTTTTGTGCTCAAATTCAGCGACTGTCCTTCTCACTCAGTAAGACGGCACCATCTGCCCCAGGCTGCCTCCCTGGCCCACCTGTCCTCTTTCTCCCCTGTGTCTTTTTTAAAAAACAAAACTTCTGTGACTTGGATGGAGCCCTGGTGACGTAGCGGCCTGCGAGCCACGAGACCAGCAGTTGGGAACCACCAACCGCTCCTTGGAGGAAGATGGAACTGTCTTCTCCCGTAAAGGGTGGCAGCCTTGGAAACCCGCCGGGGCAGCTCTACCTGGCCCAGAGGGTCGCTCGGAGTCAGCATCGCTCGATGGCCCTGAGTGTGGGGGGTTGGGGGGTTTGCTTTGTTCGTCTTTTAGGGACAGTGTCGATCATACTTTCCCAGATAAAGTTACCATCTCTGGCTGCAGGTCACAGAGCAATCAGAGCTTTCTCCAGAAGGAGCTTCTTCATGGAGAATCCCACCAGCGTTGAGCCCTTACTCCTTCAGATGTGAAGATTGTGACATTCAAGGGGGGCCTGCGGAGGGAGTGTGTTCCAGAAGGGGCTTCCAGCGGAACAATGAGCTGGTCTTGGAGGCACAGGGCTTGCTTGGGGTTGTTCCTGGGCTTGGGAACAGGAAGCGCTGGCCCCAGAGGTGCCGCTTGGAAACCCGAGAATGGACAAGTGGTTCTGTGGGTCCTCCTTGAAGGTCAGTGACCGGGGGTCGGTCAGTGGCGAAAATATGAGGGGGAGGAGGTAGCTACAGGCTTGCTCACCCAACAGGCCTCCCCCAGAGGCCGGGAGAGCGGAAGTTGGGGAGGGGCGGTGAGAAATGACCTTGATTTCTCTGCCTTCCCTGGCCGAAGGGCCCCCACAGAACCCGCATGGTGCTAGACTGCTCATCAGGGTTGGACCTCAGGGAGCTAGAGGCGGCCTCACTCAGTGCCCTGCAGAGCTAATTAAGAAGCATGATTAATTACTTTGTTGTATTCACAGCAGAGTCTGAGGGATAGTTTTCTTCTGGAGTTAGAATTATTAGCTCCTACCTGCCCCTGCTCACTAATTTGTCCAACGAGCAGCTACTGAGACGAGGCTCCAGCTTAACCTCCCTCGCAGGGGCCCTGGATTCGGTTTCTCTTTCCAAACCGCAGTTGCTAACTCGAGAGGTTTCTGTGGGTCTGGCTCGCCTATCTGTTCAAGTAGCATGCACGGCCCCATGGGCCCCTGTGGGGTTGGAAGTTGGGGGTCAGATAATTTAGCATCCAAACCAAGGTGCTATTGATGACACCAGGCACAACCTAAAGTGCCTGGGGAAAGCCATGGCTGTGTCACCATGCCTGAAGGCGCTGGTGGGGCCAGGCTGCATCCTTGAATGGAGGGTCACTGGGTGCACCTGTGGGCACCTGCAGGGGGTCTGGGAAAATATCTTTTGTCACTTCTGCACATGAAGCAGAGGAGAGGGAGTGCCCTCTCCCTGGGCTGGTATCCAGGGACCCTTCATGGTGGGTGCAGAGAATGAACTGACTACGCAAAGCTCATAGGTGATTGGGATTTCTCTGTGGGCCTGTCTTGCTACCACTGAGCTACAACTGAGCTACAACCTGCTCAAGAAAGACCAGAGCCCCTGGTGGGCCTGGCTGTGGAGGAGAGTCCAGCATGGACCCCTGGAATGCAACCCCCTGCATTGGAGGACTGGCAGAGTCTAGGGGAGACTTTGGCAGATCCTCCCCCCACCCCTGCATCCGGTGGACCCATCAGAGTGCACAGGCAGTGAGGCTTCCTGGCTGAGGGGCTAGCTGAGCTTGGCCCTGCATGGGGGACATGACTTGCTGGGTGGGGGCTGAGCCACTGTGCAATGGTTCTGTGCAGGGGGCGGGGGTTGGGGGCTGGGGAGAAACCCCTAGCCTGAAAATCAGCAGAGGACAGTGGTCTCGGCTCATCCCCTGCCCATTCTTCCTGCCCATGAAGGATCTACCTGGGGCAGCCCCTCAGGAGAGTTTGTGACCCTTTAGGGGAAAAGCCTATGCTGAGCACACTGATGAAGGAAGGGACAGGCTTTAAACCTGCCTCCTTTCCTACCAGCAGCCGCTGCTTCCCTCCCAGCTACCTGGAGACAGACTGGCCACTTGAGAGAGAGAGAGAATTGGCAAGAGATGTAGCTTGCACAACAGACTGCAGGCAGAATCACGTGGGGGCCTGCTTCAAAATGCAGATTCTGGGTGACTCCCAGCCTGGAAATGCCCCGAAAGTCCATTCTAACCAACAGCCCGCCAGGTTCTGATGGAGAAACTCAGGTGTGCTCCACAGTCTTTCCGGCAGTGTCTTCAGTGCCACCTCCTCAGTGCCTGCCTCTGAGCTCCCCCGAGGAAAGGGTGGTCTTACCCTCATAGACCCTCCCTGCCCCGTATGCCCCCCATAGCCTCAACATTGTGAAAGGGACAGTTTCTTGTGCCCCTTTCAGTCTCATTACCCATGTCTCCTGTGGCAGCCCCTTCACCTACTTGCCTTAGGGTAGGCCTCCCCACCTGCCCCCAAGGCACCCAAGATGCTGAGGAAGGTGGGCGCAGCCAGAGCCTGCCTGCCCTCTCCGGTCTGACTCTCCTGTGTGCACCAGCCCAGGGGACCCTGGTCTGGGCAGGTGGGAGGGGGCTGGCGGAGAAGTGGAGAAGGGCAGCTGAGGGTCTTGTGCCCACGAGCCTGCCTGGATGGGGCCACCGTGGGTGTGGGCTGGAAGATGGGGCTGAGGGCAGGTGCCGGCTGCAGTCCATGAGCTCTCTCTGGGCTCGGTACTAGACTTTTTTTTTTTGTCTGTCTGCTACTAGGGAAAGGTGGCCATTGTCTCTCCTCTAAGGAGGCTGGCTCAGCTCTGGTCTGCCAGTGCTGGAGCCGACGCTGGCTAATGAGGCCTTGTGTGGCTTTGAGTAACAGGTGCCCAGGCAGGTTAACAAGTGGGAGGGAGACTGAGAGAAATGGCCTGACAGCCTGGAGGGTGGCATCTCAAGGCTGGAGCTCAGCAGGGGCCATCACTCGAGGACTGGAGGAGACTGGGCAAAGAGGGACCTCAGTGTTGGGGCGGGACCAGGAAACCACTCAGGTGGGGTAGTCAGTTTTTTCCCCTCAAATCTGGAGAGCAAGCAGGAACTCTGTTTGGCCTGCAGAACAAGGTGAGTAAATTTGAGGATGATGGGCAGCCAGCCTCCCCACAGGAGCTCAGCCCGGGCCCTCCAGGGATAACAAGCTGACAACGTGTGTGTGTTGGACTGACATAGGGCTTTGTAGCTGCTGAGTGCTACTGCCCAAGTCGATGAACTCGCAATCTCTTCTGGATTGGTCTCTTGAGAACAGTCGTTTGCAGCTCCTCGCCATCCACAAGCCCTAGACGAGGCTGAAGGATGCCGGGCACAGGGAGACTTTCCAAACCATTCGTCAGCCTGTGTCCTGAGGTAGCACCAAGTCGAGGCACTCAATGCCCGCCCTCCCCGAACTCGCATACTTCCCCAGCATAAGACACACTAGGTTCACCCCAGCTGGATCTGGTGCACCTCCCCGCACAGACACCCTTCAGGCGGGACTGCTGGCAAGGGAGGGAATGAGCTAATGACCTCAGTAGTCAGTCTTTTGCAAGTCTGATGGTTTTCAAAATGCCTTTTCCCTAGCCAATTAAGAGGTGTGCCAGGGGCATCGGGGTTAAAACACTCAGCCGCTAATGGGGAAAGTTCAGCGGTTCAAACCCAGCCAGATGCAAGAAGACGCAGCAGTCTGCTTCCATAAAGACTGACCGCCTTGGGAATGCTGCGGGGACAGTTCTACTCCGTCCTACAAGTTGGGACCAACGTGATGGCAGTGGGTTTGGTTTGTTTGTGGATCGAGTGACAAGATAAACCATTTGATTTATCAATGTGTCAATTCTGGCTCACCTATCAGAAGTCCGGAGAATTAAGTGAAGTTGCTGTAACATCCATGTTGTAAGCCTAATGCCTGTGCGTGGATTCTGTCTCCTGGTAACCCCATGCGTTAGAGCTAGAACTGCTCCATCAGGTTTTTGGAGCAAGTGTTACCACTTACATCCTTACAAAGCCCTGGTGGTACAGTGGGTTAAGCCATTGGGTTGCTCACTGGAAGGTCGGCAGTGCGAACCCACCAGCCGCTCCGAGGGAGAAAGACCGGGCTGCCTCGTCCTGTTAAGAGTTACAGTGGGACGGTGTAAGATATGACAAACTAATAATAATTTATAAATTATCAAGGATTCATGAGGGAGGGGGGACGGGGAAAGATGAGAAGCTGATACCAAGGGTTCAAGTAGAAAGCAAATGTTTTGAGAATGATGATGGCAACAAATGTACAAATGTGCTTGACACAACGTATGTATGTATGGATTGTGACAAGAGTTGTAGGAGCCCCCAATAAAATGATTTAAAAAAAAGAGAGCTACAGTCTTGGACACCCTGGGGAGCAGTTCTACTCTGCCCTCCGGTCACTGAGTGGGAGTCCCTTGGATGGCAGTGATTGGATGGAATTCTCATGGAAGCAGAATCCCAGGCCTTTCTTCCATGGGACCCTGTGTGGGTTTGAACCTGTAACCCATAGCTTCCCAAATGGACTTGGCCTACTGTCCCCTTTTCAGGAGAAAAATAAAATGACTCCCTGCTCTTTGGCCATGAAGAATGCTTATACGCTAGCCCAGCATCCAGAGTAAAATGTAGGCATATCCTATTACACACCTCCCTCAGTCATTTGGAAACACTGCTCTGACCCTTAGGTTTAAGAAGAAGAAAAAAAGATTCTGAGTCACAGCCATCCTTGAGGACAGGGGACAAGTGATGCTGTGGGCTTGCCATACTGTCCATCTTTCTGGGAGCAGGAGGCTGGATCTGTCTCCTTTGAAGGGTTGGTGGGTTCAAACCGCTGGCCTTACAGTGAGCAGCCCAGCACAACCCACTACATCACCGGGTCAAGCACAACCCCTACCACTCAAGAACCTGTCACCATGATTCCAGCATCTACTTATTTACCTGAAAAGGCTCTTCGGGATTTACGGCTATAAAATATTGAGCAAAATGATGAGGCCAGATTCATTCTAGTAATAAATATACATCCACAAATTAATGAATGATTAAATCCCTATCCATTGCATTAAGATGTGCTTACAGTGATTTTTTTAAAAAGTCTAATGATACAATTTTTTCAGTTATCTATCTTGGTTTAATCTAGTGCTACTGCATTTTATTATCAAAAAGTAATTGTAACAATAACTCCATCTGTAAGACTTTTGATAAAACAAAACCGAAAAACCAATTCATGGAAACTTTGGCACCAGGAAATGAAATATTTTCATCTCAAAATAACATAGTTGTGGCAGAGAAGTGTGACAAGATGAGCAAAAGAAAAGCACAGGAGACCCCCCACATACACACACACACACACACACACCTACGTGAGTATAAAGCTCAGCAGAGGAGCTGGCATGCAAATGTAAGTTCAAAGAGAAAGGGGTCAATGTAGAAAACCCAGCTGTTAGAGCAGAGCTTTCTCTTTCTTTCTTTTTTAATAGACGAGGGTGGCTATTCAATCACTACCGTGTTTAGATTCCATTTGATGTATTTTAAAGTGTTGTGGCAGATTTATTTTAAAAATGTAAATATTTGCCAAATGCCAGAAATTACATCCTTTGCAAGTTAAGATTTACGGTTAAAAAAAGAGATGTCACCTTAAAAAATGTACAAGGTGAGACCCGTGGTTTTTCAAAAATTATTATAGGAGGAGGGACTAGAGCAAGAGGCCTTTGTGAACCCTGGCTGACCCCCGAATCCAGGATGGATGGAAAACAGGCCTGGAAGTACACCCAGAATTGTTCACCGACACAGGACAGGGTCTTGTGCCTGCCTCCCTGATTCCAGAATGCTGTAGGCCTCTGGTCCGTCCCTGGGCAGTGAGCCGCTACCTGTGTGACTCCATCCATGTGTGGGGGTTACACTAAAGGGGCCAAAGGTGGGCTGATATTAGCCTGGGGGAGTGATGGGGGGCAGGGGCTGCAGGCACTCCTGCCACAAGGACCCCAAACCTCCCACAGGTCAGAGTGGGAGAACCAGCCCCAGGCCCAAGGCTGGCTCTGCAGACCAGAGGGGCTGCCGACCCCCGCCCGGTCATGCAGAAGCCCGAGGGAGGAGGAAGAGAAGAAGTGGACCAAAACAGTCCTCAGACTCCACACAAAGTCCAGCCCACCCTCACCCACACCAGTCCCCAGGAGCCAGACCTAAGACGAGGCATCTCCACAGAGGCATGGTTTATTTCACACATGATGTCTTTGACAGGTGGAGTGGAAGTCCAGGCGGGGGTGGGGCGTTGGTTCCATCACCAGAGGCATACCTGGGCTTCTACAGCTCCAGCTCCACTCCCCACCCCCATTCCTCGAACCCCTGGGTGGTCCTTATCCATGTCTCTGGTTGCCCTGAGTGTGGTCTACCCAGGCCACATCTTCCTCGCCTCCTCCTCCCCAACCCCTCCAGTCTGTGAACTGGGCTGAAAAGACACCTCCCAGTGGGAAGAAGCCAGGCCCCAGCCAACCTGGGTGCCAGAGGATGGCAGGGAAGTGGGGAGCAGGCTGCCTGGCTTGGGGCCCTAAGCTGCAGAGGGCGCCCCTGAGCAAGGGAGAAGGGCCAAACCCCCACCCAGTTGCCAGAAGGGGCTGAGCACCCTGGGCTGACACTAACTAGCTGTGCACCCTGCCCCTCCCACGCCTCAGTTTTCTCCTCTGTAGTGGGGCTACGGTGAGGGTCTAATGGGCAGATCTGACACACACACACACACCCCGCCCCCAGGCCCCAGGGACTTTCTTCGCCACTCCTGGCTCCTTTCGGCCTGGAGACTTCCTGCAGCGCCCCTGGGTGCCCTCTCAGGCCAAGGCACTGCCTCTCCCCTGCTGGGTGGAGCATGCAGGTCCCCTCCCTTCTCCCCCCTCGCCAGGACCTGCACAGCAAGAACCAGAAGTAGGTGGGGTGGGTGGGGAAGCCCCTGGGTGGGGAAGCCCCGTGGGGAAGCCCCGCCCTTGGAGATGGATGTGAGTGACAGGATGGTGGCTCCGGAGGGTCACACGGCGGCCGTCTGCTTGACGCTGTGAAAGCTGAGCCTTGTGGGCGACGTGGGGATGGACATGGCCCGGGCCACTGGGACGCGCAATGAGTGGTGGTCTTGCCAGCGGTGCCACTTTTTCCGAACGGCCGCCCGCACCTGCAGGGGCAGGGGCGGCTCAGCTGTGCACTCCCTCCTCCCTCGGGCAGTCCCGGGTGGGGGGCCCTCCCCGCTGCATCCGACTGCTTCCTCACACGAAGGGGCTGGCTGGCTCCCACACTGAGGTCCCTGCTGATCCCCAAGGCCACACAGGCTTGGCCTCCGAAACTCTCTGGGGCAGCAGGAGCATGACCTGTCCGTGTCTCCCGCCCACATCGGTGACCGGCTCGCCCTTGCGGGGCAACGCTGGGCATGGCCAGGGACCCCAGCACCCCTGACAGGTGTGTGGGGATGGGAGCTGTCCTGAGCGGGATCTTTGATTGCCCAGCCCTCCAGGGGTCCCCCAGCCTCCTACCTCACCGTTGAAGAAGCAGTAGAAGACGGACACAAAGAAGCCCTAGAAGGGACGGGGGAGTGGTCAGGGGCCAGCCTGGGTACTGTCCTGCCTGGGGAGGGTGGGGGCAGGGCATGGAGTGGGGAACAGGAGGGTCAGGGTGAGCAACTCCCCCTGCAGCAGGCACTCACTCCACTGGGGGCTCTTCAGGAGGGCTGAGGACCCACTCAGGAAGGCTGGGCACATGGTGAGGCTGGGCGTGGCTCCGGACCTGCCCACCCACCCACCCACCTGGAAGGACTGAAGGAAAGAGTTGAAATAGATGAACACGATCTGCGACAGGTCATCCTCCCCGGGGTTGACGAAGAAGAGCACGTAGGTGATGCCCAGCAGTGGCAGAAGAACCAGGGTGGCCTTCACGGCCTTCCTAGGGGGGTGGGGGAGTTGGGGACGAGTCAGATTGGATGGAGCCATGCTACCAAGGAGCCTTGTGCCGGTGGGAGACCAGGAGGCGCTGAAGCCAAGGCCCTGCTGGGAGCCTGAGGGCGCTGGGGGCTGGAGGTGGGGGGCAGCCCGGCGGCCTCATGTCCTCTCTGCCCTAGGTGAAGGCACCCTTGCACTCACCTGTACTGCATCGTCTCGGAGGTGGTGGACGCTCGTAATTTTGTCATTAAGATCCTCACGATGTTGAATAGAAACACAAAGTTGATCTGGAGAGGGGAAAAGGACCACTAGTTAGGGCTGAGAGGCAGTTCCCCCCGCCCCCTGGAGTCCCTGGAAAGGCACACCCCATACACCCCATGCAGACTTCCCGCTGGGCACCCAGCCCCTCCTCCCTCACCTTGTCACCTGAGGGCTCCCATAGCGACCCTGTAGGACAGGGTAGAACTGCCCCTGGGGGTTTCCAAGGCTGTGACTTTACAGGAGTGGAAAGCCCTGTCTTTCTCCATTGGAACAGCTGGTGGTTTTGAACTTCGGACCTTGGGGATTGCAGCTGCACTAACAACTATGTCCCCAGGGCAGTAAGTGAATACTATCACAAAGACCTCTTCTTCCTCAGAATGTCCCCAGGCTCCTGCCCCACTTGGGGACTGCGCAGGGGCTGGGCCCTCAGCCTCGGGATGCCCATCTGTTGATGGAGGACCTTTGAGGCGCTGGCCCTGAGGGTGTGATCCATAACTCAGCAGCAAAGCAAGTGATTAATCGGCCCTTTCCCAGTCCCAGGAAAACCCCAGCGCCTCCACAGACACCCCAGAGGCAATGGTGACAAATGGGCCACTGGGCTGACTTTGAGGACCGGGACAGGCCTCATTTATCTTTATCTGGAGCTGTCCCCAGAATTCACACGGTTCCCATCCTGCCTCTCTCTCCCCAGGCTCTCAGGCAGGGTCTCTGCGGGGCTGCCTGCGTGATTCTGCGAGCATGTGCCGGGGTCTGTGGGAACAGAGCTGTGTGCTGGTGCTCCCTCCGCGCATCCCCCTACCCTGTAAATGCTCATGTGTGTGCATCAGTGGCGCCGGCGGGTGCCTGCTGGCCTTTCACTCTACGTGTGAGCGGGCAGGGAGGGGACGGCACGTGGGCAGCATACACTGAGCAAGTGCCCGGGGACAGCGGAGGCTACACATCAGCCCGGATGTGTGCTGGCTCCTGTGTGCACACGCACCTGCACGTGCACACACCTCCCTATCTAGAGAACCCATCTATCCAGAGAACTATCTAGGGCCTATCTAGAGAACTCAGTGCGCTTATGCTTGGGCTGGACCTACCTACGCCCAAGGGTCCCCACGGGGAGTCAGGAGGCACAGATAAGCATTGTGGGTGGGTTATCCCCGTGGTCTCTGAGGGCAGCAGAAGACCCGACTCCCTCCGCGGCCCCAGCCTGCTGCTCTTGGGACACACAGTGTAGGGCCCAGGGAGCCAGGGTGGGGTGGGGGTGTGGGAGCCTTCAGAGAGGCCCACTCCCTCGGCTTTCCTTGAAGTCTGGCTCATTCCATTTCTTGTCTATTTCCGCGGATCCCAGGGTCACCTCAACACATAGATCAATGCTAATTTCCTCCTACAATGGGAGGAGAGGCTGCGTTCCAGAGTCAGAATCTATTCTTTCTGCTCCCTTTCCTTTCACGAAAGCCCCTCACCCATCTTCCATCAGTCCAACCACCAACTGATTCCAGCATCTTCCACCCAAACATCCACTCAGCCATCCTTTCTTCCATGCACTTGTCCACTCAGCCACCACGCACACACTCATTCATTCAACACCCAACACCCACCTGCTAGTTACTGAGCACCTCCTGGAAGGGCACAGCGTAGGGAGGGATGGACAGACCACTCCGGCTGGCAGGGGCTAGAGGGGAGGGTCTGGAAGATAAGGCCTTATCTCCTGTCCTGGAAGATGCTGTAATGCTGCCTCCAGCCCTTGCAGCAGCATGATCTGCACAGCCTGGTCCCTGGCTGCCCCTTCACACCGCCCAGCCCCAGACACCTCCCTGTCCTCTAGAGAGCCTCTGACCACACAGCCCACCTTGACTCAGCTCTCTGGCTCCCCCCACCCTTCCCCATCAGCCCCAAACCCAGCGTTGGCTATTCCACCTCACTTTGTCCAGCCAAATGTCCGGTTGTTCTCATGCGTCCCCCCCATGAATGGATTCTGTTCTGTTACCATGTGCCAGGCTCTGAGCTGGCTGAGAGACAGAGAATGGGACAATAGCATTCCTGGAGGGACACTGCCCCTTCCCTGAGGGCTCTGGAAGCCCTGGAGGAATGGCACTAGAGCTGAGACTCAAAGGACAGGGGGTGTTAGTTGGTGGACCGTGTTTGGAGAGCATTCCAAGCTGAGAAGAGGCCCCCAGAGGAATCCCTGCAATGCGAAGAAGTCCGGCCTGATGGCTGCCTATGTAATAAAGAGTAAAGACCAAGTACCTGCTAGAGAGTGTGTGTGTGTGTGGTGGGGGGGGGCAGACTGGGAGTCACAGTGTAAAATCACCTTCTAGAACAAGCCCCTCAGGGCCCCTGGCAGGTTCTTAGGAGAGCCTACAGGTGGTGGGGCCCTGGCAGCAGAGCAGGGTGGTGGGGGTGCAGTACACAGGTGAGGCCAAGTTCCCTGCAGCCATAGCAGTGCAGTGGCCGGCCTGCCCAGTCTCCTGCTGATCTTCCACTTCCTCAGGGGCCGGCTTCACCCTCCTGAGGCTCTCCCCTTGGGGTGGGAGCTGGAGCCTGCTCAGAGCCCAGCCCTTCAGTGTCCTTGGCCTGGGGCATGGTACCATTGCTCCAGGACAGGTAGATGAGAGTCCCAAGAATAACAGCTTGGGCTTACAGGGCCACGCCAGGGCTTGTTTCAGATAGTTACAAGCTGTAGTCTTATTACTAGCCCGATTCTCCAGAGACCCATACCGAGGGTCAAAGAGGGCTATAACCATGAAAGAAAGTAATAATAATTTATAATTTATCAAGGAGTCATGGGGTGGGGGGAGAGAAGGAGCTGATTCCAAGGGCTCAATAAAAGTAAATGTCTAGAAAATAATGATGGCGACATATATACAAATATGCTTGATGCAACGGATGGATGGATTGTTGTAAGAGCTGTAGGAGCCTACAATAAAAGGATCTTTTAATAAAAAAGGAAAAGAGAGGCTATAACTTGTCCACAGCCACAGATTGAGTGGGGGTTGGTGTTGGGGTTTGCCCTTCGCCTCATCCACATTGCCATTCCCACCAGAGTTAATGGAACCAGATGGGGCCGGAAGGAACAAAAGGACACATGTCCCGGCCCCAGGGTTAGTCTGAGCTCAGGACAGCATTGAGCAGATTACCAGAGGGGCTCACCTGCCTGGGGCTCCAGAGGGAATTGCTGGGGTCTGACACTTGGGGCCACCCAGCACCGTGCCCTGGGCCCCGCCTCCAGTTGCCTTTGGGTCTGAGTCTGACGCAGCTCGACCTCAAACATCTTAGAGCAGAGCTGAGCGCAGCAGGGTTTTGTGATGGCTGATGCTTTGGCAGTAGATTGCCAGACCTTAATTCCTAGGTGCTCCTGGGAGGGGAGGGGGGATGCCCCAGCCTGCAACCTTTTTATGAACAACCAAGTGCACAAACTTGGCACCAGCAGATCCTACTAGTCCTCCCAGTAACCCATGAGGCAGAGATGGGCCTCCTCACACTACAGGTGGGAAAACGAGGCTCCATGGGCATGAAGAGTTCACCTGAGATCAAACCACAGAGCCCAGAGGGCTCCAATCATTGATCGGCCCACGGCATACATGACAGGGGGTCCCGCAGGGGTGAATGGAAGCCCCCTGCTAGCTGGTGCGCCATCACCCCAGACCACCCTCCACCTCTTCTGAGGTGTTTGCTAAACTCCAGTGCCCACAGGATGCCGCTCACCCCTTGTGTCTCTCCAACCTACTGTCTACACAATCTCAGCAGAGGGGAGAAGGGCGGGGTGTCCAGGCTCTCCTGCCCCTACTTGGCTATGGGCAGAACTCCTTTTAAACCCGGTGGAGAGTGGAGGTCCCAGATCCTCCTGCTGTCCTCCACTCTGGGCTCTGGGTCAATGTGAGTATTCCCGTGAGCCCCTCCCCTCTCTCTACTGCCCTTCCCCAGGCTCAGTCCCATGCCTTCCCCATGGGTTTGGGGAGTCTGCTGCCTCGTCCTCAGGGAGCCCCACAATCCAGAGTCAGGGTACATCAGAATCTCAGTGACCAGTCCGCTCCACACCACCTCCGGAGGGACTCAAGCTTTCCCTGCCTGCTGATGTTTTCTAGACAGATGGTGCCTGCTCAAGGCCCAGACCCGGAGCCTTGCTGTGCTGGGAGCCCGCTGGACACACCACGGGCCATGTCCAGGGCCCCCTGGATGTGTGGTTCCCCAGCTAGAATGTGCACCTCAGAGGCGCCTGGGTGCTTGCCACACATACAGGCTCCAGGCCCACCTAGATGGCTAGCAGCAACAGCAGGGTCTCGGATGCTGCATCAGGAAAGCGCAGCTGGGGTGTGGCCCGGAGAAACTCTACCTGAGCCAGGAGACTCCTGGGCTGCGTCCCAGGCACACCGAAGCCCTGTGCCTCCAAGACAGGCCCTCCTTAGGCAGCTGGCTTTGAAGAAATGCAGCCTGGGGTGGGGGTGGGGTTCCCTTCTCACAGAGAGGGGTGGGCGACTCTGCCGCATGGAGCCCCAGACAGTCCCCGCCCCCACTGACTGGTGGGTCTCCATGAATGAAGTCCTGGTGGCTGATTCTTTACTTAAACACCTGCAAGGCCCTCTCCAGGTGGCCTGCACCAGAGACACCGTAACACAGAGGTCACAGGAACCCAGGGGGGAAAAATCACGAAAATAGGAGGGAACGTCAAGGAATACAAAAGATGAATCACGTTTGTCTCCAAGGTAGACGGAAGTACCTCCTTGTCCCTCAGGCAGGGAGGTGCAGGAGGAGGTGGCACAGGTATGTCTTCAGCAAGGGGCTGTGGCCCTTTAAGGAAGCCGTACACACAATAGCCTGAAATTACCGAGCCTGAAATAAGTCTTACGCAAATGCCAATTCCTTAGGGGGCTTTTTGTATGTCTTATTTTTTTTAAGTGCATGATATAGAATGAGTTCGCTTTGTGCAGAATGCAGCCCTCTGCTTACACGCTACCTTAATTAAAGCTCCAGTTGTAGATTAAAGAGGGGGAAGCAATTATATCTTGGATGTGAATACGTTTGGCAGAGGGCGGGGAGTTGGAAGGGGAACAATTCACTCATTACAGCTCCTTTTGGTAGCTGATGCTCCAGGCTGGGGGCGGTGGGCTGGGCTCCCCAGAACGGTTGGAGAAGGGTCGCTAGGGGTGGGAAAGAAGCCCGGCATCAGTCTCTGACACCCGTTGCTCCCTTGCCTGGCACACTTGGCATTGCACTAGTAACCTACAGGTGAGACCCCTTCCAGGACCAGAGGGATGACTGAGGCCCAAACTGGGAAGCAGGCAGCCCCAGGCCCGGAGATTGGGGATGGAGTGTTGGAAATGAACTAGAACAGGGTGGTGTCTGTGGTGTGTGGCCAGTGTGCAGACAGTGGCCCCAGTCTGCCCCAGCCCAGCAGCCCCTGGGACCTACCAGGAGCACCAGGATGATGGGGCCTTGGTAGATATAGTCCACCAGGTCTCCGGGCTCCTTGCCAAACCAGCACCTGTGAAGACAGAGTGGCTGAGGGGGTCCCCAGCTCTGGTGTGGTGGCTCTTCCTAAGACCCAACCTCAGGGCCACTGCTACCCCAGGGCCCACCTTGGCTCCCATTGGCTCCCTTTGCCCTATATGATGGGTTTGGTCTCCCTGCCAGCTCAGGGCTCCCTGAGGGCAGGCCCTGAGTCGCCTTCTCCTGCTTGGGCTCTGAGCCAACCTGGACTGTTGGGTGGGCGCAGAGTTGGCGTGCAGCTTCCCATGCGTGCCTGAGGGGAGGGCCGCCCTCTCTCGGGGGCCCTTGGCCCTGCTCCTGCGATGCTTGGAGCCCACTGTTCCACATGCCAGGCACTCACAATGCTAGCAGACGAGGAGGCGGCTGCCTTAGTTAGCTGCTAAGGCGTGGTGTATTCTCCAGGGATGCTGGCTGGCGGGTGGGTGGGGAGGGGGCTTCAGGGCCAGAGGGAAGGGCAGAGCCAGGAGCCAGGAGCCAGGACCCAGGAGCCAGGAGCCAGGAGCCAGGAGCCAGACTGGCTCCTTCACAGCTCTCTACTGCACCTCAGGAAAGGTCCCATCCACTTCCAGACAGTGTGCTGCCAGCAACCTCGGAGGTTAGGCTCAGACAAGAGTCCCCTCTGCTGTCGGCCAGTGCCTCGAGAGCTGCGGTGTTTGAGCTCTCCCTTTGAACAGGAAGCGCACTGCCTCTCAAGGGAGTCCTTTGATTCCCGGCACCTTTGTGACCCCATGAGTCCGTCCTCTGATGACTCCATCCTCATTTCTCCTCTTCCCACCCGCCTTCAGCAGCTCTGAGACCCCTTGGAGATCTTCACAGAGAATGACGCTCCCAGTCCCTTCTTCTCCCAGCAGGAGGCACGCAGACGCCCAGCTGCTCCCTGGCTGACTGATTCCTGACACCTGTGTCCAAGTCCCAGGAGCCGCCACCGCCTCCCAGGACGCAGAGACTTCCCCTACTCTGGGGAGTGCTTGTGGATACAGCTCTGAGTCCGGCTGGGGTGGGAGTGGGGGTCTGCTGTCCCCTCTCTCTGTCCCAGCCCCGTTCCACCCGTTGGTAGATTCAGTGCAGACCTCAGCCCACAGCAGTCACATCCACCTCCGAGGAGAAGCTTGATAGACCCAAGGTCAGGGCTCCCGCCCTTGGGGCTCTGAAGGGCCCCCGCGCCTTTGTTCAACAATCCATGGCAGGCCCACCATGCAGGTGTTTTGCCCTCCGTTCTCCATTACACTGAACGAAGGCTCTGCCTTCTGGAACCAGAGGGAGTGGACCCAACTGGACTGACTCCAGTTCCCACGCCATGGCGTGACTGAAGCTCCTGGTGACCCTGCCCGTGGCTGCCTGGTCCCACTTACTGTTCATTCTCATAGTAGAGTTTTCCGAGGGCCCAGACGATGATGACGGGGCACGGGATGCCTGAAAGGACAGACAGGCTGCAGTGGACAGACACGCGGAGAACCCTCTTGCAGAACATAGGTCGGATCTTCCAAATGCAGGTCCTCCATGGCCTGGGGTGGGGGTGGGGTCTCTCCCCCTAGATCTGTGCTCCCCTCCCCCTGACTCTTAGCCATTTCCTCCCAGGAAGTCAGAGAAGGGGGGTGGGGGGAGGGGAGGCTGGCTGGCTTCTCTTCTGAAGCCACAGCTCCGGTGGTCAGGGTCCAGGGGCGGGAGGGCCGTTGGAGGACTCTCCACTCGGCGGAATTATCGGTTAGTTGCTGGGGGCTTGTGGTTTCCTTGCTTGGCATGGAGGGAAGTAGCTGGGTCCCTGGGGGTGTAAGCAGGGTGGCGGTCTGGCCCTGGGACCCCAGGGTGACGAGAAGATGACCTTGCCAACGCCCTCCCAAGTGCCAGCCCCCCAGGGACCCTCACACCATCCGACGAAGAGGAAGAGCCACTTGCGCAGGTGCTCCGTGGAGTAGGTCAGGACGATGGCCGTGTGCAGGTAGCAGCCCTCCACAAACATCCAAAAGAAGTTGGTCGTCACGAAGTAGTTGAAGATCGTCGTGATGCAGCGACACCAGACCTGAGGGCGGACGGGGTGGTCAGTGGACCTCCTGGGGAAGGTCAAGGCCATTCCCACCTAGGGAGAGAGCCAGGCCCAGGGCATCCCAAGCATGGGACACGGACAGAGAGAGCGTGGTCATATCCGTCCCTCATGGACCCTGCTGTAAGGCCCATCAGAGAAGGGCCGTCTCTCCTCATTCAGCTCCAAGCTGCCCGGCTGAGTCCAGGAGCCAGGCTCCATGAGTGCGTCCACCTCCCTATCACCTTCCCAAGCCTGCTTCTCCTGGGAGGGAGTGGGGTGGGGAGGGGGCAGCATCTCCAGCTTCTAGCCATCCGCAGGCCAGGGCTGGAAGCAGATCACACTGCGATTTCCACTGCCATCTGCTGAAGGGCATCCTCCCGTCCACAAGAGTGGCCGGGGCTCCACTTAGAGATGGGTATGAAATTGCATTTAGAGAAAGAAAACAAAAACAAGGTGAGTCCATTAGAAGGAAACAGCTAAGTAACCAGGGGTCCCAGATCTGGGAAGGCGGGGCTGTGGGCGTGGGCCAGCTTGCCAAGGACTCTGGGCTGGGAGATTGGGGAGGAGGCGGTGGGCTCACTCCTGGGGACACAGGAGCCCAGGGCCTCTGGCCAATCACCACTCCTCCACCCCCCAGGCACCTCACTGCACTGGGGGGAGGCAGTAGTGCCCTCCCCCCACCCCACTGCACAGGGAAACGCAGGAGCACGAGGATGGCCACCTGTGAAAGTCTCCAGCCGTGGCAGGGGGGAGGGGGGAGGGGCTGGGGGGCAGGTGTCTCTGAGCCTCGTCCCTAAGTGGGATGACACAGCCCGAGTTATGGGAGGCAGAAACACCTGCCCATGGTGACCGAGTCAGCTAGCGTGCAGCCCCTAGGCCTGCAGGCCAGAGCGATGATTGCCACCTACTCACCTGTCTTAGAGGTCCCTCCCAGGGCACCTGCAGAGCTGAGGAGCCCCGCACGTGGGGGATGCTGGCACCAGCTGGGGCCACAGGAGCCCTGTGGTGGTGGTGGTGGTGGGGCTTGCTGGCCCTGTGGATGGCGCCCACCTTGGTCCACTCCCCTAGCCATGGCAGTCCTCCTAGACTGAGGGACTTCCCCCCATGGTCCCAGCCCAGCTGTCAGCCTCCTTTGCTCTGAGAAGGCCCCACTGAGGTGGAGGAACCCAGGACCTGTTCCCCATAACCTTGCCTTTTCTCCGAGTTTAGCTAGCAGGACAGCCAATGTTGGTTGGGTATTAAGGCAGGGCTCAGCTTAGGGCTAAGTACAGGTCAGGGCTGGTGCCTGCACAGTACAAGGTATATCTGCCTGAGGGGTCGGGGGCCGGGTCAGTCTGTCTCCAGTTATACATGGCCTTGGATACAGCTGTGGAGGGGCAGTTGACACAAACCCTGGCTGGACAGCTAGCATGTGCTTGAGCCCCTGGCATCCATAGACAGGTGTCCTAACAGGGTATGTGACCTTGACAAATGACTCCAGCCTCAATATCCATGTCTGGACAGCAGGGAAAATGCTCCCTGCATTTGTCAGTCCCACATACTGGGGGCACGTGGTCAGGAGAGAGCAGTCCCTGGAGAAGGACATCATGCCTGGGGAAGCCGAGGGACAGCAGACAGGAGGAAGGCCCGACAGGATGGACCAACACAGCGGCTGCAACACTGGGCTCTAACAGAACAACAATTGTGAGCATGACGCGGGACCGGGCGGTGTCTCCTTCTCTCGAGTAGTCGGAACCAACTCCACTGCACCACACTACAACAGCCATCTCCAGGGGCCTCTTGTTGGGACAGCGTGGACATGAAGCCAGAGGAGGTGAGCCCCAGCCACCTTATTCTGAACTAGGAAGCTCCTTCCAAGGGACCTGAGCTGACCAGGTGAGGAGAGGACCGGGCCCAGACCGAGACCCCAGCCTGTCAGCGTCTGGCTGGGTCGGACACTTTTGCCCCTCGGGACTGGGCAGAGAGGTGCCCTCCCCACAGCCCGAGCCTGAAGCACCCCCTGGCCCAGCCCCGGCTCGCCACCCAGACACCTCGTTGCTCTCGTGAACGTCGTGGTCGATGAGCTGCAGCAGGAACCACGTGACGTTGCGCAGGATAAACGTGGTGATGAGGTTCCAGTGAATCACGTTCCGCAGACAGTGGACACTCCTGCGCGAGGGAGGCCCAAGTCAGGGGTCAGCTGGGACTGGGCTCCCGCTAAGGCCAAGGTGGTGACTTTGCCTAGGGTGAGGGCAGGGCTGCCCTGGGGAGCCAAGTTTCTACCGTGACCACGCAGCACCCAGCTGCCCTCAGCCCCGACCCCTTGGTTTGTAGCCCAGGCCCCGCAGTGGAGGCGAGAACTGCTGGGAGAGGTTCAGAGCGGGGAGGCACAGGAGTGAAGTGGGGCCCACTCACCGCAGGGCCAAGAAGAGCAGGAAGGCGGCCACAAGGGCGGCGAGGGACACGCAGTGGCCCAGGTAGTTGATAACGAGGGCGACACGGTACTGCAGGTCATACTTCCTCTGCCAGACAGACAGACAGACAGACAGGCACGTGGGCTGATGGACACGGGGCCCATGGGGGCGAGGCTGCATTCTAATCAAGGGCACCAGGACGTGGCAGCATGTGGCATTGCTCCTGGTGGCCCAGGGAGGCTCCTGTCGGAAAAGAGCCATGCTCAGGCCCCTACCATCCAATAGGAGAGGGACACATGGGCCCAGCCTATTCGGAGATACGCCGGAAGAAGGGCCGTGGCTGTGGGCTTTAGCGTCTCTTAAATTCTAGGTTTAGTCTCAGCACAGACCCAGCAAGCCGAAGCCCTGCAGGTTTGTTGAGCTCTCTCACCAATCAGACTCTCTGCCATCGAGCCCATACCGACTCACAGGGACCCTCAACGACAGGGTAGGAATTTCCAAGACTGGAACTCTAGGTTTTTCTTAATTAAAAGATTTGATTGGGGGCTCTGACAGCTCTTACAACAATCCATATATCCATTGTATCAAGCATATTTGTACATATGTTGCCATCCTTCTTCTCTAGACATTTACTTTCTATTGAGCCTTGGTATCAGCACCTCTTTTTCCCTTCCCTCCCCATGCCCTCCCTCAGGGCCCCTGGATAAATGATAAGTTATTACTGTTTTCAGATCTCACACCGACTGCCATCTCCCTTCTCCAGAACGGAGGCTCTTCATAGCAGAGGAAAGCCTCCTCTTTCTCCGTAAGAGCACCCGCTCGCTGTGACCTGCAGACCCTGCACTAGCAGCCCAACTCATAACCCCTACACCACCGCGGCGCCTCA
>NW_022103920.1:88097699-88102568 GCF_000313985.2 Echinops telfairi
GGTGGGTGACTTAATAAGAACTGAGTCTGCTAGTCTGGGCCTTTCACCTGAAATCCTAACACCTGTATGAGGACCCGTGTCAGGCAGGGAGGGGCCACTCACCTTATCATCCAAAATGGGCTCACACTGCGAGTAGTTGATCCTGGAGGCCCACGTCCCATTCTCTAAGCACTCTCGGTAGGCATTCCCTGCAAAAGAAGCCAACCGCCAAAATCAGGCCACTCCCTCCCTCAAGAACCCTGCCTGGCTCCCTGGTGCTCACAGGCTAAGGTTCACAGTCCTCCCTCCCTGGGCAAGGAAACCCCAGTGACTGTCCAGAAGCGTTTACATAAGTGACAGGTAACAATCATAGATGTGAAAATAGACCACATGCTCACCAGATGTGGTGGCTTAGAGGCACTGTAAAGCCTACTTTAGAGATAATCTCTGAGGAGCAAACCGTCCGTCATTGTCACCGTTATCATCTTTAATTTTGTTCTGGAGGCTTCCAAGTGGAACCCAACTGTGCAGAGTGGGTTGTGGCTGTGGAGTCACTGTGTTGGGCATATGATGTCCATCGTCATCCCGCCATTGTACTCCTTTCAGCAATAGCAGTGCTTCCATTTTAATGATAACAATAACAAGAACACCCACAAAGCACCCACTGCCAGTGAGTCCATTCTGACTCACAGGGACCCATTCAGGCCGAGAAGAACAGCCCCATCGAGTTTCCATGGCTACAAGTCATGGCGACAGGAGCAGACTGCCCCGCCATTCTCCTGCAGAGCAGCTGGTGGGTTTGAACTGCTGTCTTCGTGGTCAGTACGACCTGCCAAGACGAAAGGCCAGGTCCTCTTCTGGCTGCTTTGTGTACTCTTGTCCATTCAATCCTCACAAGGACCCTGTGCTCACGCACTACTATGGAACCCGTTTTACAGAGAGGGATTTTGGGGCATAAGGAGATTACGGGACTTGTCAAGAATATTAGAACCTTCAAGAAGGAGAGCCAGGATTCAAACCTGGAGGATGTCGCTTCAGTGTGTCGTGCCGTGGTGCCTTGCGAGTTGCTGTGATGCTGGAACCCATGCCGGTGGTATTGCACATAGCATCAGCCCGGTCTCCCCTGATGAACAGGTTTCACCGGAGCTTCCACAGTAAGGAGACTAGGAAGAAAGGCCTGGCGATCCACCTCTAAAGAGTAGCCGATGAAAGCTTTGTGGATTACAACGGAATATTGTCTGATTGGGTGCGAGGAGATGAGTCCCCAAACCAAAACCCACGGCCATCAAGCTGATTCACCAGGTTTGGGAGCAGATAGCCTAATCTTTTCCCTGAAGGGCGGCTGCTGGGTTTGTGCCACCAGGGTTCCTGCCCTGGGGTAGAGGGCACTCGGAGTCCAGTAGCTACAAGAAGGGACCCAAGCATACTAGCAGTTGTGAAAGTGCCGCAGGACGGGCAGGGAGTCAGAGCTGGCTTGATGGCAGCTGGAGGCGTGGTAAGCAGGAACTATGGAGCCTTGGAGGCAAGAAGACTATGCTGTATCAGCCTGGGAGACCTCCCTGAGAGGCCTCCATGTCCTTGTAGTCCAGCCTCGGGATTAAACTTGGAATGTGATGTGTTAAAAAAAAAAAAACCCAACACATTTCTGAGCACCAACGTCTGATGTGCAAAATCCCAGATTTCACCAAAGAGAAATGTACAAAACATCAAACTACTGCTCCTATGTGCTTTTCTCCACATCCTGGCCATCAGTCAAGATCCAGTCCCTAAACCACTTCCCCCACTGAATCCGCCTTCAACCTCTAGCCAGGAGAGCCTCACGCCACCTGAGAAGACCCTCTTCCACCGCCTGCAAGGCTCTGTATCTGCTCCGCCTGATTAACGAGTGCCTTACCTCCCCCACTCCCTTATACATTCGGAAGAACCTGTTGTCTGGGAGTGATTTGTACCAGGGTTCTGCTCTCCGGCTAATGGGCAGTTGTTTGTGGGTTTCTCTTTGGCTTCTGTTAGAGATACAATATAAAGCTAATTAAAATAAATAGCACGCTGCGTCACATAGAAATAAATAGCGGAGCAGGGAGTCACAGGGCTGGAGGGCAAGCCTGAGATTGTTCTTGGAAGCAGTGAGTTCTGAAATAATCAAGTTACTTAAAAAGCCCACTTTGGTTGAGCCGACAGTGAGTTAAAAGCCAAGGAATTATGAAGGAGTGATTGCCAAACGACAAAAGCAATGGGGAGATTCTATTAGCTTAATTGTTTTTTAATTTGGTGCTCGGGATTGGGCAGATTTGTCAATCCTGGGGTCGTGGTGAGCGACCTGGTCCTGCCTTGTGGGCGGTCCGTCCTGAGAGCCCCGTCCCCGCAAGCTGACCAGAGCTACCCCAACCTCTCACCCACCCCGTGTAAGAAGGCTGGCTCCTGCCCCCTTGTTTTATTCCTAAAGGGCTTCATGGCAAGTTATTTTGATAACATGAATCAACATTCCGGCTCAGAAAAGGGCGGGGCTACGTCACTGGGCGTGGTCAGAGCAGACACTGGACTAAGGCAGAGGGTGTGAGTGGAAGCCAAAAGGACCCTGTACAGGTGTCTTGGGGTCAGTGGGTTCTTCTGTAAAATGAACCACATTCCCGGATGGGGTTTTCAAAGCCCTTCTAACAGGATTGTGGGATGCAAAACTGGTCCCATCTTGGCTGTGAACCCAAACTCACTCTGCCATTCCCATTCAGAGTGACCCTCTAGGGCAGAGCAGAACTGGTCCCAGGAGTCCCCCCGGCTGTACACCTTCATGGGAGCAGAAAGCTTCAGCTTTCTCCCGCAGAGCAACTGCAGCCCCGTGCGCAACCCTCTAGGCCACGAAGTTCATGATGCAGAAGGCAGCAAAGCTGATCTTCTGAGAAAGGGTTTGTCAACAGCATCCAATCTGCCAGGAACCCCGGTGGTGGAGTGGTTACATGCTGGGCTGCAGCCTGCAGGGTCAGCAGTTTGAAACCACCTGTCTCTAGAGAGAAAGAGAAGTCCTTCTACTCCTGTAAAGAGTTACAGCCTCTGAAACGCAAAGGGACAGGTCTAGCCAGTTCTAGAGAGTCACGATGAGTTGGCATTGACTCAATGGAAGTGAGTTTGGTTTTTTGGATCCAGTTTGCTGGAAGTGCAGCTCCAGAGCTTTTCCTCCAGGAAGGCCTCCTGGATTACTTTCCACAGCCTGCACTTTCCTGTCCTTGCTCCTCACCTGGTCTGGTCTGTCCAGGTGAGTGAGTCTGGTCTCTCTGAGCTTCCTGGAGGCTCCCCAAGGACCAGGCCTCAGAATGGAAGAGGCTCTTTTAAGCAAATATCTCTGACCTGCTCCCACGCCCAGTGGATCAGAGGGCATTTGCTTCCTGAGGGCGGTATCCCATGTGGACTGGGGGTGGGGGGGCGGGCAGGGACAGTCATGCTGCAAACCTGAGGCCCCTCCTGTTCCTCATGTCAGTGTCCATTGGACTGTGTTTCCTGTTTTGTTCCTGGAATCTGCCACCCCCTACCTCTGGCCTGTACAGGCCCAGCAAGCTCCTGTCTTCTCTCCCTGCCCTTTCTGGGGCCTCCTCTACTCTCTTCACTCTGACTGGCTGACCAGAAAAAACCTTGCTGCCACTAAGTCCATTTCGTCCCTCAGTGACCCGACAGGACAGGGTAGAACTGCCCCTGTGAGTTTCTGAGACTGATCCTTCACGGGAGTAGAAAGCCTGGTCTTTCTCCTGAAGAGTGGCTGGTGGTTTCCAACTGCTGACCTTGCAGTTAGCAGCTGCCCAACTCGTACCCAAGACAACACCAGGGCTCCTCCAGCTGGCTGCCGGAGCTGACCATGGCGGAGCCTTCATGAGAGCCACCAGCAGCTCCTCCTGGCTCTGGGGGATAAAGCACATGCTTCTCGGTGTGACCCCTGAAGGTCCCTGACCCCAGGCTCACCCCCACCAGCTGCAGGGCAGCCCCAGGATGGACACTGCCCGGAACAGGCCTGGCATCTCCGCAGCGCCACGCCTTTCCTCATGCTGGTCCCGAGCCTCCAGATGGCAGCCTGCAGTTCTCTGCTGTCTCTTTGATGCACCATAACAGAAAGAAACACCACAGGCAGCTGGCCCTCAGCCAGACAGCAGAGCCGGGCCCTCCCCTTGCCCTAGGCTCTCCATTACACCTCTGCACTTCTTCCTGGGGGGTGTGTGGGCAAAGGTGCGTGGTGGTTCCGGGGAAAGTTCACCGAGCGCATTAGTTCCACAGCCAGCGCTCGCAAGCCTCATTTCCTCGCCTTAGTTGCAGTCCCCCAAGGTTTCGCCTTCTTCCTGCTTTCTCCCCGAGCGCCCTGTCCATTCTGACTTCCCCGTCTTTCCCAGCCCCTCCTGCCTTCGGACAGCAGGGACTGTCCTTTTGGGTCTAGTCCGGCAGGTGGTTCTGAGTAGCACATTCCTCGCAGGGCTTACTGTTTGCTTTAGAGTTCCGTCCTTGGACTGGCTAGAAGGTGATCTTTGGGTGTGGGCTCGGGTCCGTGTTTGAAGAGCATCTTGGGGTTCTATTGGTCCCCAATCTGACCAGTAGGCCCAGTCTTTCTCATGACCTGAAGCTTTGTTCTACAATTTTCTCACACTCTGCACAAGGCTTCCTGAGTTGACACTGATCCGAGTGGGCAGTCATGAATGGTCATTGGACACTATCTAGTTCTTCTGATCTCAGGTTAGTGCAGCCTGCTTAGCTACTAAACCCCAGCTCACGTGCCCCCTCCTCCATGGAAACGTCCCAACACTCTAAGCATAAAGCAACCCTTCATTTCTTTTGGCAATCTTTTCTCTCTCTTTTCTGTGCTAAGCAGTTCCCATGCATCTTCTCATCTCTTTTAAGAGTCTGTGCACTACAGCAATG
>NW_022103920.1:88103383-88105420 GCF_000313985.2 Echinops telfairi
CCCCCCCCCAAGGATCGATGCTGCTGGTGTGCAGTGTGGTCTGCTAGGGGCATTAGGGTCTGGATGATGCACACGGGGTCCTCTCTTGAGGGCTCTGTGGCTGGGAAACCTGTTGCCCCTCCCCCCACCCAGCACTGAGCTTGGACTCTGCCCGAAGGGGCCCTGGGCTGGGGGAAAACCCCATTACAATTGTGTCCCCCGGACCCCCACCCTACCCCCCACAACCCGGTCAGGTGCTCTCACACTTTGCTACTGCTTTTTGGTGCGGGCCATCGCCTGGGATGGTGGAGGTCCAGGTGCTACCTGCAGCTCTGCCCCTGGCAAGCTATGTGACTGGCCATTCCCATTCTGTCTGGACCTCCTTTTCCTCTCTCAGAAAAAGTAAGGCCAATCGGCTGTCCAGGAGGCTGCTACTGCCATTTTGCGTGGGTCAATTATTAGTTTCCCATTGGCTCACTGCATCCCCAAGTCACCCTGACATCTGACATAACTTTCAAATGCTCCCGGGATGTCGCATTCAGCTCCGAGAGTGTAATGTAGGAAGCGCAGACCGGGAGGGACCACTTCTGCCAGTAGTTATGGGGGTAGGCAGTGGAAATGACAGGTTACACATGGAGAACGGAGTGAGTGGGACTGTGGCAATATCATCACTGGACAGCTAGAAAGAAGATGACATGAACTGAGGAAAGAGGGTACTGGCAGGGAGGGCCATAAGTACTGTAATGTGTGCTGAAGGAATCCATAGACCCCTGTAGGAGCTCAGCATTTTCAGCACCACGGACAGCAGAACACGAGAGCTCCTTCCCTCCACCAGCTCTGTGGGTGGGAAAACTTGGAGAGCTTCTAACACCAGCCCTCTGACCCCACATTCAGAAGGGTTAATGTGTTCTGCTGCTGATGGTGAGACTGGAGATTCAAAACTACGGAGAGGAATCTTGGAAGACAGGCCTACTTCCGAAAACTCAGCAAAGCATCCACTGGAATCCCATAAAGCACCATCTTACTCTGAACCAGAGGAAACCAACACTCACCGCCACTGAGTTGATGCTGGCTCATAGCAACCCTATAGAACAAGATAGACATCTGTAGACAATGACATCCCCTCACAGAAGGGTCACAAGGAAGGGACAAGCCAGCCAGGGTGTAGTATAGCACCGATGGAACATACAACATTCCTCTAGTTCTTTAATGCTTCCTCCCCCCACTATTATAATTGCCAGTTCTACCTCACAACCCAGCTAGGCCCAAGCATGTACACTGGTACACATACGGGCTCTCAACACACGGAATCGAGGACAGATAAATCTCTCAGGAACAGTAATGGGAGTAGCGATACCATGAGGCTAGGAGGAAGGGGGTGGCTGCGAGAAGGGGAGAAAGAGGGAACTGACCAAAAGGATGGATGTATCTACCCCCCAAAGGGGACGAACAACAGAAATGTGGGTGAAGGGAGACAGTGGATGGTGTAAGATAAGAAAACAATAATTTACAATTTATCAAGGGGGCACGAGAGTGGGAAGGTGGGGGAGGGAGGAAATAAGAGGACCTGATACCAAGGGCTCAAGTACAAAGAAAATCTTTTGAAAATGATGACAACATATGTATAAATGTGCTTGATGCAATTGATGTATGGATTGTTATAAGAGCTGTTAGAGCCCACAATAAAATGAATTAAAAAAGTACAAGGTAGAACTGGCCCTGTGGATTTCCAAAACTGTAACTCTTACAGGACTAAAAAACCCCATCTTTCTCCCCCAAGTGGATGGTAGCTTCAAACTGCTGACCTGCCATTAGCAACCTAACTTGTTAACTTCCTCATGACTGATTGCCTTTCACCTGCAATTAGAAGACCATTTGGGGAAAGTGTGACCAGGACCAAGGATCCCTAGTGGCACTCTGTGTTAGGCGTTGGGCTGCTAACCTAAAGGTTGGCGGATCAAACCCACCAGCTGGCCTGTGGGACACAGATGAGTCTGTCTGCTTCTATAGAGATGTACAGCCTTGGAAACTCAACATAGGCTTGCTATGAGTTGGCGC
>NW_022103920.1:88106654-88108642 GCF_000313985.2 Echinops telfairi
AGTCCACAGGGAACCCAGGCAGTGCTGTCTTACCTATCTCGACCTGGCCCCATGAGGTCGGTAGATTCAGTCCTTTCAAACAATAAAGAAAACAAGGCTTGGGTGTGGAGGGCCTGTGAGTCACTTAGTGTACTATGGTCAAGCTAAAGTGTGGACACAGCCCTCCTGAATCTTGGCCCTGTTTCCTTCTACTCTGCACCCTAACCACCCCACCCTGAAGGTGTTGGAAAAGAAGTTATCTTTTGGATGGTAGGTGTCTGGTTTGAAGTGGGTGGCCAGCAGGTGCAGATTCCTGTCCCTGGGCCCAACCAGGAAAGAGCGCTTTGAGGAGGTCTCTGAGGGCCACTAAGGGGTGGAGATCTCCCTTTTCGATAGGTCAGATTGTGCTGTGGTTGCTGGGCAGGAGGCTGGACAGAGAGCGAAATCCCAGGCTCTGACTTAATAAGCAGGAGGGAGGAGAGGGGAGAGACAAGGCCAAAATCCTCAGCCAGCCCTGCATTTGGTTCTAGACGGTGCATCCTGAAAACTCGGCAGCATCCTTCCACAGTATTCTGTCCCTGCACCACGGGGCAATGGACAAGCCGCTGGGGACTCTCTAAAGTGGGCAGAATCAAGGTCAATGTACTGGCCGGGCATCCCAGTCTTCCCGTTAGTCCCTCTCCTCTCTGTCTCTGCTCCAGTCCTCCTTCTACCTGCCACGTCTCTGGCCTAGTTTCTCCAGCTCTGTTCAGCACCAAGTTCTCCCTGAAGCCTTTTCAACTCCCCTCTCCTCTGGGAGTTAAGCCCTCCCATGTGCTCCCACAGTCTTGATTATGTGATTTCACTTAAGTCTCAGAAAGTTCTCTTTCTGATTCTCTAGAGCAGGAACCTCTGGAGAGCAGGCTCCGGGCAGTTCCATGGCTGGAGGACCTCTGGAGAGGGAGGGAGAGATGGAGGGAAGGAGGTATGAGACACCCAGGGATGCTACAGCTTTGTTCCTTCCCATGACGAAGACTCCTGAGAGAGATAGACATTTGAGACTTGGTTCTGCACACCTCTGCTGCCTGGGCCCCATGATGTAGAAGGGAAAAGGCCAGAGGAGGGGCCAGGGCCTGACAGAGCCTTCTGAGCTGACTCTGGGACCCTGGTGTCTTTCCCTCTCTGGACCACAGTCATTCCCTACCCATAAGCTGAAGAGGCAGGGAAAGTTGGATCCAAGTCAAATGAAACACTTGGGCCCTTCTATCTTTTGTGTAGCATGATGTTGCTGGTTGGTCTAGGGGTTTTCGTTAGGTTGGCATGCCATCCATAGCGAAGGCCACCATCCTCGACGGTCACCAGCAGCTGCTTCAAGTCTTCTTCACTTTCAGCAAGCAAGGCTGTGCCATCTGCACCACGTCATAGGCTGTTCACGAATCTTCCCCCAACCTTATCAGCTCATTCTTTTCCACATCGGTCATCTTCTCAGATGGTCTGCTTGGCTTACAGATTGGCTCAGTCAGGTCAAAGGACACAACACCTTGGCTGATTTAAAATCACTTAGTACCTGTCCCCACACACACACCTATATTCGAACAACTGCTTCTTGGTTTATGGATGGGTCCTACACGAGCACAAGTTTAAGTATTCCGGAATTCCCATTCTTCACCATGGTTGTCCATAATTTGCTATGGTCTACAGTCTTTCTGGTTTTCTCTGCTTTTGGTCACGGTCTATCTGACATCAGCAATGATACCCTTGTTCCACAGAGTTCCACATCTGACTTGACCTTGAATGTCTGGCAGCGCCCTGTCAATGGAGCTGCAATCATTTCTGAATTCTCTTCAGCAGCATTTTACCTCCTGTGACATCTTCCCCCAAAGAGAAGAACCGTTTTTGCTTGGGATCCCCACACCTGGCTCTCCAGCCCACCCAGTAATTCTACCAGCTCCCCCATATCCTTTGACAAGACCTGAGTTAGTTAATTGTGCCAGCCTGGCCGATAATCACATGTGGGGCTGGTTGAAAGG
>NW_022103920.1:88110444-88112545 GCF_000313985.2 Echinops telfairi
TCTGCCTTGGCCCCCACAGGTTGCCACTGAATTGACTCTGACTCCCGGCAACCCCACGAGTGTCCGAGTAGAATGGGGGTTTCCAGCGGCTGGATGTTTGGAAGTAGCTCACCAGGTCTTTCTTCAGAGGGACATCTTGGTGGATTCAAACTTCCAATCTTCAGGTGAGCAGCCAAGAGGGTTAACCATTCACACAACCAAGGACTGCCACACTGGCCCCTAGAAGCGGATTCTATCCCTGGACAAGTTATTTCATGTCTCTGAACCCCAGGTCATTCCTGTGCAGGGGGGCATGAAAGCAGTGCCTATCTGTAGACGGCGGGGGGTGCCAGGGGTCCTGTAGGCTAAGCTGGCTGCAGAGCCTGGCATGTGGAGAAGGCTCAGCATTTAGTTGCTCTGTGGCTTGTTCGCTGGTGTCTCCGTCTTCAGCGGAGTTGAAAGGTTGCAGGGACCACAGCTTAAGCAGCTGTCCTCAGGCGAGACACCCCCAACCTCAGTTAGGAGGCTCTGGCGGGGTTTTTAGAAGGAACTTAATGCAATGCTGGCAGCCCCCGTTGTTCTTCCCTCTCCCCCCTGTTTCTCCCGGGAGCTATTTTCCTCCCTGTTTCTGTCTTTCTAAAGGAAAAGATCCCATGGAAAAGGTAAACAGAGCAAGAGGAAGCAGCCGGCAGAGACCGGGGAGTGGCGAAATCAATCACATCCTTTCCACTGCCATTAGCTGCCTTTGCTATGCAGTCCTGCAGCCCAGGGACTGGTTAATGGCAACAGTCTGTCCTCCACCCTCTCTCACCCTCATGCTTCCAGCAGCCGTGGGGGCAGCACTTTGGTCCTAACGAAGAAAATGGTTCATTAGCTAAAACCCAAACCAACTAAACCTGTTGCCATCAAGGCGATCCCTCGTCAGAGCAATGCGAGTTCATTAGCTACCAGGAGCTAATTGGTACTTGGTGGATGCTCAACTTGTTTCCAGCTTCTCATTTGATGTGAGTGGTCTGGGATGAGCTCCAGCACCTCCTTCTGGAGGCTTTCCCTGCATTCTGCCCCTTTTCCATCGCTATAGTCTCCTGCTCCTACTCCCCAAATCAGGACCCCCAACTCAACCAAACTCATGACCATCGAGTCGATTCCAACTCAAAACAGCCCCACAGGGCAGAGTAGAACTGCCCCTGTGGGTTTCCAAGACCGTAAATCTTTATGGGAGTAGAAAGCCTCATCTTTCTCCTGCAGAGTGGCTGGTGGTTTTGAACTACCGACCTTCTGGTTAGTAGTCCAGCGTGTAACCCACTACACCATCAGGGGAGTTCTATTTGTTTTGTCTGTTCTACATAAGGAAGAGGAGCCCCAGGCCCTGCGGGCCGGGCAGCTCCAGGCTGGCTGGGAGTACCAAACCAAACTTACATTGCCATCGGATTGATTCTGACTCGTGGTGACCCTACAGGACAGGGTAGAACTGCCCCTGTGGGTTTCCAAGACTGAAGCTCTTTACGGAGTAGAAAGCCGCACTTTTTGCCCTTGGAGTGCCTGGTGGTTTCGAACTGTGGGCCTTGCAGCTTGTAGCCCAAAGCGGAACCACTATGCCACCAGGGCTGGGAGCCCAGGAGACGGCTGAAAGCTTGGGCTGAGAAGCAGAGTCCCATCGGTTCACAGGCTGTCGGGGGTGGAGATGTACCCCCAGTCCTTCTAGGATGACCCTCAGTCTCTGGTCTAGTCTGTACTCGGAACCCCAGTCCTTCATGCCCAGACTGCTCAGAGAATACTAGGAATACAGTTTATAATCACAGCCCGGGAAGGAGGCAGCTCCTCTTCCTGTATGTCTCCCGGGCCTGGAAGCACACTTGTTCCCGGGGAGGTCTGTTTTAACCACGGATGGGAAGTGTGTCCTCAAAGTATACAAGAGTCTTCCTCAGTGACCCCACCTTCTCTTAGGAAGCCCCTCTACCCCACTGTTAGGAGCACATCTTGCTTAGATTCCTGGGCACACAGCTGCGCTCCCTGGACCACCAGAGCCCTCCGTTGGTGCAGCCAGGGAATGCCGCGTAGAGGGCCATGCAGGTGTTGCTACTTCTCTCTAACCAGTTTGGACAGGCGCGCACCGCGCGCG
>NW_022103920.1:88113114-88118407 GCF_000313985.2 Echinops telfairi
CTCCAGCTGTCCACAGGCTGATTTCACCTCTCCCCTTGGGGTCTGGCAGCCTGCGTGTACGCCTGCCCCTAGGGGCCTGCATTGTGGGAACAAAGAGGTGACCCTTCTGATGCTGCTGGAACTTCAGGCACTCGGACCACACAGGGTGCGTGCGGGAGAGGTTTGCTCTCCACGAGATTTCTTTCCTCTTGCCTTTCTCGTTTTTCTCGCTGCGCCAGGAGATTAAGCCGCTGCTGCACTGTGGTCTGACGCTACAGTGGGGAGCAGTGGGCTTGAGCCCCACGAAATGAACCGTTCCTAATGCCAGTGGTGGGTGGGACCTGGTACCAAGGACCCACTGAGGGCGAAACCCTCCCCACTCCTTGCGGGGCCAGCGCAGAGCCCACGGCCGTGGGCCTGGGGACACTCACGGGTCGTGTTGTACTTGACACCATTGAAGTACTCAGGGCATGGCCTCTCCACCAGGGCTCCGGCCTCGCTCCGCGGCCAGCACGTCCCAATCAGATCCAGGGTTGTATTGCAGTAGGAGTAAAGACCTGGCGACAGAAGAGAGCAGAGCGGGGCTCAGAGGGCTCGCGATGGACGCGCGGCGCAGGGCGCAGGGCGAAGGTAGCGCCGGAGCCCCGCGCGCCCTGAGCGCGCCAGGAATGGAGTCCGCGCCGCCGGGGTGCGCCAGCCTCCCGCCTACCCTCGGGGTCCGGGGGTAGCCCCCAGCCGTCCAGGAGGAGCTCGTCGGCCGGCTCCAGGCTGCAGTTCGCCGCCAGCAGACTCCCAAGCAGTGCCGCTTCCATCGCGCCCTGGAGCCGCGCGCGGAGAGGGTGTGGGTGCGCGCTTCACCAGGCTGCCGCCGAATGGGTGCCAGTGTGCGGCAGGGAGGGCGCGGGGACCGGGGCTCTGTCAGCCCAGCCCCGACCTGCCCCGCAGCCTCGCGACGCCAGCTCCCCGGGAGCGGCCAAGTCGGGACCTTGGCTCCAAAGGAGCTGCGGGGCACCGGGAGCCACGATTCCACCCTCTCCGCAACGGCCAATGGCTGCGTCAGGGGGGCGGGGCCGGACGGCGCCTCCCGCTCAGGGCCCTGCCTCTACCCCCACCCCCACGCCCTGCCCCGCGGCGGTCCGCAGACCCCTTCTTCCCGCGGGGACCTGGGAAGGGCGGCGGAGATGGAGAGCTTGGGGCTGGGGTGGCCGAACGCCCCGTTCGAGGGTCTCAGGCCCCAGGGCTGCAAGGCACAGACTAGCTCGCCGGCCTGGCAGCCGGAGGAACTCCGCTGCCTCCCGATCCGAGAGACCGCTGCCTGCTCTCCATTCCAACCCGAGCAGGGCTGCTCTCCGCCTGATTTCTTCTCCTGGAGTGGCGGAGGGGCCACTGTCGAAGGCGGGGGGTCAGCGAGTCCGCGTGCCTCTAGGCACTCTGGATAAGCCCCTCCGGGGCTCGGGCTCGGGGAAGGAGACAGACTGGAGAGTCCTGGAGAAAAGCAGGGGGCCACCTGCTGAGATCATGAGATAAAGTGGCCTGGGTGGCTCAGACCTCCGACTGGGCAGTGGGAGCAGGGAGGGAGGGAAGTGCCAGGTTGCAGAGTGATTTAGGAGGGAGAACCAGCCTTGGCGAAGAGAGACTGGAGAAGGCACGAGAAGGCCAGGATAACAGCAGGAAGTGTGTGTGTGTGTGTGTGTGTGTGTGTGTCCAGAACAGTGTTTCCCAAAGTGGGTTATACTTTAGGGGTTGGAATGATCCCGAGAGGTTGTAAAAACAGATCCCCACACCTTATCCAGGATTACGGGCTATAGAACACATGTCTGTGTGGGGGACACTGAGAATCTTTTCTTTTACCCCTGAATGGTAGTTGTAGGCCAAATACATTTGGGAACTTATACCAAGAATAACAGTGACCATAAATAGTACAGGATCATCCAACAAATATGGTAAGGCATGACCTTACTTGTGCTTACTAATCCACAGTGAACATGTCCACCTCTTTCTCCCACTACATCGAAGACTCAGCCTGTAGGTTAGGCTGGCATTTGTCTCTCCCGACCCACAGTGCCCTCTGCGGTAGTTACATAGCTGCATGTTAGACTGAAGATAAATAAAAGTGTAGGGGTGGAGTCTAGCCTGATCGTGACTTCTTGTGGGCATGGCCTTATCATAAGGAGGGCCCTGGGAACCCCCCACCCCCGTGCCCCCCATACCTCTGCCTTCATCTTCCTGCTGGCAGGTCACCATGAGCCCTGATGCTTCCACTGCCATTGGATCCAAACTACTTTGCACCCACCAGCCTGTGATGCTCCTGCATTCTGCATCGTTGCATGTGGCTGTGCGAGTCTGAAGAGAGACTCATGGACTAGTACCGGACATAGGGAGTTGAGTTGGACTGGGCTGGGCTGTTTCCTCCATGTAAACCTCTTTCTTACACATGTCTGAGTGCCACTGGATTTGTTTCTCTAGTCAACCCGGCCTAACACACCCTCCAACAGAATCAAAGCCTCTTTTCAAAGTTACAGTTCCTGACAGGGAGCAGAGCAAGCACAGGCTCACTTATGCTTACTTACTAATCTCGGGTGAACAATTTCACTTGTATTTCACCAAATCTGGTGAAACACAGGTGAGTGTGTTCACTACAGATTAGTAAGTAAGCACAAGTAAGCCTGTGCTTCCCTTATTGCCTAGGTCACCTGCCCCTGTTTCTGCCAGTCTCTGCTGGGAATCCAAGCTGCCAGGGAAGGTAGCTTCTTCCTGCAACTTGAACTAGAACTATGCCCTGGACAGGGCAGGAGGGAGGTATACACACACACACACACACACACACACAGTGAGAGAGGACACGAACAGGGTGCTGAGTGCTGGACTCTCTCCAAGGTCTGTTGATGGGTAGATACAAGGTGCAGACCCTCCAGCCAGGTCTGCTCTCTGACTCTTGAATGGATAGCAGAAACCTGCTCTGGGCAGCTGCAAGGGCAAAGGTCTCTTGACGTCTCTCACAAGTGCCAGGAGCTTGGACGATAGGTTGAGCCCCAGCCCCAGCCCCAGCCCCAGCCCAGGCTATTGCTGGGTCGGCCATTGCTTCCCTGGGAAAGTCTCCTTTGGGCATGACCCAGGGCCCCTTCACAGGGGGAGGGGGAAGCCAAGCCAGCTGACGTTACTAATGTGCTTGTCATCAGAGCCACTGCCCAGGGGAAGTGGCCCTCTCAGGAGGTGGTGAGTGTCCAGTGACCGGAAGCCAAGGACTTCACTTCTCCCATGCACATTGTTGCGGAACTCAACACTTGGCTTAGCTGACCCGAGTTGCTCCTAACTGGAAGGGCACTTGTCCGAAAGGTCCCTCTGAGAAGTCAGCATTGTGGTGACAGATCACACAGTGCCTCTGGGTCTTGAATGCCCAGACCCACAGATACCAAGGCTCCCTAGTTTTCAGGATGCGGGGGCCATTTCCTCAGGGCTCGTGTTCATTGCAGGCACGGTTCTCGAGGGGGCCCGGGAGAAATTGCAATGCATTGATTTTACAGCTCACTTTCATGTTTGTGAACAGGTGACTGAGAAGGAAATTGGGAAGAGCTGAAACGTTCTCAATCTGATGAAAGCCAGCTCAGCCAACACAGGGGGCGGTAGGGTGGGGTGGGGTTGGGGAGAGGGACAACACGTTTGTGTCCTAGCTGGTGGGGACAGGGGCAGGTTGGCAAATACGTGCAGAGAGGTATGTTAGGGGCAGTGGAAACACCTGAGTGGAGCAGTATGTGGAGAGCAGGTGCCTCCGAGGCCTTGCACCCCCGCCCCCCCATGGCCCACCTCCTGCCTTCTATTTGATAGCAATAGATGGTCTCAGGGAAACTCAGAGAATGCTCTACCACCGCCCACCCCCCATCTCTTCTTCTTAAGTATCAGTTGTACAGCATTTAAGAGGACAGAGCCTGTCTTTGTGGCTCTGAGGGGTTGTCCTGTTTGGATTTCCTGTCTTTCCTTCTACCAGCCTGTGACTCCCTGAGGGCAGGCTGGTCTTGCTCTCTCATCAGCTCCAACATCCGCCTGGTTTCCCCCTCCTGGGCTCCACCAGTCGCTACCCAAAGCCCACATCTCTTTCCCCTGGACCAAGTGTCTCTTCCCATCTGACCAGCCCTGGTGGCTTGCCTATAGACATGTGTGCTGATGTCTCCCTTTACAAACTAACAAACAAACAAACTCACGGCTATATCATGTCAATTCTAACTCACGGTGATCTCTGGGAAAGGGTAGAACTGCCCTTGTGGGTTTCTGAGAGTGTCGCCCTTTACTGGAATAGAAAGTCTCATCTTTCTCCCTCAAAGCGGCTGGTGGTTTTGAACTGCTGACCATGTGCTTAGCAGTCCAAAGCATCTGCACTAGGCCACCAGGGCAGGTTCCTAGAGTTCCTCTGAGGGGTTCTTAAATCCATTCATCCAGCCGTGTTGACTTTAGCTGAGTGCATAATAAGCTTCACAGTCTGCGTTCGATTCTTTCTCACATACACGTAGAGGCAGCTGGGGTGATGAGACCAGAGATAGTCCACTTACAGCCTGCCTGAAGTCGCGGTAGGCTTTTTGACATTGTGTGTGTGTGTGTGTGTGCGTGCCTGCATGTGTGTGCGCATGTGCACATATAATTTGACGGTCAACCTTGATTCATGACCCTTTGCCATCCCCAGTCCACACTCAGCCTGCCTTTATTTTCTTTTAGATGTTTATGGACATTTATAGGTAGCAGTAAACATAATGAGCACCCTTGAGCCAGCCACCCGACCCCAAACAAGATCAGTCCTCATCGTGTGCGTATTTCTCTGTATCCTCCTGCCCAGAGGGAGCATTCTCTGGGCAACCGTGTTTCACATTCCTGTGCGCTTTGGTTTTCAGTTTGGGCCCATGTGGACAATACCTCATTTGCTGCTGTTGGGCTTTGAACTTCGTGGCTTGGTCATGGTGCATCTTCACGATACTCAGACATGGAAAGAGGACATGATTGCCTTTGGGGCCCTTACATGACAGGGACTTCCCATACATCCACCCCAGACCCCTGGCTAATGAAAGGGGAGCTATGCCTGCACTGGCTGGGAGGTGGAGTCACCAGGCCTGAGGCAGATAAATAGTTCACGTTCGATCTGGTGGGAAAGGGGGAGAAGCGGGGTACCAAACCGTGGACATAGTATGAGCCCTGTTCAGTTTTAGCAGAAGATGAAAGGACTGTGAGGCTCGACAGATGGACAGAGATGGACTCCCAGGGCATACAGACTGGACAGAGATGGACTCCCAGGGCATACAGATGGACAGAGATGGACTCCCAGGGCATA
>NW_022103920.1:88118709-88121088 GCF_000313985.2 Echinops telfairi
ATGGACAGAGATGGACTCCCAGGGCATATGGACTGGACAGAGATGGACTCCCAGGGCATACAGATGGACAGAGATGGACTCCCAGGGCATACAGACTAGGAGGGCAACGTTGGCACTTTGGGCAAAAGAGGACGTGCTCTTTTCTTTGTTTCCAAAATAGCTCCCAGAGTTGTGTACAAGCCATGTGTGTCCCTTTTGTGAATGGATGAAGGCCCTGGGAAGTTATTCAGGGGGATGCCTTGCCTGGGGGGGGGGGGGGGGGGGGGGAAACGTGGGTCCCTTTCTGCATGCCTCAGGGGCAGAAACAATGGGGTCCCATGGCCAGGGACCGCAGGAAGGGCGGGGCCTGTACCACAGAAGGGAGGGGTGAGGGTCACCTAGGGTCACCTCTGAGGGTAGAGAACTCCAAGGAGGGGGTGGCCTGAGATGGGACCCATTTCCTGACCGCTGGCTGCTGACGGCACCGTACTTGGGCCCCCACCATAACCACTGACGTAGACCCGACGGGACACTTGTCCAGGGCCACCGCTGCAGGGTGAGAGCTCAGTTTCAAACTCGGATCTGTCTGACCCCCACGCCGGGGCTTGCGGCCCCTACTTTTTGAGGCAGGCAGACAGGTGGGTCTATGCTGGGCCCCTATCTCTGGAGCTCAGACAGCAAGCAGCCCCTGGCCTGTGGCCACTCCTCCCCCAGTATCTTCAGCCCTGCTGCATCAGCGGACGAGACCTGCGGACATGGGGCCCAGGGCAGGTGGAGCAACACATCTCCGGAGTCTGTGAGCACGCAGGGCCCTCTGAGCTGGGCAGCAGCTGACCCTGCTTCTGAACCCGATGCTGAGAGCTCTGAGGGGGTCAGAATCCAGGGGCTCAGCTGCTGCTTCCTGAGTCTTTGTTGGGAGGTGACACCTGTAGCCACGGCAACGGGAAGATGTGTTTTATACCTGCTGATGGGGCCCGAGTTTGAAAGCACAGAGGTCATATCGGAGCCCCTGAATCGCAGCCCTGCCGGCTCCTCAGGTACTGATACAGGGAACAGCCGGGAAGATGATTCCCTGTCCAGCCCTCCTGTTCATGGGGATGAGTCCTGCCCACGGACCCCAGCAAGGTACAGATAGAAGCAGGCCCAGGACCATGGACTGGGCCCTGTTGCGGGGTGTGTACCTGAAAGGTTGGCAGGGGTCATGACTGTGCCACAGAACTGCTCCAGCAGTGTCCACAGGGGTGGCCCTCCGGTCACCTCGCTTGGCCGGGCTGCCTAGGGGAACAAGAGGAATGAGGCCGAAGGTCAGGCCCTGCCTAGCCATTGGCAGCACACAGTGTGGCCTTCCCTGTCTAGTTCCGTCTGTGCCTCGTCCCTCACTCCCCTTGCCTTGATGTGCAGAGAGGAAACAGGCCCACACGGAGGAGGGAGAGCCCTGAGGCCACACAGCACAATGGTGACTGAGCCAGGCTGGAACCCAGGGGAGATGTGGGAAGTGGCAAGGCTGGTGCACACTATGTGCCCTGTCGGGGAGCCCGGGTCAGCTGGGCGGGAGCTCACTAGCTGTTTCCTCCCCTGACCGGGATGTGCAGAGGGCCGTGGTATGTCAGGCCCCAGAGCACGGGGCAGAGAGCTAATCATTCTGTTTTGTTCTGTTGCTGTGCAGGCACGCAGGCAGGACACCGGGTGACAGGCTAGCAGCACACAGGGAAGACGCAACCTGGGTTGGGGGAGACTGAGAAGGCTTCCTGGAAGAGGTGGCTCTTGGGAACCACCAGAGGTAAGGCGGGACAAGAGGGGCCACAGGGCCAGCAAACGCACTCCATGGGGGCAGGTGAGGTTGCTGCCACACAGGCGCTCCATCACATCAGAAAGGCATGGCACCAGACCCCGGGATCCCGGATCCTGAAAGTGTCATCCACCTGCGTCAGTGTAGACACAGGTGTGCTCTCAGCCCTTGCGGGGGAGCCCGCCTTCTGGTGGGAGACCAGCAGATCAGAGCAGTTACACTGCGCTGGAGTAGGGGATGGTCCAAGAGGAAGGCATGTGAGGGGAGCGGGAGGTAGCCTGGCGCAGGGCACTGGGTAGGAAGGGTGTCCTAGGGAGAGAGAACGGTATGTGTTTAGGCAGGAGGCTGGACAAGGCACGGGGTGAGATTGAAAGAGAGCCATGCATGCTGAAATATTCCAACCCCTGTCCCCCATTCTTCTCAGGACCGCCACTCTCACCCCTGTTTGCACTGTGCGCGCACGCGTGAGAATGCGTGAGCAAGATGACCTTTATGGCCCTCCCCGCCCGGGCATTCCTGAGTCACCTGGGCTTGCAGCAGGCCCGTCTTCCCAGTGAGCACCCAGTCCTGGCTTGTTAGGGTCAGAGCGCCCTCCCTGGCCTCTGGCAATG
>NW_022103920.1:88122482-88133054 GCF_000313985.2 Echinops telfairi
CACAATTGATGTGTGTATGGATTGTGATAAGAGTTGTATGAGCCCCTAATAAAATGATTTAAAAAAAAAAGAAAATACCAAGGGTTCAAGTAGAAAGAAAATGTTTTGAAAATGATGGCAACAAATGTACAAATGTGCTTGACACAATGAATGGATACATAGATTGTAATAAGAGTTGTATGAGCCCCCAATAAAATGATTTATTTTAAAAACAAAGTGTGGAGAAGCCAGGACGGCACTTGATGGCCTAAGGTGCACCTGACTGAAGCCGTGGTCTTTTCAACTGCCCCTGTGCATGTGAACGCTGGACTCTGAATGAAGAAGGCGGAAGGAGAATTGTTGCACCCGAATGGTGCTGCTGGAGGAGAACATTTGAAAGTACCCTGCAGTGCCCAAAGACAGACAAGAAGTCTGTCCTGGAAGTCTGTCTATGGTCAGAGCACCCTTAGAGGCGAGGCTGGCTAGACTTCATCTCACATGCTTTGGGCATGTTGTCAGGAGAGACCAGTCCCTGGAGAAGGACATCATGCTGGGTAAAATAGACAGTGGGAAAGAGGAAGGCCCTTAAGGAGATGGATGGACACAGAGGCTGCAGCAATGGGCTCAGGCACAGGAACCATTGTGAGAATGGCGCAGGATTGAGCTGTGCTTTGTTCTGTTGTGCATAGGCTCCCTATGGGTTGGAACTGACTTGATGGCCCCTAACAGCAGCAACAACAACAACAAAACTTGAAGTAGCAGCATAGGCCGGGACCACCGCCTTGTGGTCAGCAGCCCAACGCCTTTGCCACCGGGGCTCCTGGGCACGTGGAAAGTGCGTGCAGGATGATGGTTCGCATCCAGGACTCGGGAAAGGAGCCCCGTCAGAGAGCTCAGAGATGGGGCTCAGGCCCCACTGTGGGGCGTCCTGAGGCCCAACTCAAACCCTTCGCCACCAGGAAAGGTCCCTAGAAACTCTGCTTCTCTCCCTCCAGGTCTCTGGTGGCCGTGGGTCTCCCTTGCCCACCGAGCCCCTCCTGTGGCCAGTGGGCCCCTGAGGACAGAGCCTGCACCCACACAGCCCTCGCTGGGCTCACCACTCAGGACCCGGAGAATATGACTGAAGAAACGGGAGGTTTCCTTGGAGACTTGACTCTGGATCCTAGTCCACAAAGCCAGGAGGGCTTAGAAAAAGGAGCGGGTACCCTGGAGAAAGGGGGCCGTGAGCGCATAGGCACTGAGGTAGGAGGCACGATGGGGCTGCAGCAGGATGTGGTCTTTGGGTACCATTGGAGAGGTGGGAGTTTGCGGGACAGGGGTCTTTTTATGCCTGGTCAGCTCTTTTATAGCACTAACTATGTGCTGGACAGGCCGCCCTGGTGGCATAGTGGGTTTACACATTGAGCTACTAACCACGAGGTCTTGTGTTTGACCTCACCAGCCACTTGTGGGGGAAAAATAACGAGTTACAGTCCTGGAACCTGACAGGGGCATTTCGACTCTGTCCTCCAGGGTGGCTGTGAGATGGAATTGACTCATGGCAGTGAGTTTGGTTTGGGTTAAGGGCCAGACAAGACTCTAACGGCTTTACGTATAACAGCGTATTCCATCCTGGAAACAAACCCTTGGAGTAGCTTTGAGCATCTCCATTATACAGATGAGGCAACCGAGGCACAGATAACTGCAGCACCTTCCCAAGGTCGTCCAGAGGGCCCAGAGCAGAGTCGGGGACTTCCCAAGGTCACACAGTGGGCCCGGGGGAGAGCCGGGCTGGTTGGGCACAGCCCCGGTCAGCTAGGCTAAGGAAGAACCACTCCTGCCTGAGGCCAGGAAAGCCTGTGCCTCTTGGCTGTTGAAAGCCTCAGCTCCAAACAGCAGGGCCGTGGCTCAGGAGGCCAACACAGGCTGAATGCCCCCTTCGCCCAGTGGAGGTGCCTTGTGGCCAGGCTGGTGGGTCACCTGGAGGATCCCAGCCCACCCAGGGGACCTTGTGCAAGGGATAGGAGTAGTTTGGGTTCTACAACCTCTGAATCCCCTAAAACTGGAAATGCGTGCTGTTGTTGAGTTCATGCTGATGCTACAGGACAGAGTGGAAGGACCCCCTCGGGTTTCCAAGGCTGGTTCTTTATGCAACCAGGAGAAGAGCAGGAGGGGAGAAGAAGCCTGTCTAGAGAGCATCTTGGTCCTGCACAGCAGCTGGTGGGGTTCCGCTTAACTACTGTGCCACCTGGCTCTTCCAAGGCCTCCGTCGGCCCGGCCACCCTCTCTTCCAAGGAGGTCATCTTGAACTTCTGGATGGATCTGCCCTCGGCTGTCAGGAGGTGGAGAGCTGTTCGCAACCTCAAGGCTGTATAAGTTCACAGCTCCCATCGCTGGCTGTGTCTCCAATTCCCAGGCCAGACCCTGACAGTTAATCGGGGTACTCAATAGGTGTTTGTGATGGCTGAAGGGGGGCCGGGGTAACTGGATGAGACGAGGGTCCTCAGCCAGGTTGAATTGCACCTTACCTCCAGTTCTGGGAGGCATGGCTCCGGGCTTTCCTGGCTTGTCAGACAGCCTTCTCTGGACCAGCCTGTGAGTGGACAGGGTCCTGGAACTGGAAGCTCATTTTCCAAGGGAGCAGAGGGAGGGGAGGCCCTGCTGGAGGAAGCCACGTGACTCCAGCTCTCTTCCTCCATGCTGGGTCTGGTCCAGGCAGTCTGTGTACCTTCTCCTTGGGGGCAGCCAGGTCTCAGAGGTGCCTCCTCCCTGGAGCCAGGGGGTCTGGCCCAGTCCAGTGCTCTCTTGGGCCTGGTGACAAAGCTTCTATCTAAATTTAGTTCTGTTCTAAGCCTGGGAGATTTATGGGACCACAGCTCCTGTGGTCACTGCCAGTGACCTGGGGAGGCCCAGGAGCTCCCTCGCTACCCTTCCCTCTCTGCTGCCTTGTGTCCAAGGTCAGAGGAGGACTCCCGGTTCTCCCATCCATGGGCTTTCACTCAGCCTGAGCTGGCTCTCTGTCCAGGGGGCCTAAGAAGGAGGAAAGTCCTGTTCTGTCCTCAGGGAGTGTTCAGTCAGGGAGAAGGAGGAGGGGTGGTGGTGGGGGAGACTGAAGGGAGGAGGGAGGAGGGAGAATAGAGGAAGAAAGACAGCAGAGAGGAGGGGCAGACAGAGGACATGAGAGGGGTGAGTGGGGAGAGCCAAAGACTGGGGTCAGGTGATGGGAGAACACAGGGGAAAGGGGAGGGGGAGACCAGGAGGAGGTGGGGGAGGAGCAGGGAGGAGAGAAAGATGGAGAAGGGGGAAGCACAGGATGGGAGAAGGAGTCTGTCTGCACAGCCAGGATGGGGCCCTGCAGGAAAGGCTGCCAGTGCGGGAGGGGAAGGCCCATTAAAGAAGGACTGTGTTCACGCTCTCCTCTTAAAAAAAAGAAGAAGAAGGACTGATCATGTTCTGCACAACAGAGCAGGCTTCCTGGAGTAGAAGCATTTAGATACCTGTTTCTACTGTAGTCCAACTTACATTCGGAGCCCTGAATTTGCAGAAGGATATGGCTGACGGTGGGAACACGAGATCCATTTTGAGTGTCCACCTAGATCCAGCCTCTACTGAGTTCTTTCTGATCCTTGAGGGGTGATAGAAACAAGTGTGTTTGTTGGCCATCCTAGGGAGGGGGCCTCTTCAGAGACTTGATGGAAATGGGGTACTTGAGTGTCATGGTTATGAGTCACTCCCTGTCCTTTACCAGGGCTGGTCTCTCCTAAAAACATTTCTGAAACACAGGAGACAAAGTCTCACCACCGCCGCTTCTATTCTGGCTGTGTTCTCCAAGACAAGCTGCACCGGACCCAAGCCAAGGTCTTTTTTAATGGGCCCATCTGCATGGGAAAGTTGGGTGGTGAATAAGGAAGACCGGAGAAGCCATGCCTTGAATCATGGTGCCGGTGCAGAACGGCCTGCCACAAGAACCAACACGTCTGTCTTGGTTTGAGGAGCACAGCCAGATGCTCCTCAAAGGCCACGGTGGCGGGACTTCATCACATGCACTTTGCACATGTGACCAGGAGAGACTGGTCCCTGGAGAAGGAAGTCGGTCATGCTTGGTAAAGTCGTGGGGTGACGAGAAAGAGGAAGACCTTCGACAAGCTGGATTGGCCCAGTGGCTGCATCAAGGGGCTCAACCATAAGAACCATGGGAGGGTGGCCCCAGACCAGGATGGGCTTCGCGCTGCTGCGCAGAGGGTCACCATGCATCAGAACCGACTTGATGGCCCCAAACCACAGCAGCTCTTGTAAAGTGCTGTTGCTTGGAAACCCTCGATAGGGTTGTCAGGAGTTAGAATGGACTTATTGACAGTGAGTTCTTGTTTCTCCATTGTTCCTGAAAACACTCCTTACAGACCTCAGTGGGGACCTCCAGGGCCCTTCCGCAGCAGCCAGGGGACATCCCACTCCCGCAGCGTCCTTTCCTCGCTCTAGCAAGACGATAGAAAGACCCATTGGAGCCATCCATGGAAGAAGGAATAAATAAACTCCGTGTGGAATATCACACATCGCTAAAGCATCATGAAACTGTGACACACCTCACAATGCAGGTGGGTTCCGGGGGGCATTTGGCAACAGTAAGTTCAAAGAAGCAAAAGCCAAAGCAAAACCTCACTGCCACGGAGTCTGTTCTGATAAAGACCACACACCGCTAGAGCAGGTGGAACTCCTCTACGGGTTTCTCAGGCGGTAACTCCTGAGGCAAGCAGAAAGCCTCATGTGTCTCTTGTGGAGTGTCTGGTGGTTTCAAACTGCTCACCTTCCGGTTTGCAACCCAATGCATAACCACTATGCCACCGAGGCTCCTCGCTGAGTGAATGTCATCCGTCACTATAAGGACAACTCTTGTATGAGACCACTCATAAAAGAAGAAGAAAAAATCAAGATAAAGGCTTTCACACCCAAAACTCCAAAACAAAAACAAATAGGCTTTGATGGCTCCCAGGGGTAGGGGGAAGGGAGGCCCTGGGCTAGAAGGTGGACCGATGTTAACCTGGGAGAGGGGAAGATAATATCCTATGAGACACAGAGAGAGAGAGAGAAACAGAGGTAAGAGGGCACAGGGGAGGCTATTGGGAGGTTTGATATGTTGGTTAAGTTGTTGGATATAAAAATAATGATCTAATTCACAATCAAATTAAAAAAAACGAAGTAACCACCCAGGAAAACTCCCAGGCCTCTCCTCCAATGGGGTCCCTGAGCCCCAAGCCCAGCATCTCCCCATCAGGCCAGCTCTCCATTATCCCAAAAGCTTGTGGTTCCTGGTCTCCCCTCAGTCCTTCTCTCCCCTTCCGTACTCAGTGGGGGGTTTGAGTGGATATACAGAGAGAAAGGAGGGAGGATAGAGAGGGAGAGGTAAGAGACACCTTCGTCCAGTTACTGCAGAGGGAGCTGGCCAGTAGCAGCCCCAGTAAGGGGCCTCAAAATTATCTCCCTTAATGTTAACTCATCAATTTGCCTAAATGTCACTCCTTTTATAGTTTACTTTTAAAAACAAGTCTGTGGGAGCCAAAACACAACCTTGAGTCTATCCCACCTTAATTCCAAGACTATCTCAAGAACAGATCTGATGCATCAAACACTAATAACAGGAGACCTGATGCGTTGTGGGAGAGCATAAAGAACATCATTCATGAAGAAGCAAAAGGTCATCAAACAGAAAAGAGAGATCTAAATGAATGTCAGAAGAGACTCTGAAACATGCTCTTAATGTAGAGTAGCTAAAGTACATGGAAGAAAGGATGAAGTCAAAGAGCTGAATAGAAAACTTCAAAGGGCAACTCAAAAAGACAAAACCAAATGCGAAAATGAAACGTGCGAAGGCCTAGAATTAGAAAACCTGGAGGGAAGGACATGCTCAGCGTGTCTGAAATGGAAAGAACTCAAGAAAAAGTCGTCTTGAGTTGCAATATGCGTTACTCTCTAGAGAAACAAAACCAGGACACTTATAATGATATGTGATCTATGTAATACATACATATTATGATACATATGGATAGGGTAATCTAGTGAGAAGGAATACAACAGTAGCCCCCACAGCAGTAGAGAGGGCTCAGTTCACCTCACTTTCATGGAACAGTTGATATACTGAAGGTCCTTCAACTCACGCTGGCTGCTGGGCGAAGGTCAAGGAAGCAGACCAGCGGCCTCTGCCTGCAAGCAAGACGAACAGAGTTGGCCACAGGCAGCCGACATGGCGGGCTGCAGAGCAACAGAAGGAAGAGGAAGATAAGCTGAGGAGTAGCGGAGGCCGGTAGCTGCGATCCTAGTGAAACAGGTCCTATGGGAGCCTGGTTGGTACAATAAAGCTAACTGTTACGCAATATTAAAAGAGTCTATGGGCAAAATATCGTATGATGCAGGAAGCATCCAAAGAAGACAGAGGGTCAATGTCCCAAAAAGAACTAGTTGGCATGTCACCTTTTCAGGAGCTAGCACCTGAGCAAGAACCAAGGGACCTGAAGGAAGAAGTTCAAGCTGCACTGAAAGCATGAGCCAAAAACAAGGCTCCAGGAATTGATGGAATGTCAATTGAAATGTTTCAGCTTGAAGCACTGGAAGCATTCACTCATCTATGCCAGGAAATTTGGAAGATTGCTACTTGGCTAATTAACTGGAAGAGATCCATATTTGTACCCATTCCAAAGAAAGATGATCCAGCAGAATGCTCAAATTATAGAACAATGTCATTGGTATTACACACAAGTAAAATTTTGCTGAAGATCATTCAACAAAGGTTGCAGCAGTACATTGACTGTGGCCAGAGGTTCAGACCAGATTCACAAGGGGACATGAAACAAGAGGTATCATTGCTGATGTTAGATGGATCGTGGCTGAAACCCGAGAATACCGGAAAGATGGTCACTTGGGCTTTATTGACTATGCCAAGGCATTTGACAGTGTGGATCATAACAAAATATGGATCACCTTGGGAAGAATGGAAATCCCAGAACACTTCATTGCGCTCATGTACATGGATCAAGAGGCAGTTGTGTGAAAGGGATAAAGGGAAACAGCATGATTTAAAATCAGGAAAGGTGTGCGACTGGACTGTGTCCTCTCACCAGACTTATTCAATCTGGATGCTGAGCAAATTATCAGAGAAGCTGGCTGATAGAAAGAAGAATGGGGCATCAAGAACAGAGGAAGCCTTCTTAACAACGTTTGGTATGCAAATGACACAACTTAATTTGTTGGGAGGAGGACTTGAACACTCACTGATGAAGTCCAAGGATGGCAGCCTTCAATATGGATTATACCTCCATGTCAAGAAGACCAAAATCCTCACAACTGGATCGATAGACAACATGATAATAAGTGGAGAAAAGACTGACGTTGTCAAGGATTTCATCCTGCTTGTATCTACGATCAATGCTCATGGAAGCAGCCGTGGAGAGATCAACATATGAGTTGTATTGGGTAAATCTGATGCACAAGACCTCTTTAGAACATTGGAAAGCAAGGGTGTGACTTTGAGGACTAAGGTGCGCCTGACCCAAGCCACGGTATTTCCCACTGCCTCATCTGCATGTGAAGGTTGGACATTGAATACAGAAGACTGAAGACGAATCAATGCATCCGAACTGTGTTGCCGGAGACAAATTTTGAAAGTATCATGGATGGCCCAAAACACAAACCTATCTGTCTTGGAAGAAAAGTAGGTCCAGAGTGTTCCTTAGAGGCAAGGATGGCGAGACTTCATCTGACATACCTTGGACATGTTGTCAGGAGAGACCCGTCCTTGGAGAAGGACATCATGTTGGGAAAAGCAGCAAAATAGAGGAAGACCCACAAGGAGGTGAATTGGCACAGTACCTGCAACAATGGGCTCAAACACCAGAATTGTGAGGGTGGTACAGGACGGGGCAGTGTTTCATTCTACTGGGCAGAAGGTCAGTGGGGGTTGGATCCAACTCAAAGGCACTGACAATAATAACCACAAGAGAAGGGAATCAGAGTCAAGCTATATGGTTCAGACCATGGCTCGGCCACTTAGCCACCATGAGACCTTGACCAAATGACCTCCCTTCAGCTTCCTCATCTGTTGAATGGGGACAGGAATGGGCTCATCTCCCAGGGCTGTTGTAAAATTTAAAATAGGGACTGTGGGTCAGTGCTTGGAACAGTGACCAGTGCACGGTATGTCCCATGAAGCTCTTAAATAAAATGAGCAAAATACAGATGCTCTTGAGGTTCTCTCTCCCTTTTACTTGAAATGACATCTTTAAAAATTTAGAATTTTGACTATTGTGATGTGAGGCAAAATGGCTGAGGCATCAACTCCTTGATGGCCTTTTTATTTTTATTTTTATTTATTTTATTATGGCCTTTTTAATGGTTGAAATTAGGGAAAATAGAAAAAAAAAGACAGCGAAGAGGATAGAGAGAGTCCCATAATTTGTAAAGTGCTGCAAAGGTGAGATTAGTGAAGAATACGAAATTAAGTAGATAGCACCCTCAGGCAAATGGGCTTTCAAAAGATCCTACCACATCAGCAAATTGGAGCAAACCAACACCTGAACTGGTTGATTAGATTTGAAATCATGCAGGAGAAAGTTACATCTTGGGGAAAATCATTAGGTGACTTCACACGCAGCAAATGGCTCCCAAACCCCATGTCCTGCAGACCCAGGGGACATGGGAACAAGCGTGCAGGGGTGCAAGGCTGCGACCTTATTTAGGCAAGGGCTCTGGGGGGTGGCGGCCTCTCTGTGGAAACTTCTCTGTGCGCATCCTCTTTCTCTGCTGGGCCTTCTCTGGGGGGACAGGCTAGAGACCCGAACCTGACCTGGAGGCCACAAAGCCAAGTCCTGAGACCCTCGGAGGAGATGCTCTCACTGGCCAGAAGTCTGAGGGGCCAGTGGTCTTCACAGAGCGGGAGATGAGTAGTTGAAAGGTTAGAATAAAGGGCAGTGAAATCTGCTAATTTTTTCCCCCCAGAACTCCCTCTCTGTGTATCAATCGATGGTCCTCCCTTCCCAGATCATAAGCCCAGCGGTTGTGGCGCTGACTAACTCACAGCGACCCTGTGTGTCTCAGGGGACCTGGGCTCCCCTGAGTTTTCAGAGGCTGATTTCCTTGGAAGTAGATGGTCAGCCCTTCCTTCTGAGGAGCCTCTGGGTGAACTTTGGTTTCGGGTACAAGATAGACTCCGATCTCAAATACGATTTGAGGGGAATTTGTAGTAAGCCTTAAAAGGCACAAGGACACAGAAACATCATCTGGATGAGGGAGGCGATTAGCATGAAGGCAAAATGGTGTCTGATTGGGATGCCAGATCCATAGGGCCTGGGACAAAGGAGCTGTCGCAAATTCATGGTTGGTGGCAGATCAATACATCGCAGTCACAGGTGGGACCACAGAAGCAGGAACAGGAGCATGATTGGGACCGGCACACAGTTGATAGCAGGGCGTACAGGATTCATCCAGGACCTTACCGCCAAGGCCATCAGGGCACAACTAATTGGGTGTGACTCCTGACCATGCAGCCCCTTCTACTGCCCCCACTCAGGGGATCTCCATCAAGGGCATACCCAAGCAAGCCCCAATCGACTGGCTGATCTTTTTTCCAACTTGAATCTTCAACCTTTGAGTTAGCAACGAAGGGGTTAATAATGTGTGCTACCTAGAGACTCCTTCCAGAATAACAAACAACCTCCCCCAAACAAACTAACAAACAACCCCCCCCCCACCATTTCCAGAGTTGATTCTGACTTCTAGCAACCATGTATAACAAATACAACAGCCCCCCTGGGTTTCTGAGGCGGTAACTTTTTTACAGGAGCAGAACTTCCTCAGAGAGGCAATGGGTTTCAACTGCTGACTCTGCAATTAGCAGCCTAAATCATAATCCACTAGGCCAGCCACTGGGGCTCCTTTTCTGGAGAACCCCCCAAACCCAAACTCACTGCCCACGAGTCAGTTCGGACTCAACGACGATCCTACACACCCGAGAGAACTGCCCCTGTGGGTTTCTGAGACTGCCTCTTTATGGGAGGCAGAAGCCTCATCTTTCTCTTGAGGAATGGCTAGTGGTTTCAAACTGCTGACCTTGCAGTTAGCAGCCCAATGAGCAACCACTATGCCACCAGGGCTCCTTCCTGGATAACAGGAAGGAGCTCTGGGGTTTGGGTAAAGCACTTGGCCCAGGTCTGGCATCAAGACCAGCCACCCTGTCACCACACTATCTCCCCCAGCAGCTTCCCACAGGCAGGGAGCACGGGGCTCAAGTCTGTGAGGGCTGGCCCAAGGTGTCCTCTCCTCCCAAGCCCGAAGGACCCGTTATAACTGCCAACCAGATCAGGTCTCTCCTGCTCCGGAGCGGCCCTGGGCCCGAGAGGTAAAATAAGATTCCCACACGGCATCTGACGTCCCAAGGGATCTTGAGGTGGGGCCTCAGGGCCTTCGCTCACCCAACCCACTCCCTGTCCCACCCACGTCCCAGCAGACCTCCCCCAGCCCCACCCCCAGCCTTCCATCAGAACCTCCCAGACCCCCAGCCAAGTGTCCTTAGTTGCCTTGATGAGAGCTTGTAAACAGTGCTTTCTCTGCCCTTGTGTTCTTCCTGCC
>NW_022103920.1:88134369-88135452 GCF_000313985.2 Echinops telfairi
AAGAGCATCCCCCACGATGCGCTCCCTTCCATCTGAGCATGCACCCCGGGAGGGCAGGGAACCCTGGTGCCTATCCTGCCTGGCAGCTAGGACCTGGCGCAAAATACTAAGTGGCAAGTGCGAAGTGCTTGACATGTATTATGCTTGCTCACGACAGCCCTGTGACCTAAGCACTGATATCATGCCCATTTTGTGGATGGGGAAACTGAGGCTCAGGAAATATATGTCCTCTGTCCAAGGTCACACCCCAAGTGTCGAAGTAGGAATATGAATTGAGTCTGTAGGCAAAGCAGTTTCGTCACAATCCCCCCCCCTGCTGTTGATTCAATTCTGACTCATAGTCACCTGGAGCTGCTCTTTAGGGTTTTTGAGATTGTAAATTTTTACAGGAGCAGAAAACCTCATCCTTCTCCCATGGAACACCTGGCGGGGTTTGAACTACTGACCTTGTGGTTAGCAGGACTCCTTTAGCCTCAAGCAGTAGAAACGTAAGGTGTATTTATTGAATGATTGTTGAAAGAACGAGTCGTCCCTGTACAATGGAGATGCTGCATTCCAGAAACTGTCCCCAAGGACAGTCTGTAGCAGTCAGGGCAGGATCAGGCCTTCGGGGTCCAGCCTGGTTCTGTCCCCTGAACTGTGTGCCAGGAGCCCCATTGGCCCAGTGGGTGACATGTTGGGCTGTTAACCTCAAAGTCAGTGTGTTGAAATCACTAACCCGCTCTGAGGGAGAAAGACGAGGCTTTCTGTTCCGGAAAGCACTGATGGCCCCGGGAACCCACAGGGGCAGTGCTACTCTGTCCTCCAGCATCGGCTCGACTGGAGAGCAGTGGGTTTGGTCTCTGGTTTGGGTCCTCTTTGCTTTCAGGACCTTTCTGTGACTCTTCATGCCCCTAGGAAGGGGCAGGGAAGAGGGAGCAATGAACTAGAGGGTTGGCAGGTATCGACTTTGGGGAAAGGGAGGATGGAGGTCCACCAGAGAGCAAAGAGAAATTGGTGGGGGTCAGGGAGAGCGTTTCTGATAGGCGGTTTCAACAGTTGATTGCAGAGGTGATTGCATGAAATACCACTACCACCCCCACC
>NW_022103920.1:88139408-88143979 GCF_000313985.2 Echinops telfairi
TCCATTATGTCAAGCACATTTGTACATTTGTTGCTCTCATCATTCTCAAAACATTTGCTTTCTACTTGAGCCCTTGGTATCAGCTTCTCATTTTTCCCCTCCCTCCAGCTTCCCCCTTCCCTCATGAACCCTTGATCATTTATCAATTATTATCATTTTGTATGCAGATAAACTCACAAAACAAGCCCACTGCTGTTGCCCTGAACAAGGGTCCCGGATTGCCTGTCACTGTTTCAGCTAAAGTCAGAGACCACGTAGATGTGAGAGCGTTTATTCTGCAAGTTCAAGGCAGAAGGAAACAGGGAGGTGTGCTTCTAAACTGCTTAGAAAACCCACTGAAAACCAAGCAAGTTACATGCCCCAAACGATGTGATGGAAAGCATGCTTCCAATGACTACAGCAAGCAGTTACCTCCACAAACATCTTCCCCGAACACTGTGCTCCACCACTTGCGTAAATGAGGATGCTTTGTGTCTGGCCAATGGTTGTGCTTATGCCGACTTCCTGAGTTAGAACACCCCTATTCACTCAGATTCACAGGAATTTTTACTGCAAGGGAGGGGGGCTGTTACATTTTGGATTTCCAACAACTAAATCTTAAGTCATGTTATGTTTCTCATATTTGATCATCAGCAGGCTACTCTTTTAACCCCTCTACTACAACAGTGAGGAGGACTTGAGGCACTTGCTGATGAAGATCAAGGATTGTAGCTTTCAGTATGCTTTACAACTCAATGTCAAGAAGACCAAAATCCTCACAAATGGACCAATATGATAAATGGATCATCATGATAAACGGAGAAACGATTGGAATTGTCAAGGATTCCATCTTACTTCTATGCACAACCAATGCTCATGGAAGCAGCAGTCGAGATCAAAAGATGCGGTGCAGTAGGCAAATCTGCTGCACAAACCTCTTTAGAGTATCGCCAAGCAAGGACCCTACTTTGAGGGCAAAGGTGCATCGGACCCGACCCATGGTATTCTCCATTGTGTCACATACATGTGAAAATTGGAGATTGAATTAGGAAGCCTGTAGAAGAATGGATTCATGTAAATTGTGGTGCTGGAGATTATTGAAAGTACCGTGGGCAGCTAAAAGGACAGATCAAGCTGTCTTGGAAGACACATGACCAGAGTGCTCCTTAGAGGCAAGGCTGGTGAGACTTGTCTTGCAGACTTTGGACATGTTGTCAGGAGAGACCAGTCCTGGAGAAGGACATCGTGCTTGGAAAAGTAGCGGGACAGCAAGAGAGGAAGGTTCTCAGCAGGATGAATCGACCCAGCGCCTGCAACAATGGGCTCAAGCTTAGGAACGTTGTGAGGGGCACCAGAACTGGCAGGGTTTCCTTCTCTTGTGCAAAGGGTGACTATGGGTCAGAACCGACCTGATGGCACTTAACCACATCATTGGCTCTGAGTGGAGTCCAGCTCCTGGTGACCCTGGATCGGGGTTTTCAAGATGTGAATCTTTATTGGAGCAGAGAGCCTCGTCATTCTTCCAAGGAGCAGAGGCTGGGTTTCAACCATAGATCTTGTGGTTAGCGGCTGATTGCTTAGCCCAGAGTGACACCAGAGCGCCTTCTATGCAGATAGATCGATTAAAGGAAAAGAGAGGACAAGAAAACAGGTGGGGACAAATGGCAGTGATCATTCTGGGGGTGCTTTGCTCACCGTTGCCACACTTCTGTGAATCGGAAACTCTAGTATAAAAAAAAACAAAAACGAGAAGGCAAAACAAAAAGGGGCAACCACAGCTCCCTCCCTCATTCTGTTGACCCTGGTTGGGGCTGGGGGCCAGGCATGGGCATGTTTATAATGGGCTCAGTGATCCTAGGTAGGCAGGGCTCAGGAGTGCTGAGCTTGGTGGGATCAGGTCCAATCTGGGGCTAGGTTAGGACCCAGGAAGGAGGGCTGTTCCTGACAGGTGGGTCCAGGGCAGAGGGCTTAAGAGCTTTAGCCCCAGTTGTTAGGATCTGCAGAGAAGGCATGTGAGGAATGTGATTAGTGGGCCACCAGCTTTCTCCTTGAGGGTTTAAACAGGGTGCCTACAGCCCTGGAGAACCCAAGCCTGAGGTCAGAAACACCTAGCAGTGCTGCCTGGGACAACTTCTGTTCTCAGGACTGCTCCTATCCACACCTTCTTCCAGGCTGTCTTCCCTGACTGCTCCTGCTCCCCGGTTGATCCTCTTTGTCTGAAACCTACCGGACTCTACTCTTTGTCTGGGGTGGATTGGTCAGTCAGGGCCCCTTTGGTGCTTAACCAGCCGAGGTTTGTGGACAGCACAGAGGACCACAGTTGTGTCTTGGTAGTAGTTAGCTAGTGAGACTGTAGCCGAAATACCTCCAGGGGATCGGATTGTTTTAAAGAACAAAAATGTATTTTCCCACAGTCTCAAACCTCACTGCCATTGAGTTGATTCTGACTCATAGCAACTTCTACCCCTGTGGGCTTCTGAGGCTGTCTGTCTTTCATGGAATCCCTTATCAACTCGTCGTGACCCTGAAGGACGGAGTAGAAGTGCCCCTGTGAGATTCGAATACTGCAGCTCTTTACCGGAGTAAAAGAAAGCTTTAGCTTTCTCCTGCGCAAGGAGCTGGTAATTTTGAACTGCTGACCTTGTTAGCAGCCCCATGAATGCCCACTAGCCCCAGTCGCTACATTGCTAAGATCTGCAGGGGAAGGCATGTGAGGCTCCTTCTCAAAGTGTAGGAGGCTTATCAGTCACAATGCATCCCTGGTTCTAGAGCAGCGGTTCTCAACCTGGGGGTTTTGACCCCTTTGGGAGTTGAACGAACGACCCTTTTACAGCAGTCGTCTGATTCATAACAGTAGCAAAACAACAATGATGAAGTAGCAAGGAAAATAATTTGATGGCTGTGGGGTCACCACCACATGAGGAACCGTGTTAGAGGGTCGCGGCATCAAGAAGGTTGAGAATCACTGCTGTAGAGGAAGGTTCTCTCTGTCGCTCTGGAGAGGGGCGGAGATCTCCTTGTCTGCTTCTCAGCTTCACCTCTCCTGGGTCCCTGGAGGTCTCTGTGTGTCATCCCCCCACCCTCCCACCCGCGGTTGTACATGCTTCTCCCTGTGAAACACACGTCATGTTGATAATGACCTCGTTAACATACCCAAGGAAACCCGATTTCCAAATGGAATTACATTTACCAAGACAGAATTCCAGCACATATTTTGAGGATACACAATTGAATCCTTAACCATCTTCCTCTCCTCTTTTTCCTCTTCCCTCTCCCTCCCCCTTGGCAGAGAAGTTAGTCCAATCGTTCAGGCAACTAAACCTACCGGAAAAGCCGAAGGGGGCTGACCGGATACCACTGTTGATGATAAGGGCAGAGTGGAGACCCCATCCCTTGTCCTGGGACAGGGTATGACTTCTCTGGTCAAACAGCTCCTTGTAGGAGGTGACTGCTCAGCAGAACTCTGAAAGGGAGGTAAACAAGGAAGAAGATTCCAGGGACCCCATGAGGGCCTACGGTTCTCTTCAGCATATGTTATCTGCAGCACGTTCAAGGGCTGGTCTCACCCCAGCAACTGGCTTCAAGGCCATACTCAGTCAGAGCCAGTAGTGGGTAATCAGCGAATGCTGGCAGAGGAAGGAACCAGGAACTCAGACACCTGGGCAGAAGTGACAGTCATGGGAGGTGACAAGTATTGCAAAATACTGCAGCAGCTCAGGGGAGTGAGGGAGGGACTTCCTGGGGTAGGTGCTGCAGGATTTAAGGTGCTTGAAGGATTTAAGCAGGTGGTGGATTTTAGCCTTGGTGGTGCAGGGCCTACGTGTTGGGCTGCTAACCGAAAGGTCAGCAGTTCAAAACCACCAGCTGTTCCATGGGAGAAACACAAGGCTTTCTACCCCCGTAAAGAATGATAGTCTCGGAAACCGACAGGGGCAGTTGTACCCTGTCATATCAGGTGGCTGTGAGTCGGCACTGGCTCCATGGCAGTGCATTTGGTTTTGATGAGCGCAGGCTGGCTTGGCTGGGCCTGGCCTGGGATGGGGCGGGGTGCTAGTGAGAATGCGATTGCCTGTAGCAAGCGTTCTTGGTGCTGGCCTCAGGCCCCTTCCGGGTATCCATTGCACTGATTCTGTGTGTCCGTTCCCGGCTTTCTTTGTCTTCTCATTCCGCACCATCCCTACGGACCTGGGCTCTCCTGCGCCACTAGGAGACTGTGCCATAAGGCCACTCCGACCTGCACAGATGCCGAGGGCCAGCTGGCCCCAGGAGTTGACATCCCTTCCGCCTGAGGCGTCCGCAACAATGACTTCCGTGCTCCCTTGCCTGGAGTTGGGGCGAACTCAAGCTGAAGGTGAAGGAAATGAAAACAAGTCTTGCTTAGGCAGGAGCCTAAGGTTGACCTTGACTGCATCCCATCTGAATTTAGAGACCATCTCAGAACAGAATTGAAGCATCCGCGAATGACTGAAGACCGAAGGAGTCGAGGGATGACATCAGGAACATCATACACAAGGAGCAAGCCAAGTTATACAGAGGAAAGGAAACAACAACACCGATCTCAAAAGAGACTCTGAAAATGAGCCCCCCCCCCC
>NW_022103920.1:88144989-88147314 GCF_000313985.2 Echinops telfairi
GTGATGCACCTTTTCTTTACATAAAACTCTCTCTGATACATGAGTCGCTGTGGATTTGTTTCTCCAAAGTACCTAGACTAATACACCAATTGAGACATTGCAGCAAATGGAAGCAAGACCGGACGTGGTCATTCTTCAAGACCAAGAAATTTGGAAGACAGTGACCGGGCCAATCATCTGGAAGAGATCCATATTTGTGCTCATTACAAAGAAAAGGATAGAATGTGGAAATTATCAAACAGTATCATTAACATCACACAAATGTAAAATTTTGCCGAAAAGAATTCAAAAACATTTGTCATATACCAACTAGGAAATTCAGAAATTTGAGCTGGATCCATTCAGAGGACGTTGTGGAAGGAGGATATCATTGTTGATATCAGATGGATCTTGGCCAAAAGAAGAGAATATTAAAGATATTTCAGTTATGCTTTATAAACTATGCAAAAACATTTAATTGTGTGGATCCTTAAAATAACTATTGCAAAGAATGGAAATTATAGCATACTCAATTGTGCTTAGGTAAAACCTGAACACAGACCAAGAGGCAGCCATTCAAACTGAACAAGGAGAAGCTAAAAGAAAAACAAAACAAAACACACCAAAAAACTCATTGCTGTCAAGTTGATTATGATTCATGGTGACTTGGGAGTTTCTGAAACTGTAACTATGTATAGGAGTAGAAAGCCTCATCTTTCTCCCAAGGAGAGACTGGTGGTTCTGAACTGCTGACCTTGCACTTTGCAGCGCAACACATAACCACTATGCCAAAGGGATCTTAAGGGGATGCTACATGGTTTAAAATCAGGAAAGGTGTGTATCAGGGCTGTATCTTTTCATCATACTTGCTGACTGGATGCTGAGCAAATCATCTGAGAAACTGGATTCTATGAGGAAGAATGCTCATTAAGAACCTGCAATATGCAAAAGATTGGGCTCTACAGGGAAGATTCAGTCAAAGGACTCCTTTTTAGACACCCAGAGGCTCAACTAACCCCATTCCTTTTGAAAGTAAGTTCAAAATGACATGGAATCCTTTGAGCTCACCAGAGTGCAGTTTGACGCATGCCCCATAGGCACTGTGTCTTTGTTCACTGAAAGCCGTGGATTAACAATAGATGGTGATTGTGTGGAGACAAAGAGAGCGATCTTAAATTGCTTCAGTTCTGCCTTTCTATGTGACCACTTGTTGTGTTGAACAGTTTTAAATAATGGAAGAGAAGATACTACAGTATGAACATTTCCCCTTCTCTCCAGACATAGGTTCATGCGCTATAGATTAATTTGTATTGATGTAATTGAAATGCTTTTATTATGGTATTTATTTTCATTTTACATGATTACAAATATTATATTTAATTGGATGTTAAAAAAATAAAACCCTGCAATACACCGAGGACACAACCTTGCTTGCTGAAATTGAAGAAGACTTGAATCACTTTCCGATGGAGATCAAGGACTACAACCTTTCAGATGGATTATACCTCAACACGACAAAAACACACAGTCTTAGGACTGGACCAAGAAGCAACATCAGGACAAACAGCTGCTGGTGGTGGAAGGAGTTGCCCACACATGCAATCTGAGTGGTTAATGAGAAGTGGTCCTTTGAACGGTTGGTGTGATTGAGGGTCGACTTTAGGGCAGAACTTTTTTTTTTTAATGTCTTTTTCACTATTTAAAAAAAAATGTTTTCCAACCCTTTTAGATTCTGAAGGACAAATTCAGGGTCTTCTAGAAAGGAGATGGCTGAAAAAGACCCTACCAGCCTCATAAAGTAAAACTAACAGAACTTCCTAGAATCAGTTTGCCATCAAAGGTAGAGGAAGGATAGACGTCCTAGGAAGTGGACACCTGCCCTCCCCCCAGAAGAATTTATTTCAAAGGACGGCATTGAATGTGCAGCTCTGGGAGAGGGACATATCTGATTGGAGCACATGGGAGCAGATGAAGGGGGAGGAGGAGAGAGAGGAGCACATCCTGGCCCACCAGGCCGTGAGGACAATGTTCCCAATTAGAGCAGTCAGTCGACAGAGAGGACCACATGGCCGGCCCCACTATGAGACATGATGTCCCTCACTGACCCATAGCCCGATGGGACAACACCAGAGACACAGTGTGGGAATTGCACCCAATCTGATCCCACCACACAGAAGCAAAACACTAAGGGGGTGCAACAGAACAGCAAGGGAATGGAGTGGCGAGGTCCCCAGGGAATGCTGAAGGTGGACTTTGGGGCCAGGGTGTGGTGCCCCAACAGACTGGACTGGAAAACACTCCTAAAGGCCAACAAACAATCCTTGAACTAACTACAAGCTTTTCTTT
>NW_022103920.1:88148986-88154593 GCF_000313985.2 Echinops telfairi
CAAATGTTTTGAGAATGATGAGGGCAATGAATGTACAACTGTGCTTTACACAATTGATGTATGTATGGATTGTGGTAAGAGTTGCATGAGCCCCTAATAAAATGATTTAAAAAAAAAGAAAAGAAAATGATGATGGCAACAAATGTACAAAAGTGCTTGACACAATGTATGTATGTATGTATTGTGATAACAGCTATATGAGCCCCCAATAAAATGATTTAAAATAAAAAGTCCTAGGATTTGGGCAGGGTCTTAGCACCGCAGGAAAGAGAAGAGGGGAGGGGAGGAGGATGGAATGGCATGGACAAGCTTCCTTGTGGTGGTAAGTGGTCAATAAATGTTAGCAGCCAAACCAAACTCACTGCCGTTAATACCGACTCATATCAACACTGTAAGACAGGGTAACCCCCTATGAGTTTCCCAGGCCTTAACTCTATACAGGAGTAGAAAGCCCCATCTTTCTCTTGCCGATCAGCTGGGGGTTTCGAACTGCTGACCTTGCAATAGCAGCTCAACACATAACCACTAAGCCACCAGTAAGTCTCATCTTCTACTTCCAAGTACCAGTCAATAAAAGCCCCATGGATCGCAATGGCCTCATCTGCAACTAATCACAGGGTTACCATAAGGCAGAAACCAATGGGCCCGCCGCGGCCAGCAACAAGGGCAGCACCTCCGTCTCTAAAGGATGCTTGCTTTGGACTGCAGCCTGGAGCCAGGAGGGCTGGGACAAAGGATGGGGCGGCACGCTGTGTCCAAACACAACAGGAGTGTGTGGGGTGGGGTGGTGGTCCACTGGGGATTTCTTGGTTTTGTCCCAGAATGGCGCTCTTCTTCTGAGAAATGCTCCATCCTCCACCCCAACTTCCTTTGTACCAGCATCCCTCTCAGGGACCCTTTTTAGACAGTTTAATCCCAAGTGCTCCCCTCCCCTGACATTTTGATACCACAGATATACTATATAGATTCATTTATGGACTTTGGGCTTTTGGAGAACCACAAAGCATTGCAATAACTAAGCTTGTTGTGCCCCCAGCAACTAGAGTCTGCCGTTTGGGGTGATATTGCCTTCTTTGGGAGTATATGTTCTATTTAGGCAAGCCATCTGATTGGCAGCTGGCCAGTCTTTATTAGCCCAACCCACCTGACCTGGCAGGACAAATGAGAGTGCCTTGCCCACTGAGCACAGCTGATTGGGGCAGGGATGGACAGCTGATCTGAACTGGCCCAATCACAACCCTTCCTGGGATTTTTTTTTTTGTTTTTAAACCTTGTAGTAGAAAGACTAGTTGTCTCCCTTGGAGGAACTGAGAGATGCCAAGGGCAACAGCTGCCCGGTCATGGGCTGTTGTTTAGAGAATGCCACACTGAGGGAATGAAACTTCCACAGGGAGAGGAACCGGGAAGAGAGGAGGAAAGAAAGTCCTGGTGGCCTCAGGGCTCCTTTTCCAAATGAGCCTAAAGCCAGTGCTGCCTCTGCCCCAGCACGGGAGCAATACATCCTCCCTCGTGTCCAAAGTCGTTTCCGTCACTCAGTACTCAAGGAATTGTGACCAACACAGAGGAACTGAACAGGTGGTGTGTGTGTGTGTGTGTGTGTGTGTGTTGGGCAGGGGTGGGGTGGGGCGGGGAGGGAGGGAAAGGATGGAGGGGAGGGGTGCAGAATTCAGAACAAGAGGTGAGTAGGAAAATGTCAGACACCACATTCCTGTAACCAGTGAGAGCTGGGGAGAGCCCAGACTTTTCAGTCAATCTCATGGGATGGGCTTGGTCAAGTCATTTGTGCTGATGAAAAAGATACCCCAAACAAAGAACTAAACTGCCGTTGAGTTGATGCCGACTGAGTTAGGTAATTGTGCCAGCCTGGCCGATAATCGCATGTGGGGCTAATTGAAAGGCGGAGGGATAAATGGGTGGTGAGCCTCGCCTTTCTAGTTCTCGGGTCTCTTGTTTTGTGATGGTTGCACCAGGTGCAGCTGCCTTAGCAGTTCCCTGCTTCAGCTTGCAAGATTGACTTCCTTCAAGACATCCCCAAGGAGAAGCTACATGGACCTATCGCGATGCAGCCCTGGGTGCTGGAGCAGCCGTGTGGAGACCCCTGCCAGTGTTGAGATGCTTGTTCGTTCACTGACTCAGCTTTCCTCCTGGCATCATTGCCTCTGTTTTGTGAGGTGGAGGACTTTGTGGACTGGTGCTGGGTTAATGGGTTAATGTTGGACTTGTGGGCTTGGGCAGCATTGGGTTGGGATGTTTTCGTGATGCACATTTTCTTTACATAAAACTCTCTCTTATACATGAGTTGCTGTGGATTTGTTTCTCCAAAGTACCCAGACTAATACACCGAAGCAGCGCGACCTCAAAGAGCACCGGGCGGAACTGCCCCTGAGGGTACCCAAGACTGTCACTCTCGATGGGAGTAGAAAGCTCTCTCCTGCCGCCGCTGAGCACCTGGTGGGTTTGCACTGCGGACCTTGCGGGCAGCAGCCCAATGTGTAACCACTGTGCCACCCAGGCTCCTCGTGGTGACGAAAGGCAAGAGTGAATTTGATTTTTGGAGGGTCCAGGGACTTAGACGGCATTGTCTCTGAGCTGGAGAGGGACAGGACTGGGCCTGCATTTTAGAAGTTCCCCCAGGCAGCAGGGTGACTTGGAGGCTTGGGTGGGAGGTAGCAAGTCTGAAGTTAAGGCTGCTACATCAGCAAAGGCAAGAGAAGGAGTCTGGAGGAGGAGGGGCTCTGTGATGAAGGGCACATGAGACCCTCTCTCTGCCCTGCCACCCGGGACCCCCACACTGGCGCCATGTCTCATCCGAGACTGAGACTACGTTGACCCAGAGCCACAGCAGCTGAGATGCCTGGAGTGCTGCAGGGAGAGGTCCCTTCCCGGGACCTTGTGGCCAGGTGACGTCCCTACAGTGTATGGGCGGCCTCCTTGCGTCCGCTGTGGCCACGCCAGTTGGGCCTCAGAGTGCAGGGTCTGCTCTGGCGCTGCAATCCCGGAGCGTGATTTTCTCACATTCGCTGGAGAACAGGCACTGATCCTGCTCCTTTGGGGCTCTCTCTTTTTCATGGGGTTGATGAGCTGTTCCTTTGTCTTTTCTCCACCCCCAACCCTGGCTCCGAAAGACTGAGAGGCGATGTGGCTCTGTTGCCACTGGTCTGGTCTCTAAAGAAAAATAAGTCATTATGTTTGATGCATAAGAGGTTAAGTCAGCTCTGGTGGGACTGTGACCTGCTCGCAGAGTGAGCCTTGACCTTTGTACTTGGAGAGCAGCCCAGCTACAGGGGTTGGCACTTTCTGGACTCGTTCAGGCTCCAGGGCCAGTGGCATGTGGGCCCTGGCTCCTGCTTGTCTCGTCTGTGTCTGTGGTTTTGCAGCTGTCCCTCTATCCTGTGCAGGCCCCCCCACCCCCACCCCCAGGGCAGTGAGAGCCAGGACACTGCTGTCCCTGAAGAGACGGGGCATCGGGTTTCGAACCACAAGATGGACGGTGGGGTACCAGCCTCCATAATTGAACAGGTCCAAGGGGTGGTTGTGTAATTGAGAGGTGAAATTAAGGAGACATCAGACAAGATAAAGCATGCAAGTGCTCACCTCTGGGACCATCATGACCTCAGGAGTCAGGTCCACGCAGAGAGAGAGAATATAATTCCAACCAAGGCTTATATATACTCAGGGGGGCATGCAAGCCCCCTAATTACAGGTAACCACATAGGTAAAAAGGTGGGCTATACCCTAATCCTAAAGGTCCCCAAGTATACTGGAGGAGTAACCTAACAGCAGTGCCTGTGGCAGGTCTTAAATTGCCAGAGAGCAATAGCACTTGTCGGCTCCTACAGTTAAAGTTGCCGGGTATACAGCAATCAGCCAAGTGCTTGTGAGAGGTAACTTTAAGGTAGCACTATTATGGATATAGTGGGGTAGAACCTCCAACTCACAAGGTTGAAGGCCTCCTTCCACCCCAGAAACCCAGCCTGACAGGCTTCTTAATATAAGATAATAAAGGATTCGTCTGCACACACTCTGCTTCCCATGGTGGACAGTTCAAAACCACCAGCGGCTCCATGGGAGAAAGAGGAGGCTTTCTACTCCTGTAAAGAGCTACAATCTCAGAAACCCACCGGGGCAGTTCTACCCTGTCCTACAGAGTGACTCTGAGTTGGCATGGGCTCTGGGTATGATAGGAGCCCAGCCACAGGGTCAGGGAAAGCAGGGAAGAGGGTGGGTGGGGTTTCAGATGAAAGTGAAGGTGCAGGTTTGGGGGCATGTGGAGAGAGTCTTCAAGGTGAAGGGAGGGACTCACCAGAGGTGAGCTAGGACAGCCTCATGGAGCTGGGGGCAGTTTCTAAGATGGGGTGGGGGGCACTGTCTAGCATGGATTGGGAGCACTGCATTGGGGTACTCCTAGAGGTAAGGCTGAGAGTGGAGAGAGCCCAGGCTGTGGAATGCGTGGAGTGACATGTTCAGACTGGCCCTGAAGAAGGATGAATGTGGTGGGGGGATTGGATGGGGCATGCTGAGAGGCTTGGGACCAGCAGGGAGAATTTGCAGGTCGGAAGTGGTGCTGGCCTCAGCTCTGGTCCTGAGCTGGACTGTGAGAACTGGAAGGGACCTTGGCAATTACTCGATTCCCATTCCCATTTTACAGGTGGCAAACCCAGGCCCAAGGAGGGCCACCCTTGGAAGGCCTTTTCCTTGACTGTCCAGCTAGCTGCCCTGCCCCTCTCTGCCTATGGACTTGGGTCCTCTCAAAGCAGGGTGGACCACAAAGACAGGCTTCTTCTTCTGTGGATGACAACTGGTGGGGGTGGGGGGGTGTCTCAGAATTGGGGGCTGGCCTCACAGAGCCCAGTAACCCAGGACAGCAGGTTTCTAAAAGTTTAGTGTTCTCCTTTGTTCCATTAAACTGGAATTCCGTGATGCTCACCTTCCTGACACAATCACTGAAGACAAAGATATCAGCTATCAAAAGATACAGCATCTGGGGTCTTAAAGGCTTGAAGATAAACAAGCGGCTATCTAGCTGAGAAGCAAGCAAGCCCACATGGAAGAAGCACATCAGCCTGTGCGATCATGAGGTGTTGATGGGATCAGGTATCAGGCATAAAAGGCCCAGAACAAAAAATTATATCATTGTGAATGAGGGGGAGTGCAGAGTGGGGACCCAAAGCCCATTGTAGGCAACTGGACATCCCCTTACAGAAGGGTTGTGGGGAGGAGATGAGCCAGTCAGGGTGCAGTATAGCACTGTTGAAACATACAACTTTCCTCTAGTTCTTTAATGCTTCCCTCCCCACCAATATAATGATCCCAATTCTACCTTACAAATCCGGCTAGACCAGAGGATGTACACAGGTACAGATATGAGCTGGAAGCACAAGGAATCCAGGACAGATAAACCCCTCAGGATCAATATTGAGAGTAGCCATAACAGGAGAGTAAGGTGGAGGTGGGGGGAGAAAGGGGGTACTAATAACTATAACCTTCTCCCAGGGGGATGGACAACAGAAAAGTGGATGAAGGGAGACATTGGTCAGTGTAAGACATGACAAAATAATAATACTGTGCCAGCCTGGCCAATAATCACATGTGGTGCTGGTTGAAAGG
>NW_022103920.1:88156462-88158761 GCF_000313985.2 Echinops telfairi
TTGCTGTGGATTTGTTTCTCCAAAGTACCCAGACTAATACAAATACTTTATAAATTATCCAGGGTTCATGTGAGAGGGAGGGGAAAAATGAGGAGCTGATACCAAGGGCTCAAGTGAAAGAAAATGTTTTTAAAATGATGACAACAAATGTACAAATGTGCTTGACACAATGGATGTACGAATGGATTGTGATAGAGTTTTATGAGGCCCCAATAAAATGATTGAATAAAAAAATTAGTTTAGTGTTCTCTATGATTGATCAGGCTGGGACTCGGCCCTCAGATGGGGACAGGTCAGACCCAGTGGCTGGGCGGCCAAGACACAGCTGATTCAAACTGGGAATGTGACTGAATTAGGGGACAAAGCAAAGGGCCAGCCGACCAGCCCAGCAGGGAGGTGGCCTTTTCTAATGGGCTCAGACAGCTGCCCTCCCCATGGACTGTGGGAGGACAGGAGAGCAAGCCAGAGGAAACCCGGGTCTGGCAGGTGCCACGTCCACTTCAGACTGCTCCCCCATGGCCAGCGGGGGGCTGGGGGCATGGCAGGGAGGCCAGCAGCCAGCCCAGAGCCTGTGCCCTCTGCCTTCTCACTTAGCCTCGGAGCTGGCAGTGGGCTGTTTGGAGGACACATGTCTCCAGCCCCTGGGCTCTCTTTGATGCGTCTCTTGCAGGCCAGGAGGAGGCCAGGGACATGGAGAAGACACACATGGCTCCCCAGGGGCCTGGCCTCCTGGCCAGGAGCTTACATTGGCTCAGTCTGGTGGCCAGCGGCCTCTCTGGAGGGAATTGGCTCTGCTTTGTTTCCCGACGCATGCCTGTCTGTGACATGGGGTACAACCCATTCCTGTCCACTCTGACCTCCTCTCCAGGGTCCTCCGCTGCTCCTGGAACCAAACAAGGCCCTGTGAAGGATGCTATTAGGGGACACGGAGGTCAAGACAGGCACAAACCCGCATCCCCTGACTCTCCCCTCCTGCCTTTCCAAGGGACACAGACCCAGCGGTGCTGAAGGCTAGCGGCAAGCAGAGGTGCCCAGAGAGGCCTGGCCAGCCTTCTGCGGCTGTGCAGGGAGGGGAACCTGTCCTTGTGCTCAGGGCCTGCCCGTCCAGCTCCGTCCACTTTCTCATCGTGCGGTAACAGCTGTCCCTGGGGATTTAACTGGAATTGGTGTGAGCACTCCATCCCGAGTCCCAGGGGAGGCAATGTGTTTTAGGGAGTCCAGTGTTTGTGCTCATCTCTGTGGGAGCCTCCACTTCTGCTGGCCTGTGGGTCTCACACCTGGCTGTTCGCTGGGGCCTGACCGGCCCTCTGAGGAGCAGAGCTGAAGGCCCCCTGCGATGTAGAGGCCCTGCCCCAGACCCTCCTCCACTTGACTGAGTCAAAGACCCATTTGTTAGTCCTAGCTATCTGGACCCGATGCCTCTGACCTTCCCTGGCTCAGGCCCCAAGCGCCCTAGCCTGGGGGCACAGAGACTAAGCGAGGGCCCGTGCTGTCCGTGTCCAAGCCTGGACGTCCTTGTGGCACTTGGAAGGGAGACGAGTTTCCTGTCTTCTGAATCCTGATGCCAGAGACCCTCCAGCAGCGCCTCGAGGGTGCAGAGTACTACAAGGCTTGTGCCAAGGCTGGGCAGCTCCCATGGTGAACGAGTGTACCCACAGGGCACGAGAGTAGGCTGAGCAGGGGCAGTTCAAATGACCACCCCGGCACCACAGCCAGACCCGGTCCTTTTTGCTGACCTTGGACCCGCTGCCATGGACACCACCCTCACGGGCCTCAGCGAAGGCTGCCTCTGAGTTGTTGTCAGCCCACCTGGCTTCCATCACAGGCCCAGGTGTGTGGGCTCTGCTCCAGTTTTCCCCAGTGCCTCCTAAAATCCAAAGCAAGCAAACAAACAAGCCAGTTTCCCAGAGCCAGCGCCAGCTCTTGACAAGTCCTGGCAATGCAGAGACAGCTCTCCCCTGAATGCCCATGGCCATGACCTCGGGAAACCGACTCCCCCGTCTTTCTTCTGAAGTGCCTTGGAGTGGGTTTGGACTGTCAGTCTTGCAGTCAGTCGTCCAACATTTAACGGAGAGTGTTCCAGGCTGGCTGTAAGCTCACGGATGCTTCTGGTGGACTCGGGACGGGGGTGCTGCCCAGCACCATCCACTGGGTAGAGCTGAAGGAAGTGCGTGTCTTTCTGCCGTGAGAAGCCACAACCGCATTGTTACAAACAGTTGACTCTGGGTCATGGGAATACCATGACTTCTTGCTTTCTTCTTTTCAGTAGTTTCGCTTCCCAGCACTCTATAATGTCACA
>NW_022103920.1:88158935-88166576 GCF_000313985.2 Echinops telfairi
ATCTATCTATCTATCTATCTATCTATCATCTATCTATCTATCTATCTATCATCTATCTATCTATCTATCTATCTATCATCTATCTATATGAGTTTTCGATGAAAAGAACACACACAAAATCACTACCATCAAGTCGATTCTGACTTGTAGAACTATCCCTGTGGGTTTCTGAAACTGTAACTCTTTATAGGAGTAGAAAGCCTCATCTTTCTCCCTGAGCAGTTGGTGGTTTTGAACTGCTGACCTTGAGGTTAGCAGCCTAACAAGTAACTACAATTGATCTCTCTTTTGATCTATTTTAAATTTGTTCTCATTTTTAATATTTTTCTGCTTTTTTTTCGATTGAGACTTTTCTCTGGTTTACTTTGCTCTTGTTGGTAGTTAGTACTTTAAATGTTTTTCTGTATATGAAGTACAGGATAGGTAAATTTATACAGACAGTAGCTGGATTAATGGTTCCTTGGGGGGTATGGTAGGGGAGTTGGGGGGACATGAGGAACTAATAATGATGAATACCAGAAGGAAGAAAATGTTCTAAAACTGATAGTGGTGATGATTGCATAATCTTCTTAATATGTTTGAACTATTGAATGGTATGATTTGTGAATTATATAGGAATAAAACTTAATGTGTATCTATCGCTATCATTCATCTATCTATCTATCTATCTATCTATCTATCTATCTATCTATCTATCTATCTATCTATCTATGAGAATTTGACCTTTTAGTGGGAGAAGTTTGACCATGCCTTGCTCTGTGGGGAGAAGTCATTTCCCTCAGCCCCCTGGTATGTGGGTTAGGCTGGGCATGTTAGCGAGACCACCAGGAAAGAGACCACAGCCCTGATAGCCTGCAGGCTTGATTCACAGCATTAGTCTGGACATGGACACCTGGTTTCCCATCAGAGAGAAGCCTCTAGGACAGCGGTTCTCAACCTGTGGGTCGAGACCCCTTTGGGGGGTCGAATGACCTTTTCACAGGGGTCGCCTAAGACCATCGGAAAACACATATTTCCAATGGTTTTAGGAACTGAGACACAGCTCCTCTATCCGTCTCCAGGCCGGTCCACCACATGCAGATACACCCACATACGAGTACCTGGTGTGAAGACTGTTACCCATGCTACACCATGCTTCAAGACAGAATTTAATTTATTTGTCATTAGAAATAAATATTTCACGATACATAATTACATATTGTTTTGTGATTCATCACTGTACTTTAACTATGTTCAATTTGTAACCATGAAAATACATCCTGCATATCAGATATTTACATGATGATTCATAACAATAGCAAAATTACAGTGATGAAGTAGCATTAAAAATAATTTTATGATTGGGGGTCAGCACCACATGAGGGACTGTATGAAAGGGTGGGGGCATGAGGAAGATGGAGAACCACTGCTCTAGGAGGTGGAGCAGTGAGGGCTGCGAGTGGGGTGGGGATGGGGGGCGGATCAGCGGCAGGGTCAGGCCAGGACAAAGAGCTTCCATCCACGCTCTGTGGCCTGCCTAACAGATGAGCAGCGCTACCCCAGGGTTCTCTCCCACGACCTTGTCCCCTGTGGTCGGATGATAATAAACTAGTCCATACGACATGCCCCACTCAACACTGCTCAGGGGACCCCGGAGGAGATGACCCTGGCGTGCCCCCAGGGACCCATCCATTGAGAGGGGTGAGGCAGGGGTTTGAGGAGAGGCAGGACAGCCAGGCCTGTTTCCAGGACGGCTGATTCACCCACAGTGGAGAAGCAGCCTGGCTCTGCTGGCTGGGAGAGGCTGGGGTGGAAGTGGGGGTGGGGCGCAGAAGAGTGTAAACTCACGGATGCTTCTAGTGGACTCGGGACAGGGGAGCCGCCCGACACTGTCCACTGGTTAGAGCTGAATGAAGCCCGTGTGCCTTTCCACCGGGAGAAGCTACAACATTGGTAGAAATACAAAGTTGCAAGGAGATGGGACGGGAGGGACTGACAGGTGAAAGACTCTTCTGGCTGATTTGTGCTGGTCCTTGCTATTAGCTACCCCTGCTTCACAGAGGCCCGGTGCATGATGGGACCACGCCCTGCCCAGCCCTGCACCATCCCCTGGACCAGTGGTTCTCAACCTCCCTAATGCTGCGACCCTTTCATACAGTTCCTCATGTTGTGGTGACCCCAACCCTAAAATGATTTTTATTGCTACTTCATCACTGCAATTTTGCTACCGTTATGAATCGGGCAGCCGTTGTGAAAGGGTTGTTCGACCCTGAAAGAGGTCTCGACCCCCAGGTTGAGGACCGCTGCCCAGGAAGAAGGTGGGCCATCTGCAGAAGACAGGATGTTAGGCAAGGGAGTACAATTACAGCCGGACCTTTGACGTCTGCGTGTCCAGTAAGGACTTTGGAAGTGACCTGAAATGATCATCATCATAAAAGATAACGTCATTTTCCCACAAGCTGTTTAAAGCCCCCCTTTGTTTGGCTAAGGAGCCCTGTGGTGTAGGTTATGCACTGGGCTGTTAACCGAAAGGTCAGCAGTTCGAAGCCACCAGCGCACTCCATGAGAGAAAGCTGAGGTTTTCTACTCCTGTAGAGTTTCGATCCCAGAAGCCCACAGGGGCAGTTCTACCTCGTCCTTACAGGGCTGCTATGCATTGGCATCGACCTGATGGCAGGGAGATTGGTCTTGCTTTTGGAGTACCCCGTGCCCTCAGGGAGAAAGACTAGGCTTTCTACTCCCATATGGAATCCCAGTCTCAGACACTCCCAGGGGCAGGTCTACCCTGCCCTATAGGACCACCATGAGTTGACATGGACTCAATGGCAGTGGTTTTTTTGAGGCATGACTCTAATTCCTGTATGGCTTTATATAACTCATATGGAACCTTTCTGGTGTCTACGTGAGGGGTGAAGAAACCGAGGCACAGAGGGCTCAGGCATCAGGTCCATGGTCACAGAGTCAAGAAGTGGTGGAGCTGGGATTTGAACCTTAGCAGGCAGGGTTAGGAGCAACCATCCTGGGGGCCCCTTCTCTGGGGAGGACCCCATAAGGTCTGCAGACATACGGCTCTCATTTGCCCCCCTCCCACCTGGGCTGCATACCGCCGGCCCCTTGCGCTGTTCTTCCCAGGGTGTTGTTTGTGTTGTTGGACTTCCACTCAAAAGCTTTTCCTTTCCTTAAGAAAGACCGTGTCGGATGAGCCCTATAGGACCAGTGGTATGAGTGGCAAAACAGGGAGGGTAAAGGGAGAATGGGTAGGAAAGAGGGAACCGATTACATGGAACTGTGTGTGACCTCCTCCCTGGGGGACAGACAACCGAAAAGTGGATGAAGGGAGACGTCGGACAGGGCAAGATATGACAAAATACCCATTTATAAACTATCAAGGGTTCATGCGGGAGGGGGGAGCGGGGAGGGAGGGGAAAAATGAGGACCCAATGTCGGGGGTTTAAATGGAGAGAAGATGTTTTGAGAAACGATGTACAAATGCGCTTTACACAATTGATGTGTGTATGGATTGGGATAACAGTTGTATGAGCCCCTAATAAAATGTTAAAAAAGAGAAAAGAAAAAAAAAATTCAAATGATGGTTAATTTATATCAAGTTTAAATTAAAATTGAGCTGAAGCCAAAAAAAAGAAAAAAAGAAAGACCGTGTTCTCAAACGGAGCACTGCGCCATTGATTACCGTGGTCATAGGAGGTATTTGTGTGGGAAACCGCATCTCCTGCTAAGGCTCTCCCTGGCCAGTGTGCAGAACACTGACAAAGGGAGCTCAACTGGCCTTGACTTTCCCCGGCGGCTCTGCGGTGCTGGGGGAGGGGAGTGCTCTTTGAGCATAACATAAAGTCCCAGGGCAGGTGTCCCCAGCTATTGACTCTGGGAGGGATCTTGCGTCACCTGGATATAATAGGTGCTCAGTAGAAGTGGATGGGAGCCAGTGTCCTGCATTAGACTCCTAGCTGCCACATTCCAGTCGTGTGGCCTGGGATGAGGGACTTAGAACTCCAGGTCACAATTTCCTTGTCTGAAAAGTGGAGCTAATAATAAACTAAAAACCCAAACATATGGGCACTAAGTCGACCTAGACGCGCAGTGACCCCACAGAGGGTTTCTGAGGCTGTCAGTCTTTCCAGGAGCAGACAGCCTCATCTTTCTGCGGAGGAGCAGCTGGTGGGTTTGAACCTCTGACCTTGTAGGCAGGAGTCCAACACTTACCTGACAGTGCCACCAGGCCGCTGGAGCTAATGGTAGTGCCTGTTACAGTTCTTAGGGAGCTCTGGTGGCACAGTGGGTTAAGTGGTTGACTGCTAACTGGAAGGTCAGCAGTTCTCGCCTGCTCTGAAGGAGAAAGATGTTGACAGTCTGTGGTCCTAAAGATTGACAGCGTTGGAAACCCTAGGGGGGAAGTCTGCTCTGTCCTATACGGTGACCATGAGCTGGGATTGAGCAGCTGGCAGTGGGCTTGCGCTCGGACTTGGGTTATACTTGTACAGCGTGCCCCTCCTGGCTCGCTCACTCAGAGAATCACTTCAGTTCATCGATGTTCAGCCCATAGAATGCCCTCAACTAAAGACTAACAGCTGCTTGAGCTGGTTTCAGAGGGAAAGCAAGTGGGAACTCCGGCCGGGATGGAGCCACGCCTGCAGACTTCTCCCCACCCCCTCTCCTGCTGATCGTCCGGACCTGAAGCAGCACGGATTATTTCCAGATAGTTACACTCGGTCTTGCAGGAACAGGCAAATCAATACACCCAAATGCAGAGCTGCCAAGTGCCTTTAGACAAGATCTAATTCCATTCCCTTCCTTCTAGCTGTGGACAGTGCAGCCCGGAGGGAGGACGGTCTGCCTCTGAGTTCCATAGCAAGTCCCTGTCAGACCTAGGACTGAAGCCCCTCTAGATGGGAGGCTAGGGTCATTACTGGAAACCAGCAGCCCCATCCCATCCCCTCCCCTGCAGGGAAAAGACAAGGCTTTCCATTCCTGTAAGAAGTGACAGTGTCAGAAACCCACAAGGGCAGTTCTGCCCTGTCTGATGGGGTCACCGTGAGTCAGAATCAACTCGGTGGCAGTGAGTTTTGGGGGTTATATGGGCAGCAGGGGCAGCAGGGGTGACTCCATGGTAGAAGATCTACCCTCCATGTGGGCAGCCCAGGTTCAATTCCCAGCCATGGTCCCTCAAGTGTAGCCACCACCTGTCTGTCCACTGGGGCTTGAAGGTTGCTATGATGTTGCTATGATGCTTGGTTTCAGACCCAGACCAGGAAGAAAGGCCTGGTGGTCTACTTCTGAAAATCAGTCACTGAAAACCCAGCGGTTCACAATGGTGTGATCCGCAGCCAAGCACGGGGCAGGCTGGGCGTTGTCTTGCTCTGCTGTGTGTGTGGTCCATGAGTAAGGACAACTCTGCAGCAGGCAGCACCAGCCAGATGGAGGGGCCACACTCCTTCTCCCGACGGGGGTCTCTTGGTAGCTATGAGATGATCCTAGACTTGAAGATCAGAGACTCAGAACGCTGCCTCTCAGAAAGCAAACACAACAGAGCTGGCACGGTTGACCCTGAGAGGCTAAGATCCACATCCACCACCAGGGAGCCAGCAGTTTCGTCACCAGACCACTTCTTCCTCAGTGTGACTGACTGACTGGGGGTGCTCTCAGAGAGGAGGTGCTCGTGTGTTTTTCTGTCCCAGCCCCCGTGCCGGATGCAGTTCTCAGATCCCTAGAACCGCAATGATGGTCTTGAAGAAATCAGAGACACTCTTCTGCCCAGTTCACAGCCAGCGAAACCAGCACCCAGAGAACTACTCTTTGCCTCTTTGCTAGTTAGTGCCGCGAGGCCAAGACAAGGGTTTCTCCTCCCATAAAGTGCTGCAGTCTCAGAAACCCACAGGGGCAGTCCGTGCTCTCCCCGCCCCCCTGGTCTTTAGGGTCACTGTGAGTTGGAGTGGACTCAATGCCAGTGAGTTTGGTTTTGTGGGTAGTTAGTGATAGATTGACCAAAAGCCTGAGGACGTAGCGGGTAGGCGTTGGGCTGCTAACCTTAAGGTCAGCAGTGTGAAACCTCTAGCCACTCCTCGGTGACAGGATGGAAGTGATAGATTTAAAACTAGGACCAAGAATGGACAACTTCTTGCCCAGGAATCTAACTGCAAGGACCTTTGGGCAAGCCTTCCCCTACCAATCCCCAAACCAAGCTCACTGCCACCAAGTGCATTCTAACTCTTAGCAAGTGCTCCTGTGGGTTTCTGAGACTGTAGCTCTCTATGGGAGTGGAAAGCCTCGTCTTCCTCCCTTGGAGCAGCTGCTGGTTTCAAACTGCTGACCTTGCAGATTACAGCACAACTCATAACCACTATTGATTGCCAGGGCTCCCGGCTCCAGCAGCATTTTTAAAAATTCAAGGTAATCCCCCTGCTCTACTGTTTATAGGCATGGACCTTGTAGACCCAGGAAAGAGACTTTGATGCTCATCCAGATTTAGGTAGTCCCCTGGTGGTGTAAAGAGGACATCACTGGACCAGTAGGTGAAGGGTTCAACCCACCAAAAGGCACCTTGAAAATAAAGCCCGACGATCTGCTCTTGAAAGGAGCAATTCTACTCTGCATACGTGGGGTCACCATGACTTGGAATCAACTTGATGGGAGCCCACAAGGCCATGTCGGCTATCAGAGCATCAAGAGGGGAGAGCAAGGACTTTGGGGGAAGCAGGTAGAGCTGATAGGGTGGTCCTCCACTGCTAGGCCAGGACCCATGCTCCAAGTGTTAGGTAGAGGGTCTAGCTCAGCGCCACACAAAGTGGGAGTCCGTGCTTGCTGCCCATTGGTGAACCCTTTCTCATGGGTTCTCAGTATCGAGAGCTGAGATTAAGCATTTAGGAGATGTTATAGTAACAGACAGAACAGTCTTACACTTGATAAGACTTTATTAGTAATAATAAAGTGAAAGCATGTTTTACTTATATGTATGCTTCGCTTGTCTAGTAACCTATTTTTATTGTATTTCTCAAAAGGTTAGGTCTCCAGTTGATTGACAATAATAATGATGATGATAATAAAAATACTGGCCCTTCACCACAGAGGGTGTTTGAGAAGCTCTACTGCATGGGGGTCCTCTGTAGAGAGGCTGCTGTGCTGGGTCAGGGAATTAGCTGGCAAGTCTCCTAGGTGGTTCTCATGCGCTGTCAGGACTGAGAACCACTGCAGGTCACAGAAGTGCTTGACTACTAACCTAAAATTGGGTGGTTCGAGCACACCCAGAGGTTCCTCGTAAGACAGACCGGGCTATCTGCTTCCGAAAGATTATTATCTAGAAAGTCCTGTGGAACATTTTTACTCTGTAACACATGAAGTCACCACATGAAGGCACCACAAGTCAAACCCCACTGATGACCACAGGTCGTTTGGCCCAGCATCACCTGGGCGCTTGTTAGAAATGCAGACTAGCTCAGATTTCCTGAATTAGCAACTCTGGGGGCGGCCCAGCAATCTGAATGGGTCTATTCGTGTGTTTGCATTTAGTAATTATTCTGATGCACACTCAAGCTTGAGCGCCAACACTGTTGGCTTCGTCCTTCAAGGTCAGAGTCTAGTTCCCCTCTCAGCTTTGCTTAGTCTGCAGTGAACACCCTACACTGTCCTTGAAGATCAGGGTCTGTCTCT
>NW_022103920.1:88168224-88170397 GCF_000313985.2 Echinops telfairi
CTCCCCAGAGAGATGCACCATTCAACAGAAGAAGGATGTACCCAGAGAGAAGACAGCTTTTCTCTTCCTTCTCTTCGCTCTCAGATGAGAAATCCTATAGCTTATTTTTTCCTAATTCGTTGCTCATTTATTCATTCATCCATCATGGGTTGAACCAATGTCTTTGAGCTCCTCTGCATCCCGGGGGCAGTGTGGGTGCCGGGATACAGCGTTGAAGACCCCAGGGCAAGGACAGAATAGCCAGGGGCAACTGCACTTTCGGAGTCCCGCCTCCCCATAGGAGTCTGGGCAAGTCGCACCCTGCTTTGGACCGCATTTTTCTATCTGTCAAATGGGTGAAGTGTGGACTGATGAACTGTTAGAGCCCTTCCAGCTCTAATAGGATCCCTAGTGTCATAGTGGTTATACTGGGCTGCTAAGCACAAGGTCAGCTGTTCAAAACCACCAACTGATGAGCCTTTCTACTCCCATAACCAGTTACAGTCTTGGAAACCACAGGGACAGTTCTGCCCTGTCCTGTGGGGTTGCTATGAGTCAGAATCGACTTGATGGCCGTGAGTAAGGGAGCTCAGCTCTAACGGCCTAGACATCTGAAGGAGGGCTAGTGGGCGAAGGCACAGTGCCGGAACCCATGGGTGCACATTGACACCCATTCATTAGATGGATGAGTGAACAGACAGGGCAATCACTGGCATCAAGTCAATTCTGACTCATAGTGACCCTATAGGACAGAGTAGAACTGCCCTGTGGGTTTCTGAGACGGTAACTTTTTATGGGAGTAGAAAGCCTTGACTTCATTCCTTGGAGCAGCTGGTGGCTTTCAACTGCTGACCTTGAAGTTAGCAGCTCAGCTGGTAATGCACTATGCCACCAGGGCTTAGGAGGGATGCGCTTAGAGGTGAGTGGGAAATTGATGAGTTACCTGACCAAAGCGTGTGCATCTCTCTACCCACTTCACTGCCCTGCTTGCTGGGATTCTGCCACTGACCACGAGAGCTTCCAGAGCCCTGCCACGTTTCCACCGACCTTGGATCCACCCGACTTTGCACCCACCAGCCTGTGATCTTCCTGCAGTCTGCATCATTACATGCAACTGTATCAGTCTGAAGAGGGACTTGTGGTCTAGTGTTGGACTTATGGGCTTGACTTGGTCTGGCCTGGGATCCTTTCTTGATATATAATTACTTCTTGATTAAGGTGACCAGATTTTAACATTGGTAAAGTGGGACACCATTGATAAAATTCATATCCTGGCAAAATAGCCACATGGCAGCCGAAAATCGTATACCCTAGCTTGTCGTGCATTCTTTCCAAAAATCGGGACTTTTAAAAAATTCTGAGGGGCATGGGAAAAATTGTTAAAAATCGGGACTATCCCCCCAAAAGCGGGATGTCTGGTCATTTTATTATTAATATAAAGCTCTTTCTTACACATACCCAAAACAAAACACATGCAAAGGTATAGATGGACTTACAGGTGCATGTGAAACAAAAGCAATAGGGATACATTAAGTTTCAGATCGCTTCCGTCCTGGGTTCTAGTCCCCAGCCTCAAAGGAAGATCAGCCAGAACATCTCAGCAGCCCACAAAACACACGCAGACAAGGCCGCAGGATGAGTTCTCAGACATCGCTTTGTTGGGCAAGAACCCCTGAGCAATTTCTTCTTGAACACCCTCCTCTGCGATCACCCAGGGCCTACCAACTATGGGGTGTCTCCTCTGGGCTGTCTTCGAAGTCCCAGTGGTTTCCCACTCCTGCGTTTTCACAGCCCCCCAAGTCGGAGCCTCAGACAGCAGCCCCCGTTCTCCCCCTAGACTGGACTCTTCTCCGCTGCCTCAGGCAAGTCCGCCTCCTCCGCTGAATGGCAGCTCCCACCAGGCACAATCAACGCATCTGTGGTTAGTGGATTCCCACTTCAAGACTGTGTGTGTGTGTGAACGGCACTCTGTAAAGCAGAATGCTAGGCCTTTCCTCCGAAGAACCTCGGGGTGGGCTTACCTAGCCCACTTACTAATTTTGGAGTAGTAACTCTAGTGTTTAATTGTTTGCTCCACTCAGGGACTCCTGGAAGCTCGGATGGGTGTTCTTAAATGCTTGTGTTGAGAATGAGCTATGCTACTAATAAGAAATCCACAAACATGTTATGAGGAAAAACAATACATAAGAGACCC
>NW_022103920.1:88171545-88189955 GCF_000313985.2 Echinops telfairi
ACTTTTCACCTAACTCTATCTGGAGAAGACTTTTCAAAGGACCATGGGCTGCTCCAAGGACAAACAGCTCTGTATTGGAAGAAGAATGGCCAGAGTGCTTAAAGGCAAAGATGGCAAGGCTTCATCTTACACACTCTGGACATCTTGTCAGGAGAGACCAGTCCCTGGAGAAGGACATCGTGCGTGGTAAAGTGGAGGGGCAGCGACAAAGAGGAAGGCCCTTGACCAGATGGATGGACACAGCGGCTGCAACAAGGGGCTCAAACATGAGAACAATTCTGAGGATGGCGCAGGCCCAGGTGGTGTTCCATTCTGTTATGCACCTGGTTGCTGTCAATCAGAACCAACTGTATGTCACCTATCAACAGCATCGTCACCATATCTGCATTAATTCACTTTCTGATGCACTCTGAGGGTGGGGCTTTTTATATCTCTGGTCAACGGTCCATGGGAATTCAATGAAGGCTTATTCCTTGTGGGGCCTCTAAAAAAGGATTTTGGGCTTTCACCATCTTAGAGATGTTTGGATGCAGCACAGACATATGTTCTCTATCTGTGCCTTTTATGCTATGGCAGAATACATACCATGATTGGGATCGGCTGCCTTGTGTTCTAGAACAGGGTCAGGCTGAGCCCTTCTGCATGGATGTGCGGGACATTTGCAAAGCTGCACAATTATAGACAGCACTGCAGAGATCATCCGTGCACGCGTCTCTGTGGCCTGTGTGCCTCCTTCTCTGGGTTACAAACTGACAAGTGGGAGTGCTAGGTTGGAGGACACACACATTTTGTATTTTAATTCAGTCTGCTAAACAGTCCTCCAAATTGCTCAGTCCCCTTGCTCTGAGAAACCCCCACCACCACCCCCAGTCTGTCCTGCCCCTGCCAACAGCCATTGTTATCAATCATCATTTCTGCCAATCTGATCAGTAAGAAAGTGATTGCTCTCCTGCCCTAATTTGCATTTTCCTGATCACTTGTGAGTTGGAACATATTTTCATATGGCTAGTGGCCATTTGGACAAGAAGTGCTCATTGAGTGAATTCGGTGATTAGTCAATACAAACTCACTGCCTTTGAATTGATTCTGACTCATCACAACCACACGAAGGCATCATTGCATGTGCTATGTGAGTCCAAAGAGGAATTTATAGACTGGTATCAGACATATGGGCTAATAGAAGACTTATGGACTTGATCTGGATGGGGATTGGGTTTTCCAAGACTGTAAGTCTTTAGATGGGGCAGTCCTGAGGAATGACTGGTGCGTTTGAACCACCAACCTCACAGTTAACAGCCCAATGCCTAACCCACAGCATCAGCAGGGAGCCTAGTAAAGACCCTGATAAAGGACGAGGAGACCAGTGTGGCTCTGGGGTCCCAGATCAGGAGCTGGTCCAGGAGGACTGCTGCAGGGGGGTTAGTGGAACTACAGTGCCACACAGCCAGTCGAGGACAAGGATGGGGTCTGAACCCACAGCCTTGCCCTCATTGTTTCAGCCTAACGGGGTGTCCCAGGTGTCCCTCACGATCCAACCTCAGGAGTTGAATAGCCTGGAATATCTTTTGGGAAGTATTTCTGGTCTTCAACACTCTTGATTGCTCAGAAATCAGATAACTGCAGATCCTTCTGTGTTAGTCTGGGTTGACTAGAGAAACAAACCCATAGACACTCGTATGTGTATAAGAAATAGCTTTATATCAAAGAGCAATTATATATTGAGAAAACATCCCAGCCCTGTCAAGATCAAGTCCATAAGTCCAATATTAGCCCATATGTCTGGTACTAGTCCATAAATTCCTCTTCAGACTCACGTTGCACTTGCAATGATGCCGAATGCAGGAAGATAGCGGGCCAGTGGGTAGAAGATCTTGTGGATCCAGTGGCAGTGGAAGCTCTCACCACTGGCATGGATCTCCATGTGTCTCCTCCAGCTCTCTCAGTGTCTTGACAGCAGGAAGAGGAAAGCAGAGAGACAGTGTGTGTGTCCCGCCTCCAGGGAGGAAGACAAGAGTTCCCAGAATCCTCAGGAGATAGCCGTGCCCACACAGAGGCATGATTGGCTATGACCTGGTTGACAGTCTAGACTCCACCCTTTAGCTCAAGATTATGTAAATGCCATGCCTTCATATTCCTTGCTAATCAGAATTTTGGCCAAATTGAAGAACACCTGGTTGACAGTCTAGACTCCACCCCTTAGCTCAAGATTATGTAAATGCCATGCCTTCATATTCCTTGCTAATCAGAATTTTGGCCAAATTGAAGAACACAACATATTGGGGTGGTGAAGACCACAGCTCTTTCAGCTACAATAGTTCCTGTGGTTAGTTGCTGATGAGTTGGTTCGGAGTCATGGTGACCCTACAACAGAACCAGATGTTGCCAGTTCTGAAGCCCCCTCATAATCACCATCATGTTTGAAGCCATTGTTGTAGCTATTGTGTCACTCCATGTCCTTGAGGATTTCTTCTACCAAGTGCAATGTCATTCCTGATGACGTGTCCACAGTAAGAGACTGAAGTCCTTCCATCCTCATTTCTAATATGTTAGTCTTCTCTGTGGTTACATGAAGGATTGCTGGTGGCTCTGTGGCTTAGGCACTGGGCTGCTAACTGCAAGACTGGCTGTTCAAATCTCACCAGCCCCTCTGAGTGAGAAAGACGAGGCTGTTTGTTCCCACAAAGACTTACAGTCTTGGAACCCTAAGGGGAGCAGTTCAAGCTTATCCTAATGTGTTAGACCCGGTCGACTAGAGAAACAAGGTCATTGACACTCATGTATGTGTAAGAGTGAGCTTTATATCATAGAGCAATCGCATATTGAGAAAACATCCCAGCCCAGTCCAGATCAAGTCCATAAGTACGATATTAGCTCATATGTCTGATACTAGCCTATGAATTACTCTTCAGACTCATGCAACACATGTAATGATGCCAAATGCAGGAAGATCACAGGTCAGACAGTAGAAAGTCCTGTGGATCCAATGGTGGTGGAAGCATCTCAGCGCTAGTGCGGGTCTCCATGTGTCTTCTCCAGCTCTCTGATTCTGGCTCCTCTACAGGAAGGTGAAACAGAGAGAAAGTGTGGCCCACCTCCAGGGAGGAAGAGAGGAAGTTCCCAGAATCCTCATGAGAAGGCCATGCTCCCAAGGAGGCATCATCAGGCCATGACCTGATTGACAGGTTGGACCCCACCCCTATACTTATTAATCAAGTTGACATGAAATTGTCAACCACAGCTCCCCATGAGTGAGAATCGGCTGGAAGGAGGTGGATGAGTGCGTGGTGACACGAAGGAGGCCTGGTGGCACAGCTGTTAAGCGCTCAGCTCCTAACTGAAAGGTTGTTGTTGTTGGGTACCATCGAATCTGTTCCAACAGCTTCTGGTCCGGCACCAGCCTCACAGTTGTTCCCAGGTTTGAGCCCATTGTTGCAGCCACAGTGTTAATCCACCTCATCAAGGGCCTCCCTGGTTTCTGCCAAGCATGATGCCTCTTTCCAAGCACTGGTCTCTCTTAGCCACTTCAGAGGCAACCAGCCTCTAACAACCGCAGCGTCCATAGGCCCAATTGTACGGCAGTAGTATATAAAGATTATAGTACAGTCATAGAAGATAGGAGAGATAGGAGGTTAGATAAAATAAAGGAGTCAGACACGTTTCATGATAACATGCTCATAAGACATGCATATTCAGGAGTTACATACGTCACAAGGTGGGTAACCACAGGAAAGTCCCTGAGCTCACAGGTGAGGAAACCCAATACCTGCACTGGGGGAAGACCTGAGGGGGGATGGGTGCCCCGGCGGAAGATCATCAAAGAAGGTCAGCTTCTACAGAGAGATAGAATCCACTATGGGCTCACTTTAAGGCAGCAGAGCTGTTAGGGGAGAATCTGTGAGAATGATATTTAAAACAGGATCATGTACTTGGACTTTATCTCTAACTTAACAAAGTGGCGTCTTTCCTGTCATGGAATATTAACTTTCCAGATTCCCTCAGTTATAAGTTAGGGCCATATTTCCCTCAGTGTTAGTTTCCCACAAACCACATCTCCGAAGTATGTAAGGTTTAAGTCTTGCTGTCCTTGCCTCTTAGGAGCATCCTGGCTGTGTGAAGTCCTCGGACACCCCATGGAGAGAAAGACGCAGCAGTCTGCTTCTGGAAGGATGGGCAGCTTCGGCAATCATATGGAGCAGTGCTGCTCTGTCCCACAGGGTGGCTGTCAGTCAGGATGGACTGGACAGCAATGGGTTTGGTGTGGTTGTAGTTATATGACGAACGGCCCCTAATGTAGTGGTGACAACATCACGTATTTGCTCATGAGCCAGCGATTTGAGGCGTGCTCGTGGGGACAGCTGGACGACGCCCCTCGAGCTGTCTGCTGGGGCTCCAGCACTCAGGCAGGCTCCTTGGTTCACATGATGGAGCCTGGCTGGGTGCCTAGACCAGCTGGGGCCTGAATGGGCATCTCCATGTGACTCAGTGCAGGCTTCTTCCAGCATGAGCAAGGACGCTTTAGGATGGTGACACTTCTTACATGGCAGCTGGCTTCCCCTAGAGGACAAGGGTGGAAGCCACCTGATCTGGAATTGAAGTTGTAGAACGTCACTCCCGCTCTTTCTATGTGCTAAAGCAGTTCCCCAGGCCAGCTGGGATTCAAGAGGAGGGGTAAGCGGCTCCACCTCCTGATGTAGGGGCAGGGATGGGTCACAGGTAGACATCATGCCATCCATGGGGGACACCTGGGTTCAGTTCCTGGCTGGTGCCTGTCACTCACAGCCACCCCCCTTATTTGTCCGTGGAGAGGTGTGTCTCTTGTACTGTTACGATACTCCACAGGCTTCACTGGCGTTTCTAGACTAAGGTAGACTAGGAAGAAAGGCCCGGTGACCTGCCTTCTAAAAACCAACCCATGAAAATGTCACGGGTCACAACAGTTCAACCTGTAACTACCAAGAGAATGACACAGGATCCTGCAGGACTTCATTCCATTCTGCATGGGTCATCAGGGGTTGGGGGGGGGCGGGGAAGGGTCCGGCGTAGGGCGGGAATGAATGGACATCAGTTAACAACAACAACAACTTGATGCCCAGGGGCAAGGACCCCACTGCTAAAGAACATGTGAGCTGGGAGAGTCCCTGGGCCTTCTTTGTCAACAATCTACCATGCCACAGAAGATTGAGAAAAAGAAAAATTATTATTCATTTTGAAGACTATTTGTGGTAGTTATATTAATCTTTTGTCAATTTGAGAGGATTAAGAGTGAAGGGGGAGGAGTTCAGCCTGTCAATCAGGTCATAGCCAATGAGGCCTCTGTGTGGGCATGGCCTTCTCCTAAGGATTCTGGGAAACTCTGGTACTTCCTCCCTGGAGGCAGGAGACACTCTCTTCCTCTGCTGACTCCCTGGGAGACATAGCAGCTGACAAGACACATGAAAATACACTAGTGCCCTGAGCTGCAGGAACCACATGGACACCCCTGCCAGTCCTGTGATGCTTACAATGCCACTGGATCCACAAGACTCCCCCCACCCCTGGCCTGTGATCTTCCTGCATTCAGTGTCATTGCATGTGTTTCGTGAGTCTGAAGAGGACTTTATAGATTGGTATCGAACATATGGGCTAATAGCAGGCTTATGGACTTGATCTGGACTGGGCTGGGCTGTTTTTTAAATGTGCAATTACTCTTTATAGAAAACTCTTTTTTTTGAAAGCTCTTTTTTATACACATATGCATGTCTATGGACTTGTTTCTCTGGTCTACCCGGACTGAAAGACTATTTTGTTGTGTCCTGAGTGAAGACCAACAAAGCAGAACGTGCTCCCATCCAGCGTTTGTACCACGGCCACGGTGCTGTGTCATTCTGCACAGGGACCGGCCTTCTCCTCTCCTCTGGCCTGGTTGTTGTACCCCCACCCCCGTCTCAGATCGCTGCTCCCTCGACTTCTCAGCCAAGGGTCCAGGAACTGCTGTCTGTTGGATCTCATATAGATTTTTTTTTCTTTTCAAACTTTCTGTTATCTTTAACTTAAAAAAATTTTTTTTGGAGTGAATTAGGTGACGGCTTACAGAGTTGATGTTATGTCACTGTTGACACTCATACACATTTTATTTAAAACCTTCAGGTACAAATGAGACCCCCGATCTCAAAGATCACACCAGAGGGCATTTATTAAGTCTGAAACAGGAAAAGAGAAGCCAAAGAATGATGCCGCATCTGGATGAGTTGGGCAATCAGCACTGTAATGGCGTCCAGGATTTACAGGGAATTGGAAGCTTAAATAGCACATTTTAGGGGGGGTGACACAAAGGAAACTGTTAAACTGTTATAAAAGCCTGATTGGTGGGAGATCACTATATCACAGGAGTAGATGGGGGCTATAGAAATGGGAACTGGTCCCTGAGCGCATCCTATAGGCTCCTGGGTCAGGTGACCTCCTGGATGATGACGTGAGGCTTGGACACTTGGAATGAGTGGCCTAGAGCGTATAAGTGTCAGAGCTAGGATCCGAACTTGAGTCCCCGCTCTGATCCCAGAGCCAAGACTCAGCCCAGATGTCTACTGAGTGCTCACATGCCCCTCCCTCCCCCTGCCCTATCACGCAGACCTTCAAGAGCTGTGCAGAGTGGTGGGGGGTCCCCCTGGCAGCCAGGCTTCCCCTGGATCAGCAGCTTCTTTTGTTCCCCACTGTAGAGTAGGTGGGCAGCATCCTGCCTGGCAGGGTGGGCAGGGGGCCACTTACAGAGTAATTCATCTAGAGTGAAGGGCTTCCATCACCCCCACAGGCTTTCTGTCATCTCCATGCTGGAGCCAGCCCCGGCGTGGGCTGAGAACTTGGTGTTTCCGGTTCTCCTTGGAGTGCGCCTGCCCGGGTCTGCAGCCTGGCCTCTGCCTCCCTGCTGGCAGCTCTACTGAGCAGCTGCTTCCCCCTCTCAGGAAAAGACAGAGTGGAGGCCTTGCTGCTCGGCTGGGAGGACCTGCCCTCACCTCACACCCTGTCCTACAGGTCGAAGAAAAACCTAGCAGGGCCATACGGGGACCTGCTCCCCTTTCCCTCCCATTTCCTCCACCCAGGGGCTGCGTGCTTCTGAAGACCCACGTGCTACGGTCCCAGACCCTTCATCTGCTCTTCAAGGACAAGGCCAATGTCATATTGAGAGGTTTCTCCAGTGGCTGATACTTCGGTTCTTGGCTTCACGAGGAAGAATTTACGCCAAAACCCGGTTTGTAATCCAAGTGAGTGTTTATGAAGGTTAGGAGAAGTTTCAGGTTTTACAGTCTCAAAAGTGTACATGCTGCTCTTTCCGTTTCGAGCAGCCATCGGGAGAGGAGCCTCCGCCGCCGCCGCCATGTCCGCGCATCTGGATGGTCCCGGGGAACCGCTCCAGTGTCCTGATCCAGAACAAGCAGACGTACAGCACCACTCCCAATAACCTGAAGGCCCGCAACTCCTGCTACAAAGGGAAGATACACCATAAGACCTTGAGTGTCCAGCCCGCTGCGGATGGCAAGGGAGTTGTGGTGGTCCTGAAGCAGAGGTCAGGCGAGCAGAACCCGGCCACCTCCTACGTGTGGACCACCATGAACGAGAACGCCCGGGCCACGCTCAGCAGCATCCGGCACAGGATCCGCAAGAACAAGTGCCGCCAACCAGCGCCTGGCCTCCATCCTCCGAGCCAGCGCCATGCTACGCTGCCAGAAGCCCTGACGGTGAAGAAGTGGGCTCACCCCACCAAGGGCTCCTGAGCACCTCTTACCCAGAGCAATAAAGAGAACTGCCCTCCAAAACTGAAAAAGAGTACTTGTTATGTCAGGGCAGCGTGCCAAGCCTCGGGGAAGCCGCTCACAACTCAACACGGGCAAACTTGTGGGGCTGCATGCCCACACGTGGTGAACTGAGGCCAGAGAGACCGTGGCACAGGTGAGTGAGCACAGGAACAGGGTGAAAGAGAGGAGAGAATCCTTTCCAACCTGCCACTGACCAGGAGCAGGGATCAAAAAAAGACCACCTTCCCGCTGCCAGGGTATTTTAAACCTCTGGCTGGGTAGGTGTGGTTGAAGGTATTGGTTGACCCCATTGGCTGAATGAAGCCCACCTGGGCTTGGTTTGAGCCACCCAGGTGTAACGCCCACCTGGCTTGGTTGTGGGGGGTGGGAGTGGGGCTGAATTGGAGCATGACCAGTTTGGGGGTCGTCATGAGTGGCTAATGCTCGCCTGATTCCTTCCCAACCCCCTCTAGGGGCTTGTATAGGCATGGGAGGGACAAACACTCTCCCTGTCTGGCTACATAACAGTATCAGAGCTAAAAATCCCCCTCCCTTCCATCTCCCCAAGAATATCCTTCTTGCCCTTCAATGCTCAGAGCAGAGACCACCCCCTCTGTGACACCTTCTTCGGGTCCCCAATGCAAAGCGTCCCTGCCTCCTTTTGGAAGTCTGTCTCCTTCAGCTTGGGCCATTGCACACATAGTAAGTGCTTCGTAAATGGCAGCTCTTAGTACTACAAACCCCCCGGAGGTGTCTGCTAACAAGAACTTGAAAGCAATGCTTGCCCTGATGGTGCTCCCCCAGCAGGTGGCTGCTGCTCTGGGTCCATGGTGCTGCAGAGCCCAGCCAAGTGGTCCCTGTGATTGAGGACAACTGCCCCACAGGGTTCTCCAGGCGGCATCTTTAGGAGAGCAGGCGACTGCAGAGCAACTAGCTGCTGAGAATCTGGTTCCTGAGGACCTGTTCCCTGAACCAGACGAGCCATCCCTGCGGTTTCTCGCAGCTCAGGTGCACAGACGGGTGCTCGGGGCATTTCCACAGAGGCCAGGGACTCTCCTGTGAGCACATTGTTTCCTGAAGGGGTGATTAATTGGTGCCAGTATTTGGTTTGGGCTGCTGCACTGGGGAGGTCACCGCCTTTGGGAATGGCATGGTTCTGGTGTGGGGATGCATGAGGCACGGTGGCTTGAGGCTGGAGCTGGGAGAGAAGTGTGAGCCCTCAGTTGTGCATATGTGCATGAGAGAGGGGGGTGGAGGGTGGGGGAAGGACTGGCAGATGCCTCTCTTTCTGGACCTCTGCCAGGACAACACAGAGTGCCATGGGTGGTGATGGAAAGTATGGCAGTGAGGCTACCCAAAGGTGCCTCAGAAGAGAGGCCTGGTGACCTACTTCAGAAGCGCAGCCATTGGAAATTCGGGAGCACAGTTTTACGCTAACACACACGGGGTGGCATGGACCAGGACTGATGGCAAGTGGTTTTGACTGTGACTCTCAGCCAGAAACAGGCCCCAGAGCAAAGGCCCAATGATTCCTGCCAGCTCTACTGACCTTCACCCTGCAACTCAGGGCCACCTGCAAACAGGGCAGGGGGCTGGGCCTTCTGCTCGGGCCAGCACACCTCTCCTGGCCCGCAGGACTCGGCTTCTTGGCCCACTGCAGCAGTTGGGCTGAGCGCCTCCAGAGTGGGCCTGGACAGAGCCCACGCCAGTCAGGCTCTGAGATTCCAGCCTGCACTCCATGGCCTCTCCCCTGCTTTGGTCAGCCAGACCCACTGCTGATCCTGACTGAAAGTCACCCTAGAGGACAAAGTTCATGCCCTTTCCCATAGGTTTTACCTCTCTGGAGAGCCCTTGGAAGGCTGCAGAATACAAGGTCAGCAGTTCAAACCCACCAACTCCTTGGGAGAGAGATGAGGCTTTCTGTGCTCATAAAGGTGTACAGCCTTGGAAACTCCGAGAGAAGTTCTATGCCTAAGGTGACCAGATTTTAACATCGGTAAAGCGGGACACCATTGATAAACTCATATCCTGGCAAAATAGCCACATGGCAGCCGAAAACCGTATACCCTAGCTTGTTGTGTTTTCTTTCCAAAAACTGGGACTTTTTAAAAACACCATGGGACGCAAGAAAAATTGTTAAAAATCAGGACTGTCTTGCCCAAAGCGGGATGTCTGGTCACCTTATCTATACCACCCAATAGGGCCTGTTAGATTCCTTGGGTGGGAAATAACTCAAATCTTGGCTTTGAACAAGAAAGAAATTCACGCCAAAGTCTGGTTTGTGATCCAAGTGAGTTTTGGTAAAAGATAGAAGCTTCCGGTTTTATAGTAATCTGAACACGGACTGCACCCTCACACACATGGTGACCTGAGACGAGAGGCAGAGAGAGAGAAAGAGAGAGAACACCACACAGTTTAGCAGCGCAGCTGGAAAAAAGAGTGGTAGTCTGCAAGTTCCAGTGTTCAGGAACTTCCCCTGGGAGGCATGGTTGATAGGACTGGTTGACCCCATTGGCTGACTTAAGCCCACCTAGCCTAGTTTGGGTCAATCCAAGTGTACAGGCCACCTAGGTATACCGCCCACCCTGCCCTTCCACCACCACCACTCCCTCCCCCTGCCCCCTGGCTCGGGGCCTGAATTGGCGCATGCCTGGTGGACACCCTGGTCCCTGTTCTGCTACCTAGCAGGTTGACTTTGAGCCCTGGTGGCGCTGTGGGCTAGGCATGGAGCTGCAGACCTTAAGTTTTTGTAAAGATTTACAGCCTTGGTATCAACTTGATCGCAGTAAACCAAAGCAAGCAAGCTCCCTGCCATCGAGTGGAACCTGGCTTAGGGAGACCCCATAGAGCACTGTAGAACTGCCCTGGGGGTTCCCGAGAGGGTACACACATCTGTGGGGTGGAAACCTCGCCTTTCTCCGGTGGAGCAGCTGGTGGATTCAGACGGCTGACCCGACACGGAACCCACATGCCACCCGGGGCAGCGTGATGAGGGGAGAGTGAGGCAGCCCCGGCAGCATGGTGGGTTAGGCATTGCACCACTAACCACAAGGCCAGTGGTTCAAACCCACCAGGTGCTCCCTGGGGAGAAAGACGAGGGCCAGGTCTTGCTGCCAGCTCCAGATCAATAAGTCTGTTAGGTAGCAAGATAGGGGGTTGTTCCTTTCTATGCCTAGGGGTCCCCTACAGGAAGTTGGAAGCTGATAGAGGCTGAAGGGCATGGGCCAATTCAGGCCCTTCAGCCAGGAAGGCGTTACACCTGGGTGGGCCCCAAACTAGACCAGGTGGGCTTAATGCAGCCCATGGAGTCAACCAGTACTGTGGACCACACCTCCCAGCCGAAAGGCTCCAAAAGGCCAGAACGAGGAGACCGCCCTCTCTTCCCCCCTATGCTCTGCCTTCCACTTGGCCTTGCTGCAGTCTTCCCCCCCGCCTCAGGTGGCCACGTGTGGGGGTGCAGTCCCATGTTCAGGGAGTGTACAACCTGAAACTTCTTCTATCCTTTATAAAAAATTCACTTGGATCACAAACCAGGCTTCGGCATGAATTCTTTCTCGTGTGAACCCAAGGACCGAGGTATTTCTCACCCAAGGAATCTAACAGTCCACTGGTATGTACTTCCGGGAGCCAGAGATAAGCCATGCTTACATACAGCAGCAAGGGTTAAGCTAATGTTTTATTTAAGCAGAGAGATACTTCAGAAAGGAAGGAAGCAGGTCTCCCTCGCTCATTTCGGGGGCCGGAGAAGGGGGGGGACTCTGACCCAGCTAACGCTTTCTGTGATTTTTCCAGACCGTAGCTCTGTATGAGGTAGAAAGCCTCATCTTTCTCCCTAGGAGTGGTTGGTGGTTTCGAACTACTGACCTTGCAGTTAGCAGCCTAATGCATAGTGCTCATCAAAATGACGTCTTCTCTCAGAGGAAATTGCTACTGGGGGCGGGGGAGGGAATTAGCCAGTTCCGCAGCAATCCTAAAGCAGGGCTCAGCCTCGCATCGGTGGATATTTTTAGGTTGCATAATGTAATTCCATCTAAATTTACATACTCATCTTTTTTCCTCTGAAGCTCTGTCACATCAACCCATTCCCTGCCAGCACCTCCCCTCGAAGTATAAGCTAGCCAGAGCCTTCATCCCACTCCCCTGTGCCAAACCGAGGCCCCGCCACTAGTCAGAGGAGCTTAAAGACCCCTGGGCTGTTGTAAGGAGAGGGTACGGAGAGCCTCTGTCCCCCAGAACATGCGCCTTAATGATGGCTGGGGACACAATATCCTCAATAATCTCCTTGGCCTCCTTCTGTGTAGCACCCTACTTGAGGGGAAGAGCTGGGGAGGCTGGGCCCCACGCCCCAGGTTTACATTAACATCACCACCCACAGGCAGTCCCACAGGCAGCTTGTTTCCAGAAACCTGGGGTGACACACATCCTGGTAGCTTGAGTCATGCAAATTGCTAGATTGGGTTTTAATTTATTTGCAGATGAATAGTCCTCCCCAGAGGCAGGAGGGGTGGGGAGTACACAAGCTCTTTTTATTTATTCGAGGGGCCTTATTTACAAAGCCTTCTGAACTGGATCCCAGGGACTGAGCGTCGCTTTGAACTTCCACCTTGTCCCTGCCTGACTGCTCCTCCACAGTAAGGTGCCCTGTAAATCACCAGGTCCCAGGCCCCGCCCCACATCCTCTGCCTCTGCACCCGCTTTCACTGGAATCCTCTGATTTCCACAGCACCCAACAGAGCTTTGGTAAGAAGTGGGTGCAAGCTGTTTGAGCCCAAGCAGCAGCACCCCGAACTTCCTGCTTGATCCTGTGTCACGCGGAGTCACCTCTCTGCCCCAAGCCCCTCTGGAGACCCCAGCTCACTCAGAATAAGAGCCATGGCCTGGAGGTGGCTTATAAGACTCTTCACCCACATGCAGGTACACATGCAATATGAATCTGGAGGTTGGCTTCTGCACCCCCCTACAAAAAACAAAGGCTTATAAGTGCTTGGCTGCAATAAAGAAAGCTAAGGTCAGCACCAGCTCCCCTTCAGGCTTGTGACAGAAAAACTAAAGAGTGTTCTGCAGAGAACTGATGGCCAAGTGGTTATGGGTTGGGCTGCCACCAGCAAGGTCAGCAGTTCAAAACCACCAGGCACTCCTTGAGAGAAAGAGGGGACTTTTTACTCCCCTAAAGAGCTGCAGTCTTGGAAACTCACAGGGGCAGTTCTATTCTGTCCTATAGAGTCGCTGTGGATCAGCTTTGACACGATGGCAGTGAGTTGAGTTAGGCAGACAAAACAGGGCAAAGGAAGGGGGACGTGGAAGCTCCCTTCCCGCATGCCTCTCGCCAGCACAAAGGAAGGGGAAGGACAAATAAGACATTCCTTATCAATGGAAGAGTCAGGAAGGGTCTGGGAGAGTGAGTGGGTGTGGGCAGGGAAAGACAGATCTTTATACCATCCCCCCAATGGCTGAATTGCCCTTGTGGCTTACAGGGCAGTTGGCCTCAAGGACACAGCATGAACTCTGAGGTGCAGGGGAGCACATATCTGGACAGGGGAGGGAGCTACAGAAAGCCAGCCAATAGCAGCTTGGTTCAGTGTAGCACCAATGAAACCTACAACTTTCCTCTAGTTCTTTAATGCTTCCTCCCCCCCCTCCCACTATCCTGATCCCAATTCTACCTCACAGATCCGGCTAGACCAGAGGATGTGCACTGGCGCAGATGAGAACTGGAAACAAAGGGGATCCAGGACAGACAGTCCTTTCAGGACCAGTGGTGAGCTCTTTTTCCACTCTTCTCTTGTTCGGGGTGTGTGCCGCAAAGAGAGGGTGAGCTTCCTCCGAGCGTGGGTGCCCATGTGCCCTTGTGCCCGTCCACGGCCCGCTGGTGGCTCCACGCACTGGTTCTGTGCTCCTATTCTGATGTTTGTTCCACGTGTTTTTCCACGTTCCCTTAAATGGCCATTATCAGTTGTGAACTTGCCCAGGGGCCCGCCGTGCAGTCTTGTGCACTTTCCAGAGATAGGGTGTACTTTTTGAGACTGTAATACCTGAAACTCCTTTCCCTCGTGAACTTGGATTTACAAACGTGCTTCTACCCATGAATTCATTCTCAGCATTGTGAAGCAAGAACCGAGGTGAACCGCCCCAGAGACCTCACGGTGAGACTAAGTGACGTGTGTTGTGGAGAGAACTCTGAAGCTGCCCGTCAGACGGGGGAGCTTGAAGAATCAACCCCTATTGTTTCCTGATGGAGTTAGACCATTGTTTAGAACAGTGGTTCTCAACCTTCCTAATGCCTTGACCCTTTAATATGGTTCCTCATGTGGTGGTGACCCCCCAACCATCAAACTATTTTCGTTGCTACTTCATAACTATAATCACTACTGTTATGAATTGGGTGACCCCTCTGAAAGGGTCATTCGACCCCCAAAGGGGACTCGCCCCACAGGTTGAGAACCGTTGGTCTAGAAGAAGCGCAGTAAGAGAATCAGATAGTTTGCTGAGATGTAAGTAGAAACCTCTCGGGCCTGTGCCCCTAAGCTGAGCTCCTCTAGTATCCTGTCATTGGGTCCAGGCATGAATTCTCAAGGATGCTGGCTAAATCAAGGCCCAATCTTTACCGGAGTCTTATGAATCTTCCTCAGGCCTTCTCTCCCACTTCATTCACAGCCAGCACCGGCATACTCGGCCTGCCTCCGCGAGATTTAGAGTCTCTGGTAATGCAAACTCTGGAATATACAATGTAAAAATCTTCCACTCAGCCTGTATGTATCTCCTGCGAGGTCAAGGAGCTGGGGAGAAGGGTATCGGAGGGAAGATCTTCCCTTCCCCTTTCCCACGCATGTGAAAACAAAACTTAGACTCTTTGAGCTCCACCTGGTTTCTGTGGTGGGAAACTGAGAAGGGGAAGAGAGGGCATGTGGACAGTTTCTCTAGGCGCATATTTAAGGAGTCTGGGAGGCAGATTCTGGTGGAGGGAGACCTTCTCGCTCATGAGTTGGAGATGCATCCCAGTCACATTCTCCTAAGTGATTCCCCACGATGTCCCCCGTAATGATGCCAATTTTAGGGTGCTGCTTGCAAGCACATGGTTGCCACTGTATAAGCTTGAACTTCTCTACCTGAAGGTTGTCTGCCATCAAGAGCTATCAGACCCCCTACCCTAAGGGTCTCAGATTGCTCCCCTGAAGAAGAGCTCAGGGGCACCTTAGGTTAAGCCAGCTCAGAAAAGACCAAGGTTACAGCCACCATCTTAACTCTAGAACCCACCCATCATGTTATATGCATGTACCTTCCTGCCACTTGTATGCTCCTGGCCCATCCTCTTCCTGTCACGTGTCTGCCCTGGCACGTCCCTTTCCTGTTGACTATGTGTATGATGTGGCTTGCATGCCCTGAGATTATATAGGGCTGTGAGAGAACACACGCGCCCCTCTCTCTGGTTCCAGATATCATGGACGAGGTGAGCCCTTGCATGTTTTGTCCGACATCTCTTTAATTTACCCTTCAATTACACAACTGCTCCTTGGTCCCATTCGATCGTGGAGGCTGGACTCCACACTCTGCAGTCGGGGAACAGTGCCCAGGCAATGTGGACTCTCTGTGTGTTCAACCCGGCAACACACTGACAGCCAACCAAACCAAACTCACTGCCATCGAGTGACTTTGACTCACAGTGGCCTTACAGGACAGGGTAGAACTGTCTCTGGGTTTCCAAGACTGTAACTCTTGACCAGAGTAGAAAGTTTCATTCTTCTCCCTGAGGCAACTGGTGGTATTGAACTACTGACCTTGCAGTCAGCAGTCTAACACGTTACTAGCCATGGCAGAGATATGTTTCAATGCTTTTTATGTAGAATAAGCCAAGGCTGGTACGGACTGGAATGCTGAGAATGATACTTCTGACCCGCTCTCTGATACAGATCCTTGCAGGTGTGATTCTCTTTTTCTACAGACCCCTGACTAAGAGTCCGAGTGGGGACAACAAGGCAAGGAGCGTGCCGGGGACTCTTCTGTCGAAGCTGCGCCAGCACCTGGCCTCCTGGTGAGAGCAAAGCTTTCTCCAGCGGGAGAAGCCAGGACATGCGGAGAAACCCTGGCATCCCTGGACGAAGTCTGAGCACCTCTTACTTTATCTCAAACAGTGCATTGGCACACAGACCTTGAGGGGGTCCATCTGTGTTGAGAATCCAAATTTCCTCACTCCCGGTACGTAGTTAGCAGCCCTGGTGATGTAGTGGGTACACATTGGGCTGTTAACCGCCGGGTCAGTAGTTCAAAACCATCAGCTGCTCCTCGGGAGAAAGACAAGGCTGCCTCCCTAGAGTTACAGCCTCAGAAACCCCCAGAGTCAATTCTGCCTGTCCTATAGAGTCACTGTCCATGGCAGTGCGTTAGACCGGGTTGGCTAGAGAAACAAATCCAGTGACACTCATATATGTGTGAAGAAGAGCTTTAGATCAAGGAGTAATTATGTCCCAGCCCAGTCTAACTCAAGTCCATAAGTCTGACACTGATAGTCCCTAAGTCCCTAAGTCCCTCCTCAGACTCACGCAGCCACATGCAATGGTGCAGAATGCAGGAAGATCGCAGGCCAGTCGGTGCAAAGTTGCATGCCTGCATGCAGGGGTGGAAACCTTGCAAGGGTCTGGCAGCTCTCTGGGTGTCCGGGCAGCAGGAAGGTGAAGGCAGAGAGAAAGGGGGAGGTTCCCTGCACCCTCCTTACGAGAAGGCATGTGCACCAGCAGGCTGTGACGTGATTGACAGCTTCCACAGCACCCGACACGTCCTATCTTCAAATGGACATGAAGTGATGTAACTACCGTAGGCAGCGAGGGTTTGTTTTTTCTTTTTGGACACACGATTGCCACCTGCCTTTGAGCCCTTGGACTGCTCCCTCCCTTTCTCAGCCTCAGTTTGCCCATCCATGAAAGGGGTGCGGGTGCTTGACCTTCAAGGGTCCTGTCCACACTGGGCCTCCTCTTTTCCTGCCTACCCTCAGGACAAGCAGGAGGGGTCGGCTTGATCCAACCAACGCACCTCAAAGCAGCCACCGCCCGTCTGTCAGTGGAGGCTGTGTGTCGCTGTGAATCGGAACAGGCTCCAACATAACTTTCGGACTGACACCGGATAGGAAGAATGAAAATCAGCCGTTCAAACGGAATGGATCAGAAGGGTTCAACCGGAGACGAATCAGTCTCGGAGATGGGACAGCATGTCTGTCTTTGGTGCATGGGACGGAAGGTGAGAGCAGGGCGGGTCCCTCCTCCACACCAACGTGGGATTCCCATCATGGCGCTGGCTACCCCTCCCTGCCCCCATCAGGACAGTGCAGCCATGAGTGGTTCATATATTTGGCTCTACTGAAGCTAAACGGCTGCCTTAGTGGTGTTGGTGGAAAGACTCCCTCATCTGTGATGTGAATGGAAGATGAGTCATTCTGCCCACCCCCCCACCCCCCTCCACCCCAGGGCCTCAAATGGGCTCTCTAGCTGCCGGCAGAGGCAGAGCAGGTAGTGTGCAGGTGGGCAGAACTGACAGCAGACAGCTCTGTTAGATCCAGAAGTTATCATTACAAAGAAAAAGGGCGGCTCTTTCTTCCCACCTTAAGAGGTAGTCAGTCCGAGCTCTAAGGGCAGCAGGAAATGGATTTCTTCCGAAATTACATGGTGCGTGTTCACTGGTCTCTAGCCATGCAAGGCCCTGTGGGTTTGTCTCAGCCGCCCCCCTCCCCCACACTCAAGCAGTAGCGTCTGCCAAATGAATTCTCTCCCTTAGCACCATGCTCCTTATTTTCCTACCCGCCCAGGCTGCCACCTCCACCAGGAAGGCATCCGTGATCCCAACACAGCATGCTCTACCCTTCTCTGGAGCCCACATAGGCATCCCAGCCTCTTTTGTTCCCACAGACGCTACTGATTCTCACCCGAGCTGCCCCCCACCCTCCTGTCCACTGTGCCTCCCCCCTGCCAACTCCCTGGTCTTCTGGAGACTTCACCACCACCTGCCTGGATCCGCCCCTCCTGACCCAGGGCCTACCTCTGACCCAGCACTCTGCCTGTTGAGCCTCTGGATCTGGTGCGCCAGCATTCCCAGGCGCCCTGGCTAACTCTCCAACAAGACTAGGCTGCTCCCTTCTCTGTTGAGTTTGCCCTTGGAGTAGTTTGAACGACCAGCCATGGCAGGGCAAACAGAGGAGGCATTCTGCTCCGGTAGTGTTAGTCTTAGAAACCCGCAAGGACCGTTCTACCCCGTCCTAGAGGGTCGCCAACAATCGGAATCAACTTGGTGGTAGTGAGGTTTTGGCACCTGTGCCCCCGGGAGGCATCTGAGACAAAACCCACTCCCATATCACCCCCATGCTGTTGAACACCCTGGCCTTCAGAGATAAGCACAAACGTATCTGGTGCAGACCCCGTTCCCACCGCTGCTGGACTGGAGCTGCTCTTCAGCATCGGTGCATGCGCTCTCAGCCAGCCTCTGGCTGCGCACACTTCCGGGTACATGTCCCAAGAGAGGTTGGTAGTCACGAGAAAGCTGTCTGTGACCAGGGCAGCCAAGGACGCAGGAGCGGGGCTATGCATGGAGCTGACCACCTCAGGGACTTCCCCGCCCCGCCAGGCCTAGCTAGTTCTCTCCAAACAGCAGGACTCTGTC
>NW_022103920.1:88190228-88192508 GCF_000313985.2 Echinops telfairi
AGGACGGGCTTTCCTGGCCCCCTCTTACTCTCCACACGGCGCACTCAGTATGCACTGTGTTCTCACGGCTAACCTAGTCCTCTGGTTTCCCGAGGGCTCCCCCAGGTCCCACTGACCTCCTCCTCCGAGCTCAGCTCTCACCTGAATTTTGTAGGTGACAGAACTGGACCAAAGAGAGTCATGTGCCCAGGATCACCTAGCTAAATGTTGGGGGCAAGACCACAGGCCGATGGCGAGGGGTAGTGGTGTCCTTGACCTCCACTGGACTGCCCCAGATGCCAGAGGGATGGTAAGAACCACTGATGGCTTGGAGGGGATGGGGGATGAGGGCGCACAAAGGCCAGCGACAATGGCTACCTGAGAGATACTTGCGCAGCGCTCCTGTAGTGACAACTGCCACGCTTCAGCTGTGTGGTAAGCCCTGCACGTTCAGAGGTCATACAAGCCCTGCCCTGGCTTGACAGAGCTCAGAGACCTGTGGGAGAAGCCAGATGACACAGCCACAGAGCCATGCAAATAAATCCACGTGGTGTCCCAGAGGGGTGGTGGTGGTGGAAGAGGGTGTACGGTGTACCGAGGCCTCACCTGGGCCTGGAGGGAAGAGAAGGACATTGTCCCAGCAGAGCAAACAGCATGTGCCAAGTCCCTGGGGCAGGGAGGTGCTGAGGTTTGGGGAGCAGTAACAAAGATGGTGTTGCTGGAGTGTTTGGGGTATGCTTGTGGACATGGCCCTGGGGAATCTTCCAGAATCCCTGGTATCCTCCTGTCTGGAACGGGAGGGGCAGGGTGGTGAGCCAGGCCCTTCCTGAATTTCAGCATCTTCAGCTAATGCTTGTTGGCATGGTCTTCTCCTGGAGTCCCTGCCCCTTTGAGGCCTGACTTGGCTTCTGCAGGAAAAAGCCCGGTCCTTGCCAATACCGGGGCCCCTGCTCTGGGACTGGCCTGCAGGGCTCACAGTGGTGAGCAAGGGGGACCATCGGGGTGAAGTGATAAACATTGGTAGCCAGACCCGGTAATGGTAGAGTAGGTCAGGCTGAGGATCCTTGCAGAATCAAGACTTGAACTTGGGTCCCCTGCTGCTCAGGAGCAGCCTCTCCTCCTGCCCCTCAGGTTTACGTGGTGCCTTTTCCAGAAGCGGGGCCACATTGCTGGGCCACACCTGGCCCACTGGAGCAGAGCGTGCAGCAGAGAACACTCGCTGCCCGGCCAGTGTGGCCCAGGCCTGCCTCTGGGCTGCTACATTCTGTAGCCTGCTCCTCAGTGCTTTTACGATGCTGTTCCCTCCCTCAGAATTCCTCCCTGTCGGCTCACCCTGGGGTCTGGGTAAAAAGCTTCAAACTCACCACCACTAAGTCAATTCTGATTCATAGTGACCCTACAGGACAGGCTTGAGGAGTCCCTGTGGGTTTCTGAGACAATAACTCTAGGGGAGTAGGAAGCCTCATCTTTCTCCCATGGAGCAGTGGCTGGTATCAAACTGCTAACCTTGTGGTTAGCAGCCCAATGCATAACCACTGCTCCATCAGGACCCCTGACCTTCTAGGACCTTCTGAATACTCCCTCATCTCTAGCCCAGGTGGGCTCTAGCAGATTCCCAGCCCTCCAACTTGAACTATTTGGCTTTCAGGGAAGCTGTAAACCCACTGGACCCTCACCCCATATTCCAAGGGGTTGAAATCCTGTCCCTATACCAGCTAACAGAGTCTTGCTACTATTTGTGGTACTTACATAATTTCATGTCAACTTGATATATAAAAGTGCATGGGTGGAGTCCAGCCTGTCAATCAGGTCTCAGACTGATGGTACCTCCCTGTGGGTGTGGCCTTCTTATAAGGGGAGTCCTGGCAACCTCCCCCCTTCTCTCGGCTTTTACCTTTCTGTTGGCAAGCCACCCTGAGACCTGCCAGAGCCCTGTGATGCTCCCACTGCCAGTGGATCCACAAGACTTTCACCCACTGGCCTGTGACCTCCCTGCATTCTGCGTCATTGCATGTGGCTGCCTGAGTCTGAAGAGGGACGTATGGACTAGAATCGGACTTGTGGACTTGAGTTGGACTGGGCTGGGATGTTTTATTGATGCATGATTACTTCCTGATGTAAAACTCTTTCTTACACATATATGCATGCCTCTGGATTTGTTTCTCTAGTCAATCCTGCTTAACACTGCTGTTGGAAAACATTCAACTGCCAACCTCAAGGTTGGTGGTTCAAATCCATGACTGCTCCTTTGGAAAAGGCTGAAGTTGTCTGCTCCTATAAAGATTCATAGTCTTAGAAACT
>NW_022103920.1:88193983-88211567 GCF_000313985.2 Echinops telfairi
AGGGATCATCCGCCCTGGATTCAAGAGGGCTCATTCTTGCCTTCTCTTTTTCCTTATTTATAGTCTCTTTTCCTGGTAAGGAGTTCTAGCAGTGCTGTGGAATAAGCACTGTGCTCCTAACAGGAAAGACGGCAGTTCAAACCCATCATCAGCTCATTGGGAGAAAGATGAGGCCATCTGCCCCGGTGCAGAATTACAGCCTCAGAAACCCTGTAGAGAGCCACGGTGATGCTCCTTGAAGCCAGAAAACACTCCCCAACCGCTGTGCAATCCAATCAAAATGCAAAGGAGATTTTGGCTTTCCTAATCCCTGTCTGAAGAAGAATCGTTGCATTTGAATCATGTGCTGGGGGAGAGGATTAAAAGTACCACAGACTCAAAAAACCCAACAGACCTGTCGTGGAAGAAATACAGCCAGAATGTTCCATAGAGGCAAGACTTGCATGCACTCTGGATGTGTTGTCAGGAGAGACCAGGCCCTGGAGGGGACTGGTCATTGGTGAAGTCGCAGAGCAGCGAGAGAGGAAGGCTCTGGCTGAAACAGATGGACATAGGTGGCTGTCATAATGGGCTCAGTCCTAGAACCACGGTGAGCATGCTGCAGGACCGGGCAGTGCTCGCTCTGTTGCTCCTAGGGCTGCTGTGGTCAGCAATGACCCGATGGCGCCTAACCACAGATAGCATGAATCGGAAGAGACTCCCCGGTGGTTTTCCCTGACTAAGAACCCGCGGTTCCACAGTACATCCACAATGGACTGACTCGTGTGCTCGATCCTCAACACACCTAGCCTCAAACTTGGGAACTGGGGTAGACTCTAAAAGGGCCTCCCCCAGGATAGACACGTCCCCGTCTCTGCAGCCCATGGCTTCTACCCTGCTTGAGAAGAGAGGGTCTTTGCTGGTGTCATGAAGTTCAGGATCTGCAGAAGGGGAGGTTACCTTGGCTTAGCTGGGGGGGCTCTGCATGAAATCACATGTAACACAGGGTAAGAGGGAGATCGAACTCCAGACAGAGGAGGAGGGCAAAGGGAAGGGGGAGCAGAGAGATGTGAAGATGCAACCACAAGCCCAGGGAAGCTGGCCGTGCCAGAAGCCAGGGGCCCATTCTCTCCACAGGCCTCAGAGATGTCCTGCCAACACCTTGATTTGGATGCGGAGATAAGAATTTGGAACGCCTGGCCTCCAGCCGTGTGAGTGAGCACATTTCTGTTGTCTTAATCCACCGGAGATTGTGGTCCTTGCTGACCGGCAACAGGAAATGAACATACTAACTCACCCCGCTGTGGACTAAACTACACAACACACAACACTCAGACATTGCTATTTTTGTCTTCAGCCCTAAAGGATATGATCAAGACATGGTTCTCCAACGTTCCTTCTTGTTGTTAGCTGCTGCCGAGCTTGTCCCTAACTCCTGGTGACCCCAAGCAAGGCAGAATGCAGCCCTGCCTTGCGGGTCCCCGACTGCGTGGCCCTCCGGGCTTTCATTGACTGGGTTTGGGAAGTAAGTTGCCAAGTTTTTCTCCCTTGATCATCTTAGTCTGGAAGCGCCTCTTGAAACTTGTTCAGCCTCATATGAGAGCTATACAAACACACACACACACACACACACACACACACACACACACGAACACATATACACACACATATACATAAAAATGCACATGTACACACATACAAACACCTCTTACTGACCGCTGACAAGGGGCAGAGGTGCAGTGACCAGGCATCAAGCCCAGGTCTCCCACCTGGAAGGCACTGCCTCATCGCTTCCTAAGTTCCTCCCCCAAATCCAAACTCACTGCCATCAAGTCTCCTTCCACTCACAGCGACCTTGCAGGTAGAGCTGCCTCTGTGGCTTCCAAGACTCAGGACCGCTGACCCCGTGGTTAGCTGCTCCACACAGAATCTCGGTGCTCCCAGTGTTCTCTAAGCCCCTTAGATTAATGTTTCCCTCCCTTTCCCCTTCTGTGTGGTTTTAATATTCATTTGCAATACAGTTAGGTTTATTATGTTCACATTTGGACCCCCTTTGGGCTTTCCCCTCCACTTGTGTTGATTTTAATTAGTGATGTTTTGAGCACACAAAATATTGGCTTGGTTTTAAGTCCTCGAATAGACAGCGCACTCAGTAACTCCTTCCAGCCTTTCCCTCATTCCCACTACCTGCTGGAGGTGACCAGTGTCAATTGTCTCTGGTTTATCCTTCCTTGTTTGTACTGTTTGCACAACTGTGTAGCTCAAGGTCTGTTTTCTATCTCCTCCTCTTGCCTACATGGGCGGTAGCCAATTATACGCACCCGTTTTCACTTTTCTCCTCTTTGACTGCGCAGCCAGGAAACCAGTCTCCCCCGCACTCCTGAGCCTGTCCTTGTTCTCCTCCTTGCTCCCTGGCCCCAGTGCTGTGAGTGTCCCACGGGCGACCCCAACACGCCTGTGCATTTCTTACAGTCACACGGCAAATTACTTCTTATGACCCTGTTAGCTGAGGATGGCCTTGTAGCGCCCACCATATGAATGGGGAGGGGCATGATGAAAAGAAGACGTTTGTGGCCCACCATGGGAATCGGGCAGCTTGCTAATAATGTCAATCAGATGTGTGGTCTTCTTGTGGGGGTGGTTCTATGAAAATAAGATATGTGGATCCCAAAGGAGGGGACCCATCAGTTCTGCCCTCCTGCTGAGCTTAAAATCGGAGCCAACCCCAGGTCGACCCCATTGCTGCCAGAACCCCAAACCCCTCACCTCCATCAAGCCGACACTTGCTCATAATGACCTCATAGGACGGTGTGGAAGGGTCCTCGTGAGTTTCTGCGATGGTAAGTTTTGAGGGGAGTGGAAAGCCGGTCTTTCTCCTGTGGAGTGTGCTGGTGGTTTTGAACTGTTGACCCTGTGGATCGCAGCCCAACGTGTCACCACTAAGCCACCAGCAAGAAGAGCTAAATCCCCACCCCCAGAAAGAGAAACCACCTCCCACCATAAGCCAGAGGCCGTCCTCAACTCTCCTCTTCTACTTCAGGGAGCGCCCCCAAATGGTGGCAGCCTCCGGCGCTCTGTGGGATCCAGTCCGGAGGGGGGGAAATTCCCACCGAGTGGGACATTGTAAGCATCCAGGCTCGTGTCCTTCAAAGGGACACGCTCCAGGCCCTGTTGCCCACAGCAGCCATCTCTGTGTCGCGCCCTCTCGGGCTCCTTCTCCGTGGTGCCTGTGTCACCTGCTCTCTGCCCCCTCACGCCTGCCCCCTGCTTCCTGCGCCCACCTCCTGACCACCACCCCGTCTCAGTTCTGCTTTCCAAGGAGAGGAAGGGACCAAGAAGAGTCATTGGAGATGAAAACATGGTAACTGGAAGGGGAATTTCAACAGAAGGTTTGGGTCGTGAAGAGTAAGTCTCCCAGAAAACAATGGGAGAGGAGGAGGAGGAAGAGGAGGAGAAAAAGGCTGGAGAATCCAGGCCAGCAGAGCTAGCATCCAAACGGTAGGCAGTTCAGAGCGAGGAGAGGAGGCAGTGGGAAGTGGGTGTCAGTGGGATATCAGGGAGACTCCAGGAAGACCGGAGAACAGTAGATGCCGTGCAAGGTAACAGCCTCATGTCCACCCCCTTCATTGGCCACAGCTCAGAAGCAAGCCACTGTCCTCGCCACGGAAGCCAAAGGGTGGGGCATCCGAAGAAAGGGTAACAAGCAGCCTCATCCAGAATGAACCCCCAAACGGTTTCCCTGACATAATCTTTAGACCTTAAGCCAAACGGTCCCCGGACATCTTCTTTCAGCCAAACAGCCGCTTGGCTTAACCAATCAAAAATGTCTACCGTGAGCCCTGCGCTCTTCTCAGGACTCTGTGGGATCCCACGGGCAGCAGCAACTCGAAAGAGGATGCAAACCTCGGGGCAGGGAATTTATTCTCCTGGGAGAGGACAAGGGCCCAAGGCAGGTGCCAAGGGTGGTACAACTGGGAGAGTGTCGTAAGTCTCCTTGACACACAGAAGCTATGGAATTGGCCGTGTATCGTCTCAAGCACAACGCAATAGAAATTGAAGACATTCTGGGAAACAAAAACAAGCCAAGCACCTCTGCACAGAGAGATCAGTGTAGGCGCTTTCACCGGGACAGGGAGAGAGGGCAAGGGAGGGCCGTGGTGGTGGAAGGAGCCAGTTCTGGCTTCTGGTGATGGAGCTTAGCGAAGGGATACTGGTGAGGGTCGCACAGCAGGACTGGTGTCAGGGATGCCATTGAGCGGTACCTGGGAAAGACTTTACACTGGCAGATGGGATGACCGTGGCTCTCACCATGTCCTCCCCAAGCGCGTGCTGGAAGCCCTGAACCCTAGCATCAGTGCTCAGATTCCTGTTGGGAAACCCACGGGGTGGGGGCGGGGGTGGAATTGCGGTCTGCCCTACGGGGTCACCTCAAGTTGGTGTCAACGTGAGGGCAGTGGTTTGTGCTTCTCTGAGGTTTTGCCTTTCATGCTTGCCCTCCTCCCAGCATCTGCCTTTGCCTGCATCGCGATGAAGCCTGGAGACTTTTCTGAAATACCCATGCCTGGGGTTTGCCTCCAGGGTCACAGATTTGATGGCGGATTTGACGGCTCTAGGTGAGGCCCAGGAAGCAGGGCTTTTAAAGATCCCTAGGTGATTGTGTATTGGTTTGCTAGGTCAGCAGTTCAAAACCACCAGTTGCTCTGTGGGAGAAAGAGAAGGCTTTCTACTCTTATAAAGAGTTCCAGTCTTGGAAACCCTGGGGGTTGGGGGGACGGGACAGTTCTACCCTGTCCTAGAGGTTTGCTAAGAGTCAGTATTGACTGGGTGCCACTGAGTTTGAGTCTGTTTTAGGTGAGTCAAAAGTATCCCTAGGGGCATAATGGATGTAAGTTGGGCTGTTAATCGCCAGGCCAGGAGTTCCAATCCACTAGCAGCTCTTCAGGAGAAAGATGAGGCTTTCTACTCTCTTGAGAGTTGCAGTCTTAGAAACCCACAGGGCAGTTCTACCCTGTCCTATAGGGTCACTATGAGCCAGCATGGACTCGCTAGCACTGAGGTGAGTGAAAGATGCATGCCAGTTAAGAAACTTCCCTAGACCTTCTGCAGCCTTTGGCTGGGCAGAGCTGGGAATGTTAAAGACCAGGAAGGAACCCCTGCAAGTCATGTGGCATCTTTAGGCCTCAAGTCGGAAATTTGCAACAGAAGGCATCATGGGTGCTCCGAAGAGGGCAGGAGACAGGGGTGGGCTTTGGGCAGCACTGATGGCCAGAGGCATCTGATTGTTGGAGCCTGAAACCCATGGGGTGGTCAGGAGGTTGCCAGCAGCAGACCCTCCCCAGTACCCCAGTCTGCCAGCTGACAGGGAACTGTGGCAGGAGAGTTTCAGCTGTCAGAGGATCGGGTCAGAACCAGGAGGTCTTGCCAGGTTTAGCTGCAGACTAAGGGAGGTGGGGGTGGGGCTGGACTCTCCCCAAGATAGAGACCAGAGGGAGTTGGGGTGGCCAGCTCAGTCCAGGGTATTCAAGATGCAGTGCCCCCTGCCTCCTCGTGTGGTCCTGGGCCCAGCAACATCAGCAGATCCTCAGGCCTCATTCCTTACCAACTGGACCCAAATTCAAATTTAGTTCTCAAGGGGCACATTTTAACCAGCTCCCTAGGCGATTCGCGTGCATGTTAAAGTCTGGGAAAATGCAGTCTCCTGGGCCCTTGCTGAAATATCTGAGTTCAATAGCAGGTGGGCCCTGGCTTGATGGACGCTAATCCAGGGACGTCCGTGCATGGTTGCTCTGCCTGGTAGAATGAGTCCTTTGGGGGATGATATGTGGACCTCTCTCCTAAGGCTACCTTCCTGACTTTCTCCTGCCCTGCACTGCCCTCTGGTGGCCATTGAGAGACATTGCAGACTCACCTTGCCCTGTCTGCTGCTTGGACCCAGAACCGAGGCCCCATAATGAAGCCCTCCTGTTGGTGATAGTGGAAGAAGTCCTGCCTGCTGACATAAAGCTCAGGGACCCCAGGAATATGATGGAAGGGGACATTAGCTCTAGGACACCAAGTGAAGGTGCCCCTTTTTCCTGGGCAAGGGGTCCTGGCCCAACTTCCTCCCAAGAGTGCTCTCTCGTGTTGGGAGCAGGTACAGAATAGGCTAGAGGGGAGACAGGAGGAGGCTGTGTAACAGAGCATGTGTGGGGCTAGCTGGGCTGGTTTAGGGGCTCTCTGTGGTGGCTGCAGGAGCTGAGGAAAGACCTGGGTCCCCTGCGGGGCATGACTGTGATGCATCCTTACCCTGGGGGCCCTGGGGAGCCCGTGAGGGTTCCCAGCAGAGTAGAGATGTGATGGCATTCGCTTTGTAAGATAGCTCTGTGGCGGATGGCCTGGAGTTGGGTCACGTGGCCCAGGCTGGGATGGAGAGAAGCCGCAGACAGGTGACAGAGAACCCGTGAGCTCAGTGTTGGGCTGCCTGGACTGTAAGGGACCGCCTGCTTGCACAGCAGGGGTCTCCAGAGACCCTTGACCTTGTGAAGGTCCTTGGAAGGTTATTACCCCTGGAAGTCATAGAGCGTGTCTTCTTTATAACTTTTTATTGAGAAAGTTCTAAAACATGAAGGTGTACAGAGCAGATGGTCAGTTTTACAGGCAACCACTTGCACACATTGTATCTCACCTCATTCACTGCACTAGCCTCAACTTAGTCCCTCGCTTAGCTCGCTTCCTCCCTGCCCTGCCTTTCCTGTTTCCATGCCTCCTCTCCTAAACCTCTGGACTTGGTCCTTGGGGAAGTGCTGCCCTTTTGATCTTAGAATTATTCTAATTATCTTTTAATAACTCCAATAATATTCTAAGGAGCTCAATGGCCCTGTCCAAAGGCCCTCCTCTCTCCTCTCTAACTTACCTTCCAACTCGAAACAAACAGGAGAGAATCGTGGGGAGGGGGAGGGCAGCACTGAGGTAGGACCCCTTAGCCAGGAGAAATGTATGTTCCTCAGGACTGCTCCGCTGGACACTGAGGCACAGGGGTTGTGTTAGTCTGGTAGACTAGAGAAACAAAATCCATAGACACTCATATGTGTATCAGAAAGAGCTTCTTATACAAGAGCAATTGAATATTGAGAAAACATCCCAGCCCAGTCCAGATCAAGTCCATAAGTCCAATATTAGCTTATTCGTCCAATACCAATCTATAAAGTGCTCTTCAGACTCACAAAACACATGCAATGATGCCAAATGCAGGGAGATTACAAGCCAGTGGGTGGGAGGTCTTGTGGACCCAGTGGCCTTGTAAGCATCTCACCACTGGCAGGGGTCTCCACGTGGCTCCTCCAGCTCCGGGCTCTGGTTGTATCAGCATAGCGCTATCAGGCTCGTCATCAGTAATGTCTTCCAGGGAGTGAGAGTGTGTTCCGCCTCCAGCAAGCTATTTATCTCCTTAGCACCTTCAGATGAGGTCAACAAGCTGCGACCTGATTGACAGGCTAAATGCCACCCCTTCACCCTTACGAGTCTCAAATTGACACCAGATTATGCCACCACCACAGGGGTGAGCTCTATTCCAGACCTGGACTGTGGGCAGAGGGCCACAGCCTCAGGGCTCCCACCAGCCTCTGTCCACTCGGGAAGCTTGGTCTCCTTGTGAGGCCAAGTTCTGATTTACACTTTTCTCCCGTGTGGAACTGGTGTTTTGGGCCTTGTGGATGGGACAGGTGGGGTCCTTGTCCCGGCCCGGAAGTGCCCTGGCTTGGCTTGCCCCCTCCTGGCCTCAGTTTCAACAGTCTTTGATGATATTTGGGATCCAATTGTGTTTCCCCCCACCCCTAATAAGCTGAAGACCTTCCCCCTGTGGCTGTGAACATGACCTTGTTAGGAAATAGGGTCTCTGAAGATGGTATCTCTTTGGTTCACATCCTGCTGGAGCCGGGGGTGTCCTGTCCTGATAAACGAGGCGAGGAGGGAGACCCATTAGACCTGAGGGACAGTGTGTGACAGAACACCTGAGCGAGCTTGGCCTGGACTGGGTTCTCCCACAGGGCCCCAGATGGACTCCACTTGCCACGGACAGCCTCTCACGAGTTGTCTGTGGCTGAACGGCCCCCTGCCCGCCGCGCCCCATCTTCCTGGTGCCTTGTGAAGCCAACACTAGGTTGCATCACTGTGGCGGGCTCACTGAACCCCGCCTCCAGCCTTGGTTTCCCCACATGAGGCATCTTTAGGTTCAGGTCCCATTCCTGCAGCAGTGGAGCCAGGCTGCCCACAGCCTGCTCCGTGCTCTGGCCACTGGGATGTTTGAAGGGGTTGCCTGAGGGGCTCTGGGCCATCAGAGAGCCTCCCTGCTCAGGCAGCAAGAGCAAATTCACGCCAGTCGCTGTTGAGTGGATCCCGACTCGCGGCGACCCCATCTGCTTGAGAGGAGGACTGCCCCCCCCCCCCACGGGTTTTCAAAGTGAGGACCCTTTGGAAGCAGGTGCCTCAGGCCTTTCTTCCGAGGTGCCTCTGGGTAGATTCCCACCACCAACCGTTCATTAGTAGCTGAGACCTAACTGACTGCACCCACAATGGGAGGCCACCGTTCTCCAGGTAGGCTGCTCACGCGGGGCAATCACTGCCTGGGAACGGTGCTCAGCAGTGGGCATGGGATAGCGGAACCAGCGCCCAGCTTCCTGTGGGGTTAGCTCCCAGGCCCAGCAGGCTTGCAGCCCAACTGCCCCGTGGTGCCGGGCTGGACAGGTCCTCTCTTCTCTCGCCTCTCGAAGTCTGTCCCCATTCTGCCTCTCCTCCCTCTGCAACCACTTTGACCAGTGTTCAGCCCCGGCGTGAAGGCACCTGGAGAGGTGTCCGGGCTGTGATGTTTCTCTCTCTGTTCTTAAACTTTATTTAGGGTTTATAACTGCCCGCCCCCTTATGTGGGGATCAAAATACAAAGGAAAGCATTCTGTATGTTTCACAGCACCTCACATGAGGACAGGGACAGTCTCCCCACCCCCACCCCGTGTATAGGGCTCTTCTTTTTTTCTGTCTCACCTAGCCTCCCTCCTCCCTTCCCTGTCCTCCCCCGCTCCCCCACTTTAAAGTGTTTCTGCCTTCACTCCCCAGATGAATGGAGTGCGCTTACCTGGTCTCAGGGTCTGCTTCTGCAGGCACTCAGACCAAGCCAGCATCCAACTAAGACCCCCAAACTCAACCCCCTGCCACTGCTCTGACTCCCACTCTTGGTGGCCGAGACGGTGGTTTCCTAGTCGCCTCCTCTTCTCCCTTGGAGCAGCTGCTGGGGCTGGAACTGCTGACTGTGTGCCGAGCAGTCCAAAGCTAACCTGACGAACCCACTTAATCTTCATGATCTCTGGTTCAGGCAGAACAAGGCGGGGTTGAGGGGCACCAATCCTTACCTACTGCTGTGCAGGGCCCAAGCCGACAGTGGACAGGTCAATCCTGAGTCACGGACCTGGGGTTAAGCCATAGGAGTGATGTTGTTAAGCCATAGGAGACCTGGCTTAAGCAGAGACCTGGGGTTAAGCCACAGGAGTGATGTCGTCAGCTGCAGCTGAGCCGGCCCTCCTTCGGGGAGGCCCTAGGTGCCCCACAGGAGCATGGACCCATAGAGTCTTCTAGGCTGTCGTCTTTGCCCAGCAGACCCCACCGTCCTTCTCAGAGCTTCCTTTAGACTCTGCTGGTTTCTAGAAGCGCAGACCCCCTTGGATCTGCTTTTGGGGGAGCTGTGAAGTTCTGAAAGAAGCTCTGGGGCTGTAGTGGTTATGTGTGAGGTGGCTATCTTCCAGGACTGAAATTCAAAACCCCCGGCTGCCCGTGAGGGAAAGACAGACTGCCCTCCTCAAGAGTGACAGCCTCAGAAACTCACAGGGCCGGGTCTTCTCTGTCCTACGGCGTGGTAAACTGAGGAGCTGGAAGAGAATGTACGAATGCAGCTAAATCCTCTAGCTCATAACTACAGGTCTATGAGAAGTAAATAGATCTGAATACACGTTTTTATGACTGAACACAGTCCCTCCAACATCCTTCCATAAAGGAACTCTCATAACGGAGCTACCATGTCATAAGGTGAATTATTCCTGCTTCGGATTATCCCTGTGCCTGGAGGCTATCTGTAGATGACAGCTCTCAGGTTCTGTAGGCGAGCACACGGTAGAAAGTAGCAACCCCTGGGAGGGTACCAGGTCAAGACCATGACTTACCTCATTAATGGTTTATTTTGCTACCTGCTTATGATATTAGCCACTATGTAATATGTTCATTGAATGACGTGCATGCCTTTGAAAGGTCTGTAAGGCCCATTACATATACCCATTGGAAAATACATTCTCTCTCTTGGTCCTGACATTGGGACAAGGAACTGCTGCTGTACCCTGCTGTCTGTCTGCCTGTCTATCATTTTCCACAATCACAAAGTTGCCCTTGAGGACCAGTTCGACTGTGGGGACCCCTCGCCCACACTATAGGGTTGCTATGAGTCAGCATGGGCTCAGTGGCAGTGAGTTTGGGCTGGTGATGCTCTGGTGGCTCTGTGGGATAAGCACTGGGCTGCTAACTACAAGGTCAGCGATTCAAACCCACAACTATTCCTGGGAGATGGGCTGTGTGCTTGTGGGAGTTACACATTTTCATGTCAATGATAAATAAGAATGACGGGGTAGGGTCTAGCCTGTCAATTAGGTCAAAGCCTGATCCCTCCTTGGGGGTGTGCCCTTCTCATGAGGGTTCTGGGAATTCTCTCTGCTTCACATTCCTGTTGATAAGCCACATGGAGCTAAGCAGGTGGCAGCCGGAGACCTAGAGATGGATAGAGAAGACACTGGGAGACCCACGCCAGCACTGATATGCTTCCACTGCCACTGGATCCACAAGACTTTTCACCCACCCGCCTGTGATCTTTCTGCACTTGGCATCATTGCATGTTATCGTGAGTCTAATGAGAAATGTATGGACTGGTATCAGACATATGGGCTAATATTGGACTTCTGGACTTGATCTGGACTGGACTGGGATGTTTACTCAACATACAATTACTCTTTGATATAAAGCTCTTTCCTATACGTACACGAGTGTCCCTGGATTTGTTTCTCTAGTCAACCCGGTCTAACACACTGCCCTCATAGAGATTTACAGTCCATGAATCAGAGTCAGCTGGACGGCAGTGGGTTTGAACTCGGGGATTGTTGGTATGAAATCCTATAATCCCTGGTTTCCTTTCCCTCTGCCAGGCTGACCGGATCCCAGGGCCCCTGTGGGTGACCACAGAATAGGTACCCTTGTCCATGGAGCAGAGTTTGGGTCTCCGGACTCTGCACTCTATCTCATTCACATTGATGTGACTTTTGGTTCTGGGCCTTTGATGCCTGATACCTGATCCCATCGACACCTCATGATCACACAGGCTGGTGTGCTTCTTCCATGTGAGCATTGTTGCTTCTCAGCTAGATGGCTGCTTGTTTATCTTCAGGCCTTTAAGATCCCAGATGCTATATCTTTTATTTGTTTGTTTGTTTATTTATTTTTTAATTAAATACTTTTCATTTGGGCCTCTTACATCTCTTTTCAAAATCCATACGTTCATCTACTGTGTCAAGCACATTTGTGCATATGTTGCCATCATCATTTTCAAAGCATTTTCTTTCTACTTGAGTCCTTGCTATCAGTTTCTCATTTTTTTCTCTCCCTCTGCCACCCTCCCTCCCTCATGAACCCTTGATAAATTACAGATTATTATTTTTATATCTTACCTCATCCTCTGTCACCCTTCACCCACTTTTTGTTGTTTGTCCCCCTGGGAGGGGTTATATGTTGATCCTTGTGATCGATTCCTCCTTTCTCCCCCCACCCTCCCCTTATCCTCCTGGTATCTTTAGTCTCATTATTGGTCCTGAGGGGTTTATCTGTCCTGGATTCCCTGTGTTTTGAGGCTCTTATTTGTAGCAGTGTGTATTTTCTGGTCTAATCAGATTTGTAAGGTAGAATTGAGGTCATAATGGGAGGGGGGCCAGCGAAGCACCAAAGAACTAGAGAATGTGTTTCATTAGTGCTATACTGCACCTTGACTGCTAGTCTCTCCCTTGTGACCCTTTTGTGAGGGGATGTCCAATTGTCTATAGATGGGCTTTGGGTCTCCACTCCTTGTCCCCCGCCCCCATTTACATTGGTATGATTTTGTTCTGGGTCTTAGGTACCTGATACTTTATCACATTGACATGTCGTAATCACACAGGCTGATGTGCTTCTTCCATGGGCTTTGTTGCTTCTCAGCTAGATGGCTGCTTGTTTATCTTCAAGCCTCTAAGACCCAAGACGCTATATTTTTTGATAGCTGGGCACCATCAGCTTTCTTCAAAACAAAGCAACAAAACAAAACAACAGCAACAATAAACCAACAACAAAAAAAGGAACAGCCTATAAATAGGTCCAAGTCTCTTTGTGAAAACCACTTTTCTTTGTTTTTCCTTATAATCATGTCATTATTTGATTGTCTTTATAAGATTGACTGAATTTGCTAAGCATACTATTCTCTGGTTTTCTCCATGTCTTGCTGTGTTTCGTTGTCATTTTTTAAAATACTGATGTAATATCCCATTGTATGAATGTGCCAGCGTTTGTTTATCCATGATTTCTCTATAATGGGGGTTTTTGGTATTCCTATCTTTTTGCTTTTATGAAAATTTCTGCAATAAACATAGATGTGCATATATATCCATTCCTATTGTAGTCTTTATTTCTTTACAGTATATACCCAGTAGAGATGGCAGGATCACAGCTGATTATTCTGCATTTGTTGAAGGAAGCGCCATGCTGACTTCCATGGTGGCTGTACACTTCCACAGCAATGTAGGAGTGTTCCCATCTCTCCACATCCTCTCCAGCATATGTCCTTTTCCTTTCTCTTGGGGGAGAGGGGATTTTGCTAGAGTATCGGTGTGCGGTAGTATCATCTCACTGTTGTTCACATTTGTCTGTCTCTACCGCTGATGAAAGGGAACCTTTCTTCACATGGTTGTTCTGGGCTGCCTGGATATCATAGGTTGTAATTGTCTTGTACTCAATGGTTGATTGGGATATTTGGATTAATTTTCTTGTGAGGATGCTGTAGCATCCTAGAGGGTTTTGAAAATGGCCCTTATTCTGATGTATCATTACTGAGTATTTCTTCCCCAATCTGTCAAACCTGTCTCTTTATCGGAGTCTATAGATAGCTGTCTTTGGTGACTGCAGCCATCTATACTGGAAGGTGAGCTCGGTAGGGCAAGTGTTGGCCTCACTGGCTGCGGCATGGCCGGCCCTTGTGTGCTCCGTAGAAGACAGCGGGGGTGGTTTAGCCCAGGCCAGGCTGACTCGGAGGTCTCAGTGCCCAGCTCCCCTCCAGCCTGTCCCACATCAGGCACCCTAACCTGTAAGTGGTCACATCCAGGGCAGGGATCATACCCCTGGCTTTAGCCTGGTTCAGAGGTGGACCAGGTCCCTCTCTCCACCTGGGCCTCCATTTCTCCATCTGTGACGGCAGGTCCAGAATCTTGCCATGCGCTGGGGCTCCTGCCTGGTTCTGGTGAATGCCCTGTGCTTGCTGTGAACTAGGTGGGGTGTGGGTGGAGCTGTGGTCTGTGAGGCCTTGGCACCTGTGCTGAGGGAAGGAGGGTGGGGCAGCCTTGCAGCTCAGGAGTTCTCTTGAGAAGCAAGCGGGTCCCTTGCCTCCACCTCATTAGAGCAAAGGGGTAACCCAACCACTGGTGCGCAGAGCAAAGCCGGGCTCTGTGGGCTGGTGCAATCAGGGGAGGCTTCCAAGTGGAGGTGGATTGAATGGATCCTGCAGGAAGAAGTGGAGAGGTGGGTAGGGCAGCCAAAGCCAAAGGTGGGGCAGGGTCTTCAGCATGAGCCTAACAGGTATTCTCAATTCCTGGGGTGGGGTGAGGGGAGGGTTGAGTGTAGGTGCTGCTAGGGGAGTGGGTGTTGGCAGGTGGTACGTACACAGGGGCACAGAGACACAGACAGAAAAACCCACACTTAGAGAGGCGAGTGGGCAAAGAGACAGAAGCAGGGACAGAGGATGAGTCACTCTGGGGGTTGGTGGGAAACTGAGAACCAGAGATGGATGGCCCCTGAGGATGGGGAAACAGGATCCAGAGATGGGCAAGATCTCAGTGATCAAGTTCAGTGAATTTGCTCTTAAAAACAGTTTGTCCGGAACATGTTGGAATGTTTTCATCCACTTTTAATTCTGTTGGCTCTGTCCACTTGCTTCATGAATCTTTGGTTCCTTTTTTCTTTTCTCCACTGGAGCGAAGAAAACTTAGTTAGGGCCCCTGAACATCATCGCTGTGTTTGGACAAAGCATTTTATAAGCATCGCGAAGCCACCCCCCCACCCCCCCAACAAAAAACAAAACCAAACCCATATAGACACATGTGATAAAACTGCATAAACTTCACTCATGCAATGCACACATGCACAGGGGATTACAAGTAAACTGAGAAATCAGAATAAGACCAATAGGTTGCAGCAATGCTAAGGTTCAGATCGTACTGTCCCACAAGATGTTACCACGGGAGGAAGCAGGGTTACAGGCGGGGACCCATGTGAGACCAGGCGGGGAAAGGAAGGTAGAGACCTGGGAGAACACAGGCGGGAATGCCTCCCTCGTATAATTGAATGTAACGGGGAGCTCAGAGAAATTCCAATCAGGTCCTCCCTCTCAATGACACCTGTAAACGACTGTAATCAGAGCCCATCCTAATTTGCAGATTACACCTTTGCACATTGCCCAGAAGTACCTGACATCTTCTAGTGGGAATGGAGCATGCCTGAAGTTCCGAGAACATTGTCCTCCGGAACCCTAAACAAGTGAGGAGTGAAGGGCAAGGAAGCTAATCGGCTTCACTATTACATGTCACTTCCTTCCTCGTAAGGACCTCTAATAACAATTCCCGGAGCTTAGTTACAGTAATAACACATGGGTGGTGCAAACGGTTAAGAATGCACTTGGCTCCTAACTGAAAGGTTGGAAGTTTGAGTCCACCCAGGGATACTTTAATAGAAAAGGGATGGGGTGTGGGGTGGAGTGGGGGATGGGACTGGTGACCTACTTCTGAAAACGCTGCCATTGAACATGGAATGGAGCACAATCAAACTGTATCATATGCCACCACCAATGAGCTGACGTTCACTGAAGAGTAACGGGTTGAGGGAACCTGGGGGCTCTATTAGTTCTTAAGGCTGCAGGTAAATCTATAATTACCTTAAAAATCCAATAAAATATGTATTCAGCTATAAAGTTCTGAAACACACCATGACATGGGTGGATCTTGAAGACATTGTGCTGAGTCAGACAAGTCAGACACAAGGACTGTCTTAAGGTACAAAAGAGACCCTAACTCTCAAATATAATTTAAGGAGAACATGTACTAAAACTTGAGAGAGGATAAAGACAAGACAAAGACCCAGCATCCAGATGAGGGGGACCATAATGACACGAGGTCATAATGGCGCCCAAGCGTTTACAGAGACCAGAGACTTAAACAAGCAAGACATGGGAAGGCAACAGAAACTGTCGCAAGGCATGACTGGCAGCCGATCAACACATTACAGTTTCAAGTGGGACTGGAACCTTGGTCGGAAGACTTGTATTATGTCACAAGAGTTAGCAAGATTGGTCCAGGGCTCTCCTACCAAGGCAGTCAGGACATGATGGTAATCTCCCTCAAGGTCACACCCAGGCAAGCCCCTAAGGGAGACTGTCCCTCCCAGAACTGGTCAAGGGTGGGGTGGGGGTCGAGGTGATCCACTTTCCGATGCACTTCGCCTGAGGGCCAGCCTGTTCACATTCCTGTTCATGGTCAGAAGGAGGTCAATGGAGGCTTCATCCACATGGAGTCTCTGCAAATGGATTTGGGGCTTCCAGTGTCATCAGGAACCTTCTGGAAACGAAACCCCCAAACCCAACTCTCTGCCCTTGAGTCCATGCCAACTCACACTGACCTTATACGATAGGGTAGAACTGCCCCTGTGAGTTTCTGGGACAGTAACTCTTTAGGTGCGTAGAAAGCCAGGGTCTTTCTCCCAAGAAACAACTGGTGGTTTCTAACTGCAGACCTTTCGGTTAGCAGCCTAACATGTAAACACTACACCACCAGGGTGTTATGAGTCTAAGCTCCAATACAGGACAGGTCCTGCAACGGCCCACGTGTCTGAAACAGCCACACTACTTGTATTATTGGCTTCCAGGGGCTGCGGGTAATGAGAGGAATTGCTAAGGGGGTCCGCAGTTTCCGTTGGGCATGGAGTAACCCACCACAATTAACCCTGATGTAACCGCACTGTATTGATCGGTCTGAGTACAGCCATTTTGTACTGAGCCAAGTATGGGCAATTTGCAAAGTCCTGTAATTCCTCTTGCAACTGCTATTTGCTGTAACTGCCATTTATTTTCGAAATTGCTGGTAAGTCTCTAAACCCTTGCTCCAAGTTTCCCCCTTTTTTCATACATTGACTCGCCACCTGCCCCCATGCCTTCATATCCAAGTTCCCCCTTTCTCCTGTGCCTTATTTTCTCCCTAGTATAAAAACTTCCCACTTTGAGCACTAAGGATCTTGGGAGAATTAGGCTCTAGCCGCCCCAAGACCGCCAGCTACGGGAAGCTTCCTGGCCGTGATTAAAGCTGCGTGGGAGGTTAGTGGATCGTGTTCCCACACAACAGCCAGGAGCTCCTTTTGGAAATGGCCGGTGGTGAGCGTGTGTGAAAGTAATGCATGTCATGGAGATGCACATTTAAGAACAGGTAAAATGGCAATGCCTGCTGTTGCGATAGCTGTTCTACTACAAGTTAGGGGTGGGGGGAGGGGGGGCTGTTGTCAAATCCCTCTCCAAAACTCACTTAAGAGCAAAAGAACATCATGCAGTAAACTTGGGCGTGACTGGCTAGTAAGCCAATTGGGAGTCTCAGCCAGCAATGAGCTGCCTCCCACTGATGCGGTTAGGGCAGGATGAAGGCCCCTGGGGGGACTCTCTCCTCTGTGGAGGACTCAGGCTGTGCCAGATGTCCCTTGTCCCCTTCACACAATCTACAAAGTTTTCCTTCCCTGCGATTGAGTTGGTCCCCAACTGATGGTGACCACATGCACAACAGAACAAAAAGCTGCCCAGTTGTGCACCTGCTCCACGATTGCTTGTGGATCTCATTGTGCTACAAAGAGATTTCGTTGGATAGATTTTGGAAGTAGACTGCCAGACCTTTCTTCTGAGTCTGTCTAGTGTGGAATCTCAGCTGAAGCCTGCTCAGTATCATAGGAACATGCAAGCCTCCACGGACAGATGGATGCTGACTGCTCATGAGGTGCCCTGGCTGGGGATTGGACCTGTGGCTTGTGCTTGAAAGGCGAGGGCCTATCACAGAACCAGATAGATAGAAATCAGTCTGTCCCCTGAGAGATGAAGAAGCTAAGGGTTCCATGCCTTACACGCCCTAGCAACAGGTGATGGGTTCAGACTCAAATTCAAGGCCCAGTGTCCCAAATGAGAACCATGATCAACTGTGAACATTGTCCCCTGCCCTCACACTCTAGTCTCCCTGTCTCCCTTGACAGTGCTGATCACACAGTCTTGAGGACCTGGTTGACA
>NW_022103920.1:88212215-88213973 GCF_000313985.2 Echinops telfairi
TTAGGAGCCCAACAAGTAACCATGAAGCCACCACTCTGGTATTTCAAAGGAGTCGTTATGACATAGTGAGTTACACACTGAACTGCCAATCACCTGGTCAGTGGTTTAAGCCCACCCCTTGCTGCTCTGGAGAAAGATGAGGCTCACTGCTCCATAAAGAGTTATTGTCTTGGAAACCCAAAGGGGCAGTTTCTACTCGATCCTGCAGCATCACCATGAGTCAAAATCTACTTGCTAGCAGCAGCGGTTGGTGTGATATTTCCATTCTGAGAGAGGGGGACACATGATATAAGAAATGGTGATGGTCTAACTGCTGATTCAGTGGGAAAATAAAGTCAGACTTGTACCCAACTGATTCCAAATGAATCTCAGCTTAAAACCCCAAGACAGCAATTCTGGTTAGGTAAAAGTGAACAGAGTGTTGGGTTGGTCCCAGGATTTGCTGTGCCTCATAGCACTTCTGGTGGAATGCTGGCAAAGCCATGAGCTTGCCATGTGGGCCACCCCTACGTACTGCTTGTCTTCCCAGCGCTGGGCCAGAGTCACGTCTCCACGTCATCATAAAGGTGCTGGAAACGTCCATTGCTGCCTAAGAGTACATACAGAAGTCCAACAAAGGGTTACTTCATCACTGCCTAGCTGCCCACAGGGTGGAGACGCGCCATGGTTCACGGTAAGTGACATTGAAATCCACATCCTAGCGATTTTAGCTTTTCCAGCTGCGTTTCATCTGTAGGCTGGATTTCCAGGAATGAGATTATTGCTGGTTCAAAGTCTAACAATGTTTGGCACATATGGCAAAAGAACTTTTCTAAAAGGAAAACTATGTTTGTTTGTTTTTTAAAAAAACAACAACTCTTATTTATCTTTTGGGCCAATAGACATTTTTTTCCCTCTCTAATGAAATGTGTATGTGTGTGTGTGTTTAAGCTTTCTTCCATATATATTTGGAAAATTCTTCCCTTATTCTTAAATCGTTAACTGTCCGGTGGGATGGTTTTTGTGACATAATGTTTTGGTATGTACACACCCAAATGCACTGTCAATCATTCTGACTCCTGGGGACCCCGTGTGTGTCAAAGAAGGCCTGGGGTCCAGGGGGCTTCAGGGGAGAGTTTTTGGAAGTAGCACACCAGATGCTTCTTCTGAGGGACCTCTGGGGGTCTTGAACCCCCCAAATTTCCTATTAGCCAAGGACTTAACTGCTTGCCCCCAAAGGGACTCCTTAACAGGGTTATTGAGGTAGAATTCCCAGGCTATATCATACAGTCCACCTATTTAAAATGTATAATTCTCTTGTGGGTGCCTTTTGTTTCTGTATTCATGTATGTGTGTAAACCTCACCAAGGTCAAGTTTTAGAAATCACCTCCGAAAGAAACTTGTGCCCAGGGGTTCTCACCCTTTGATCTCCAACTCTCTCCCCATCCTCACTCTGAGGATGGGCCCATGCCGACCCACAGTGACCCTATAGGACAGGGTAGAACGGCACCTGTGAGTTTCAAAGACCCTCACTCTTTACGGGGGTAGAAAGCTCCATCTTTCTCTCTCAGAGCAGTTGGTGGTTTTGAACTGCTGACCTTGCAGTTAGCAGCCTGTGTTAGTCTGGATACTTTAGAGAAACAAATCCACAGAAACTCATGTATAAGAGAGAGTTTTATATAAAGGGTAAGTACACATCAAGAAAACATCCCAACCCAGTGCTGCCCAAGCCCACAAGTCCAACATTAACCCATATGTCTGACACCAGTCCACAAAGT
>NW_022103920.1:88215590-88216799 GCF_000313985.2 Echinops telfairi
CCCTTCAATTAATCCCACATGTGTTTATTGGCCAGGTTGGCACAATAAACTAACTACCTCACTTACTTTTTTTTTTCTTTTAATTTTTAGTTATTCATTTTAATTAATCATTTTATCGGGGGGCTCTTACAAATCGTCTAACAATCCATCGTCCAATGGTATGAAGCACACTTATACACCTGTTGCCATCAACATTTCCAAAACATTTGCTTTCACCTTTAGCCCTGGGTATCAGTTCCTCATTTCCCCTCACATTCCCACCCACTTTCTGATGACATTGATCACACCCCTCATATCGAGCACCAGCCCCACTGTCTGCTTCCAAATTCTTTCATTGCCCTTTCAAACACCCAACCCGAGTCACTGCCGTGGCCCCACGCACGTCAGCACAGCAACCGTGTTCCACGGCATTTTCAAGGTTGGGACCTTCGGGTAGCAGATTGGCAGTTTCTTCCCAGGTGCCTCTGGGCACCCACCAAACCATCAATCTTTTTCTTAGAGGTCAAGTGCTTAACCGTTACATCCTGCAAAAGGCAACAAAGAGCCAAACGGAACCAAACTCAGTGCCATCAAGTCAATGCGGACCCACGGCAACCCTTCAGGACAGGGGGCGCTGCCCCGGGCAGGCAGAGACGAACTCCTTATGGAGTAGAAAGCACCTTTCTCCCAAGGGGTGGCGGGTGGCTTTGAACTGCTGCTGACCTTGCAATTAACAACTCAATGTGTAGCCCACTACTCCGCCAGGGCTCCTCCTGCGTCACGTGGGGACCCCTCATAGAAGTGTAAAGTCCTCTGAACAATGAGCCCAACTTTCCTCCTTCCTGTCCACCCCTCCTCAGGACACACGGCCATCAGGTGGATTCTGACTCACAGCAACCTGGCAGGGCGGAGTAGAACTGGCCCCGTGGGTTTCCAAGGCTGGGCATCTTCACGGAAGTAGAAAGTCTCAGCTTCCTCCTGCAGAGCGGCTGGTGGGTTTGAGTTGGCGACCTTGCAGTAAGCAGCCCAAAGTGGAAACCATTGTTCATTCCACCCAGTCCCCTTTGTCCGTCCCTTGTAACCACTGAAACAGTTTGGTCTCATGCCCTTGTCTGTTCTAGACAGTTCCTGAAAGTGGGACCATTCGGCATGTGCCCTTTTGTGATGGACTCATTTCAGTTGGCACAACGTTTTCAAGGCACAATTTCTCCTGATGGGGGCGGGGCGGGG
>NW_022103920.1:88217760-88237818 GCF_000313985.2 Echinops telfairi
ACCTCAGCTGGATTTGGCAGGAAGTTGGAGGGAGTCAGAAGTTGGCCTGGGTGTCCTTTCCTGTTGGCTGTGGCAGAAGCCCTTCTGCATAGCCTCCTGTCCCTGTGTCCAGTGGCCCCTCCCTCAGGCCTTGGGGTCCTAATGGCTCTCCCTGCTACCAGCCTCAGGGCACCTGGTGACTTCCCTCACTCACCCTTGTGCATACCTTTGCTGATCAGCCAGTTGTTGAGTTGACCCTGATTCATGGTGACCTTGTGTGTAGCAGGGTAGTGTTTCAGCGACTCACTGGGGGAAGCTGATCAGCAGGCCGATCTTCTGAAAGGTCTCTGGATGGGCTTGAACCTCCAGCCTTTTGGTTAGCAGCTGCGGAGAACCGTCGGTACTTCCAGGGAATACCACCCCTTTGCTCAATGCTCCTCAAATGACATCTCTTGAGTGCTTCAGCCTCCCGCTTGCCCTCAGTGTCTTTTGTAGGCTGGAGCCACAGTCCCGGGTACCCAGAGGCTGCCCCCTGTTCCCACCCCGTGGGGACGGGGCCCTGAAGGCAGCCCCTGTGTGTTCCTGCCTCTGTGGAGGGCTCAGTCTGCTGGGCCCTGAGCAGGGTCAGTCTGGTTTGTGTGAGCAGAGGTTGGGATTGCTTGTTTCCTTAAAGGCAGGGCAAGCTAATTTTCTCTCTCCTATTTCCAGGGGAAGAGTCCTGGGCCTGGAAGCCAGCTAGTGAATTTCTGCTGGCTTGTGGCCAAGGCACGGGTACTTCCTTGTGCCAAGGGGAGAATGGGCTTTTCTCTCTGCCCGTGGGAGGCTGGACAATGCACTCCCATCTCACAGGGAGGACACCTGAGGGCCCCCTGGCGAGTTTGTGCTCTCTGCCTGGACTCTCTCTTCCCCTTTCGAGGGGAATGAGGGGAGCTCACAGAGTGGCAGGCCATGGAGAGGGGCCCTCAGGGCGGGGATACACAGTGAGCAGTTCTCTCTGCACTGGGACACTGGGCCTGCAGAGAGCCTTCCCTGTCGTCCAAGCACAGGGCCACCTGCACAGTCTCTGGTCAACTGTGACTCAGGAGAGCGAGCTCAGTCCTCACAGCCAGGGGAAGTGGGCAAGCACATGGGGAACCCAAGGCTGGGCACTGTCCCTGGGTTTCCTAGCAGCACGGGGCTGGCCAAGGTGAGGACGTGACTCAAGGCTGGGCACCATCAATAATCCTAAGGGATTCGGACTTGTTTCTCCAAAAGGCAGGTGGTGGGTGTTGCTGTAGCTTCTGGGTTACCATGTGTCCCTTCCCCAGACTGCAGAAGGGGAGGCCCACTGAGAGGAGCAGGGGGGGTGGGCTGGGTCCTGGGGTGGAGTCTGCAGCATCTGGAGCTTCATAAGCCCGGGTGGGGGAAGCCGGGCGTGCACACGGGCCACCATGGAGGGCGGCTTCAAGGGCGGAGAGGCGTACCAGAAGTACTTCCTGCCAGGGGCGTACCTGACTACCTACTACAGCTTGGACAGCGGCCCTGCCCCCAAGGCCGAGGTGCTGAAGTTTAGCCTGGAGTTTCTCCACAAGACCTTCGGCCCCGGTGAGGCCCTTGACCCTGGGTCTCCATGGGACCCTGCGTGCACAGGAAGTCGGAGGGGCAGGGGTTGGCTTGGGTGGGAGCCTGGTCTTCTCCAGGGGCCGCTGGGGTGAGTTAACTTGCTAGGCCTGCCACTCTGTTTGCACTGGCATGGGTGAGGTTGGCTGTGACTGCTCGCCATGCAACAGGGGCGGCGACATGTGGGGGGAGGGAGATGCAGGGGAATTGGGAGTGTGTGTCTGCAGGGGTTATCCAAACCCGACCAGACTCACTGCCATCGAGTCAATACTGACTCCTAGCAGGACAGGGTAGAACTGCCCCTGTGGGCTTCCCAGAGCATAACACTTTATAGGAGTAGAAAGCCTCCCCTTTTTACCCCCCTTGGGAGAAATAGCTCATGGTTTTGAACTGTGGACCTTGTAGTTAGTAACCTTATGTGAAACCACTACAGCATCAAGGGGGTGAATATAGCTTGGTGCAATTTCCAGAATGCTCCCTGTTAACCCTTAAGTTTTTGGAGTGGGACAGGGAAGGCTCTCTGACTTTCAGAGTCCAGAGAAATCTATAGCAGACAGAAGAGCTGACAGTCTGTCACCCCCTACCCCACCCCTGACCATAGTGTGACCAATATTTGGGGAAGTCCATCTGGGGGGTTAGGAATGCCAGGTGGGGTCTCTGATGTCATGGCCTTCAGTCTTTAAGGGTCTTGATTGTAACCACCAGCACCCCTGTAAAACAGACCCCCTTGCCTCTTCTGCATAATTATCTCCCCCACCCGCCACCTTACACAAGGATTGGGTCTGGCCTCTGGGCTCACATAGCTACACCTTCCCATTGGACACTTGATTGGGAACCCCGGGGCCCAGTCTTCTCAGGATCAGAAGTCCTGGGCTGGGGGCAAGAGGGGGTTAAGAGGCTGCAGAACCTGGTAGTGCAGGCGGGTGGGAGGCAGCGTCAGAGAACAGCCTGGTGGACTGTGAATCCACCCGGAGAGATGGCTGTAAGCCCGGCTCCCGATGGAATCTTGGAAGTTATGCTTCATTCCTGCTTTTAGGTGATCCTCAGCCGCCTTCCCGGGTCACCTCTTTCTCAGCCTCTGCTTCCTGTTCCTGACCAGCATTGCTAAACCTCACCTCACCCACTGGGACACACACAGCCCGGACATCAGGGATGTCCCCGCCAATCTTAAAGGGCCACTGCTGCAGAGGTCCTCCAGAGCAGGGTCTGCGGTCATGCTCTCAGATGAGAATTGTCCGGCTAACCGTTAACCACTCCTCACCTCGGTTTGCTCATGTGTAAAATGGAACCAACCACACTGGCCCCTACACAGGATGGTTCACAGGGATACGTGGAAAGGATGCCTATAAAACGCAGGCAGTGCCTGGGTTACGGCATCAAATCGACATCCAACCCTGGTGAGAAACTAAACCTCGTAAAGCCTATTTTATTAAGTGTTTGACATATTGGTCAAATGATTACCGACCATATCATGGTCGGTAATAATACTTGGGGGCTACTTGGCTACACACCCCTAAACCAGATTACGATGTCAATGATGTTTCCGTGTCTCTGGAAGTTTCTCTTCCGTGTTCATTTTTTACACAGAAAGGTCCATTGTCCGCTAAGACAAGTGTTTGAGTAGCTGATGTTAGACATGAAGCATGCCTCGCTGTTCTGACAGCTACACATCTGATACATTAAAGACAGCCGTGGAGTGGAGCACACTGGTCATGTGGTGACTGCCTGCATCTAGCACTGCGGTCAGCACACAGAGTCCCTGTGGGTCACAGCCTGTCGCTAACGGGGTGGTTGGTGGTTCCGATCCACCTGGAGTCCCTTAGAAGAAAGAACTATGATCTAACTCCCCAAATCAGCTACTGAGTTCTGCTCTGGCACATACAGGACTGATGTGCGTCAGTCGATGCCGAGTCTGTTTGTTGTTGTTCTGGTGTGGCACACAGGAAACTGTCAGCCCATGACCATGGTCCAAATTGAGGCTGCTTCTCACCGTGGGCAGCACCTGGTCGGGCACACTGGGAGTCATTCTAGGGCCCCATTTCTTCCCCATGCCCCCACCCCCAGGGCTGACACAGCAGGGCCTCACCTCCTAAGGTTCTATGGGCTCTCAGACTCTTGGACCAGACTCAGTCCTCTCGGCCCCTCCCACAGGAGGCCTCATGGGGGACATGCTGATCGACATTGGCTCGGGCCCCACCATCTATCAGGTGCTCGCCGCCTGCTCGTCCTTCCTAGACATCACCCTCTCGGACTTCTCTGACTGCAACCGCCAGGAGCTGGGAAAGTGGCTGAAGCAGGAGCCGGGTGCCTTTGACTGGTCGCCGGTGGTGAAATATGCCTGTGAGCTGGAGGGAGACAGGTAGGGGCCTGGAGGGCAGGGAGGGGGCTCTCGGGAGCTGGGCAGCAGCCCCCTTCTCAGAGGGCTCTGTGGCCTGTCATCTGCTGCTGTTACACGCTTCGGACGGCAGCAGCTCTGGGAACAGGTTTCTGTGCTGTGACTGTGTCTGTCTCAGTGTCTGTCTGTCTGTATCTTTCCTTCTTTCTGTCCAACTATCTACTCCTCTATTCCATCCACCCCCAACCCCACCCCCGGCACCTACCTACCTATGTTTCTGTATCTATCTATCTGGCTGAGTGGCTGTCTCTATGTTTCTCCTTGTCTTTCTGGTTTTCTGTTGTCCATCCACCTACTGCTCTATCCATCTACCTATTTACCTCCCTCCCTACCTACTGATGTCTCTATATCTATGTATTTGTCTGTCTGTCTCCTTCTGTCCGACTTCTTGTCTGTTTATCCATCCATCCACCCATTTATGCATCCAACCACCTACCCACCCACCGGCCTACCTGTCCATAATCTATCATTTTCCCACCTGTGTCGCCTTCTGTCACCTGTATCTATTGTTTCTGTGCTGCACGAGGTGACATGGACCCACCACCCACCCTGCGTGCTCAGATAAAAACACTGGCAGCGACTCACTCGGGCCTCTCCCCTATTCTTCCCCTCCCCTGAGGAAATCACTCATATGAACGTTAAGATTTCTAATTCTCTGCCTTCAATTTTTTTTCTTCAAATAAACATAATGATTTATTTATTCCATCTTCACAATTACAAGCGTTACAGGGCAATTCCCTTGCTTTAAAAAAAAAAGATTTCATCCCAGATTTATGTATGTCCAGACAACCAGGTTGGTTTATTTAAAAAGATAGATTTGAAATGAACTTGCTTGTCACTAAAGATTCTAAGTCCAGTCCAGTTTCCTTAAAAAAAAAATTACTCACCGTTGGACTTTATGGCAGATTTCTCTAGGCTATCTTCCAGATTCTCTTGTTATCATCCAACATTATATTTTTAACATATGCAAATCCATACACGGAACTCAAAAAGCCACACACTGCGAGTGAGCTGATTGCAGCTCATAGCAACCCAGCAGGGCAGGGTAGAAGGGCCCCCTATGGTTTCTGAGCCTATAACACCTCTTTAGGATCTTTCTCCCACAGCTGGTTGTTCCAATTGCTGCCCATGTGGTTAACAGCCCCACACTCATCACTATTCATTAATCTCCTTGGGGCTCACAAGGGGCCAGCGAGAGGGAGGTTTCTGTCTCTCTGCCCCTCCACTTTCCTGCTTGGGAGATGAGGGTGCGGAGCAGGCTGGGTCACCATCATGTCCCACTAGGCCCGAGGAGTAGCAACCCTTTGGGTCATAGGTGGCTAAGAGCTCCATTGAGTCCAGATGTGCCCCCCCTCTGCCCCCACCTGCCCCTGAGCACAGCCCTCTCTCTGCAGTGGCCGGTGGATGGAGAAGGAGGAGAAGCTTCGAGCCGCGGTGAAGAGGGTGATCAAGTGTGATGTCAACTTGGATACTCCATTGGCGCCGGCCTCACTGCCCCTAGCAGACTGTGTGCTGACCCTGCTGGCCATAGAGTGCGCCTGCTGCAGCCTGGACACCTACCATGCTGCGCTCCACAACCTGGCCTCTCTGCTCAAACGGGGGGGGGGGGCACCTGGTGACCATGGCCACTCTTGGGCTCTCGTCCTACGTGGTGGGGAAGTATGAGTTCTCTTATTTGACCCTGGAGAGGGAGGAGCTGGAGCAGGCTGTCCTGGACGCCGGCTTCGACATCCAGGAGCTCCTTCAGGCTCCCAAGCTGTATTCGGTGAGCCTTGCCCCCAATACTGGGATCTGCTTCATTGTGGCCCGCAAGCGGCCTGAGCCCTGAGCCAGGCTGGCCAGCCAGGGCTTTGGTCAGGGTCTGAGGCCTGGGCCACTTCTCTGCTATCTGCTAACAGCCCCTGCTTTCGACACTAACATCTCTTCTTCTGGCTTCTAGGTTCTCACATTCTTGCTTTAGGATTCTTGGTTTGCAATAACGTGATTCTAAGGTCCCAGGAGTCGAAGATTCGATTTTCAAAGTGTGCTAGGCTGGATAGCTACTCTTTGATGCTATCCAATTCCCCAGGCTACTGAATAGCACCCAGAGACATGCTGTCAGAGTCTTCTGTTCCTATTATTGTGGAGAGAGTGGTTGACAAATGGTTAAAAAAAAAAAGCTTTAAAGAAGAGAGAGAGAGCGAGACTAATTTGTGTTGATTGCCAATTCCCATGGTGCAAATATTCCCACTGTGGCTAGTTTCAAGCAACCCATGATTTAATAACCAAACCAAAATCAAGGTCACTGCTATCGAGTGGATTCCGACACACGGTGACCCTGTAAAACAACATGGAGCAGCCTCTTTTGGAGTTCCAAGACGGCAAACCTTTACGGAAGCAGACAGCCTAAATCTTTCTCCCAAGGAGTGGAGGGTGGGCTCACATGGCTGACTTTACCTCATGCGTCGTAGCCCTCGACTCCAAACCTTACTTTCCCTACCTGTGATGTGCAGTGAGTGGGATCTAAAACGACCATCTCCAAAAAAAAAAAAAAGGGGGAGCAGAAAAAAACCAACAACAAAAAAGGGTGAAAAAAAAAAAAAAGGTGCGCAAAAAAAGCACCTCACAACATCGTTCTACAACAGCAGCGCTCCACCACCCTAATCACACCACCACCCCATAAAACACCCCACATGGGGGGGAACCCCCAACCAGAACATTATTTTCATTGCTACTCCATCACTGTCATTTTGCTACTGTTATGGATCAGGCAACCCCTGTGAAAAGGTTGTTTGACCCCTATTGGGGTTGTAGTAGTCTGCATACTTTAGAGAAACGAGTCCACAGAAACTCATGTATAAGAGAGAATTTTATATAAAGGGTAAGTGCACATCAAGAAAACATCCCAAGCCCACAAGTCCAATATTATCCCATATGTCCAACACCAATCCACAAAGTCTTCCTCCATCTCACAAAACACACACAATGATGCCGACTGCAGGAGGAAAGCCAAATCAGTGAATGTGTAAGCATCTCAGCACTGGCAGGGCTCTCCACACAGCTGCTCCAGCACCCAGGGCTGCATCAGGGTAGGTCCATGTGGCTTCTCTTCAGGGAGAAGGATGTCACACAGGAAGTGATCCTTACCAGCTGAAGCAGGGAACTGGCTAAGGTAGCTGCACCTTGGTCCGACCATTACAAAGCAAGAGACCCCAGAACTTGCAAGGCGAGGCTCACCAAGCCATTTAGCTCTCTGCCCTTCAATTAACTCCACATGTGTTTATGGGCCAGGTTGGCACAATAAACTAACTACCTCAGGGGTGGTGACCCACAGTTTGAGAACCGCTCTTCTAAAGGGTCAGAGCAGGGATGGGCCTTAGAATTTAGTCTGATCCTTGGTTTACAGTTTAGAACGTTGAGGTTCCGAGACGGTAAGTGACTTGCCCAGAGACACACAGCAAGTTAAGGTAACTTGTTGGCAGTTGCGGTGACAAAACCTGATTCCCTGAAATCGGCTGCAGTGCATCCTCCAGTCCACGAGGTGTCCCTCTTGGAAGGGCATAAGAGGCATGTCTTCCCCGTGGGTCTCCCGTTAGTTCCAGCGGACCCCTGTCTGCACTTGGCAGGAGAGGCACTTGTCTGTGTGGACTAAGGAACAGGCAGAGGGAGGTGGGGTGCCCAGCACACGTGAGACCTTGAGAGCTGGTGTCCAGGGTCAGGGGAGAGATAGAGGTCATTCAGAGGAAATGACTTAGGTAAACAGGATTTTTGAGCACAGGTGAAGCTCTGCTGTTCAGGAGGGGCAATGGCTGAGGAAAGGAAGTGACAGGTGGGTCCCTCCTTACAAGGTCAGGACCTCCCAGTGAATGGCATCTTCCCTGAATCCAGGCACGCATACCAACCAGGCCCCATCCCCCCACCCCCCTTCGGAAGCTCAGAACTCTCTTGGAGAGAGGGTAGACGGCAGGGCCTTGCGAACACTGCCTGGGTTGTTCACATGGGTTTAGTTCGGCAGAGGGACAGTGCTATGTGCCTGCCATTCATCCATCTGAGACGACTTGTCCTCTCTGACAGCGACAGAACAGGGGCAGCTGCCTGGCCCACTAAGGGGATGGACAAGGACCCTGTGAAACAAGTGATGGACAAGGGAGCCTGTGTGAACTTGGCTTCCCCTGGAAGGCAGGCCCTAGTGAAAGTCCCAACGCAGGGCAGTGCTGAAGACCGTTCTGAGACAAGCTTATCTGGCACAGCGGCCCAGATAGCACGATGGAAACCATGGGTGAGACCCACAGATGAACGGAGGAGCCAATCAGAAAGCTGCTTGACCATCTGCAGAGTGGTAACCCTCTGCCCCCCCCCCCACCTTTGAGTGCCACTTAAAAACGAGAAATGGACCCCTAGACACCCTCCCCTTTCTCTAGAGCAGTGGTTCTCAACCTTCCTAATGCCACGACCCTTTAATACAGTGCCTCATGTTGGGGTGACCCCCCAACCATAAAATTAATTTCGTTGCTACTTCAGCACTGTCATTTTGCTACTGCTATGACTCTGGCGACCCCTGTGAAAGGGTCATTCGACGCCAAAAGGGGTCACGACCCACCAGTTGAGAACCACTGCTCTAGAAGGTGGGGGGTGGGGGGAAGGGGTGGATGGCTTTCTTCCAGAAGTAAGTGTTTCTTATCTATGCTTAAGGGGCCCTTCTCAATTAGTGAGGGGACTCCCTTTGTTTCCTTTGTAGTGACTTAATGCTTTGATAAAGCAGAGTAGCTTAATTCTTTGCTGGTGTGTGTATGTGTGTATATGTGTGTGCAGGTGTGCACATGCACCGTATCTCTGGACCCTAACAAACCACATGTGTCTGGAGCTTGCTCGTTCCCCCGTGGGTGGTAGCCCAGGTGCCAAACTTCACACTCACCACCAGATTTAATAAAGTATATTTGTTTTCACTTTAACCAATGGGGAGAACCTGTGATCCTCTGATGAGATAATGGGTGTGTGGGTGTGAAGTTTTTGGAGGAGAAGCCCCATGATGGATGAAGAAAGGACCCGTCTACTTGTGGGTACCAGGTGGACTTGTGGCCACGAGCCCGCTGATGTACTCTTTCACGAACTGCTACCTCCTGCAAGTGACTCTCTATCTGCGAGGAGAACAGACAATGCAAGCCATGACTGTGGTGGCATCACCAGTTTCTCGTGGAACAGTTCCAGGTGCCAGCTGGATAACATCCTCCCAATAAGGTTCACGTCCCTGTGGTGTACTTGGCCTTTCCTCGTGGTTGCCAAGTGGCTGCTGTGGCTCCAGGCAGCCTGTTTCGGTCCAAGGCAGAGAGCTGCTGGGGGGATCATCGGGGATCTTTGCATCTCTTATCAAAAGAGCAGAAATGACTCTAGGAGCTTCCTAGCGATTTCAGCTGTGCCGTAGCACATGCACATTCCCCCACCCCCTTACCAGGAGCTGCAAGGTAGACTGGGGGAAGAAGGAGGCCCATGTTCTGGTCTCTGTGGGAGGTGTGGACTAGGGACTAGTGTGAATAAATGTGAGTAACCAGCAAACTCTTTTTGAGTTAAGCACAGCTGGCCCCACGCCTAGTGCCTTCCTTCCAAACCTGGTATCTGGGGCCCTCTGTGCATCCTCTCTCTCAACCTCCATGGCAGCTTCCCAAGGACGTGACCTGGACAGGACAAGGAACCACACGCAGTGCAATGGGTCCCTTTCCTACTACTTTCTAGCTATATTCTTGCAACCCCCATCAAGTAATTGGTTGATGCAAATAAGGCGCTTTGGGCCCACTAAGGGGATTGGACAGCTTGCTAATAAGATTCATCATATTCTTGTTGGCGTGGAGCCATGAAAATAAAGTGTGTTGAACCCTAATAAGGAATGGTTCCATTTCTCCATCCCGCTAGGCTGGAAATGAGTTATCCTGGGGTGGATGGGAGACCTCACTCCCGTCAAGAAGAAGAGCTGAGAGTGAAGTGAGTTTTTTGGACTCAGGGTCCCTGCACTGAGAACCTCCTAGACTCAAGATGGAGTGAGAGCTTGAGAAATTTGGCAGCAGAACCAGGAAACCAGCATGAGCTGGTGCAACGGGCTTCCTAGCCCACAGGTTTCAGCAGGCCTTACAGACTGAAGCAGATTATGAAGACAGGGATGGAAATCTACTTCTGAATACCACCCACTTAAAATCACAACCCTCCGATCACCAGTGAGCATGAGGGTGGCACAGAACCACGTAGCAGTTCATTCCGTTGTACGTGGTTGGCCGTGAGCCAGGGAGTCAACTGGACAGCAGCTAAGAGCAGCAGTTAATTGATATCCAGTGGGGAGAAGGAAACGGATCTTCGGTGGCATAGTGGTTATGTCTTGGGCTGCTAGCTGCAAGGTCTGCAGTTTGAAACCACTAGTCTCTCCATGAGAGAAAGATGGGGCTTTCTACTCCCATGAAGAGTTACAGTCTTAGAAGTAGTGTTAGGCCAGGTTGACTAGAGAAACAAATCCAGTGATATGCATATATATGTGAAAGAGAGAGCTTTGTATTAAGAAGTAATTATATATCAAGCAAACATCCCAGCACAGTCCAGATCAAGTCCATAAGTCCAATGCTAATCCACAAGTTTGATACTAGTCCATAAGTTCCTCTTCAGACTCACGCAGCCACAGGCAGTGATGCAAAATGCAGGAACATCAGTGGCAGGTGGGTGCAAAGTCTTATGGATCCAAGGCTGGGGGCTCTGGCAGCTCCCAGTGTGGGTCTTCAGCAGGAAGGCAAAGGCAGAGACAGAGAGAGAGGAAATTTCCAGAATCCTCCTTATGAGAAGGCCATGCCCACCAGGAGGTACCATCAGTCTGTGATTTGATTGACAGGCTAGACTCCACCCCTTCGTTTATACCTTCAAGTTGACATGAAATTATGTAACCACCATGGAAACTCACAGGGGCAGTGTAGCAGTTTCATAATCTCCTGTCAACTTGAGCGAAGGGATGGAGTCTAGCCTGTCAATCAGGGTGCAACTTTATGACCTTATTTGGAGGTGAGATGGAGATAAATAGCTCACTGGAGGCCAGATCCATTCTCCTGACCTTCTCTTTCCTGCTGTTGAGACACTCAGAGATCTGGAGGAGAAACATGGAGACGTGCGCCAGCGTTGAGATGCTTCCACTGCCACTGAATCCACAAGCCCTTCCACCCACTGGCCTTTGCTATTCCTGCATTCGGCATCATTGCATGTGCTGCGTGAGTCTAAAGAGGAATTTATAGACTAGTATTGGACATATGGGCTAATATCAGACGATGGACTGGATCTGGATGGGGCTGGATGTTTTCTTAATATTCAATTGCTCTTTTATATAGAGCTTTTTATTACACACATACGAGTGTCTATGCGTTTGTTTCTCTAGTCCACCTGGACTAACACAGGCAGTTCTACGCTACCCTGAAGAATTGCTGAGTAGGCATTGACTTGATGGTGGGGAGGTTGATTTGCTTTTGGTGGGGGTGGAGAAGGAGAACTGGCCATTCCTTACAGAGGGATGACCGTGGGTGTCATGGCTAACTAGGACCCATCTCCAGTTTAGAGTCCTGAAGTGACATGAATAAGAAACCAAGACTGTTGGTTTCAGATGCCCATGAGAAATTATTATCTTAAAGTCGCCCTGTCCTCCATTCCAGTCACCCCCAGGCCACATGGTGGCAATCAAGTCAGCTTTGGCCAAGCTAGAGTTGGGGGGAGCCTTCAGATTTTATAGGTTCCAAACCTAGAGTAAGTCCCCAGTCTTCTTGCAATGCACCGTGGTCATGCCCATGTCTTGTGGGAGACATGGCACTGGGGAAGAGGAGGAGGAAGCTTGGGGGCGGGGAGACAACTCTCTGAGACAGACCACAGGCTTGTCTTCCCTAGGGGACTGAGAGGACCCCGAGGCACCACCGGACTCAACAGAGAGGATCTCAGATGCCCCAATTCAGTCTTTTCCTTCAGCTCCGAACAAGCCAAGGGCAGGAGACACTTTGACTTGCTTGAGTGGAATGGAAAGGAGCCAAACCTGGCCATCTAGGCAACTCAGCTTCTGGGGACCTGGAGCGGGTTCAGGAGACAATTCCACCCTCCTGATATAGAGCCAGACAAACAAAGCACCCACTGTTAGCTAGTGGATTTCAACTCATAACGGCCCGATGCAGGGACTCTGTACAGGAGCAGGCTCATGGCTAGGAGGTTTGGTGAGTGGGTTTGAACCGCTGACCTGTGGTTAGCAGCTGAACCTCTAACTCACAGCACCACTAGGGCTTCTTGTCCTCCTTACAGGGAATGAGATTCAGACCTAATGTGCTTAGACACAGAAGTGGGAAAGGCCAGGATTCTCTGGGGATCCGTGTCTACAGGCCATAGACTTTGGGCACACATGTGGCTCTGTTGTGTTTGGCAAGTGTGTGTGTCTGTGTGTTTACACCGTGACTTGAACTCCTAAATAAAAGAACCAGAGGTGTAGACATGTATCATTTTGAAGCAGCAGAAACCAGGGTTCCAGAGATTGTTAGTGGTCATCCTGTTGGGCCCATTCTCGCCTTCCTCATAGTAATAGATTTTGTAGCCTAAACAAAGACTACATTTCCCAGCCTCCTTTAGACCTAGGTGGGATTAAGTGCCCTAGATGATGCTGAAGCTATTGTTTTGGGGCCCACAGTTTGAGAACGTGTGCCCTGAGGTGCTGCCTTTGTCTTCCTGGTCCCTCGCAGGCCCACCTGGACACCTGTGCTCTGGCTTGGCGAGGAAAGAGGATAGAAGCAGAGCCTGGTCTTGGGCGCTGGCCCTTTCAGTCCACTGGTGAGAACTTTACTGTGCCATTTCACGAGCCCTGGCTGTGTAGTAGTTAGGCATTAGGCTACTAAGCACAAGGTCTGCAGTTTGAAACCACCAGCCACTCCACGGGAGAAAGAGGAGGCTTTCTACTCCTACACAGAGTGACAGTGGAGGAAAGCCACAGGGGCAGTTCTACCCTGATCTTTAGGGCCTCTATGAGTTGGAATCGATTTGGTAGCAGTGGTTTATTTCCTTTATGAGTAAATATTGATCATTCTCTGGATCAGTGAGTGCTCTGTTAAGAATGAGTATTTAGTGGCATTGAGAATATGCACAGCCAAACATACACCAGCTCAGCAGTTTCTACATGTCTAATTCAGCAATGCTGAGTGCTTTCTCCAGCTGCTGCATCCATGCTCACCCTCTTCCTTTCCAATCAAATAAACCCATCACACACACACCCCCCCAACCCCCTATCTGATGTTTTGAACAAAATTGTCGGTTTGATCTCATATAGAGAGTTCTTCAAATAACTTGCTGCTCAAGCCATACATTGTTGATGAGTTAAGTTAAACTATTGTTGAAGAGCCCTGGGGGTGTAGTGGGCTACCATTGTTGTCAGGGGCCATGGAATCAGTCCCAACCCTTGGCGACCCCAGCACACGGAACAGAACACTGCACGGTCCTGCGCCATCCTTGCAATCCTTCTGATGCTTGAGCGCATTGTTGGAGCCACTGTGTCAGTCCATCTTGTTAATAGCCTTCCTCTTTCTCACTCTGAAGCCCTGGTGGCATACTGGTTACACATTGGGCTGTGATGCCCAAGGTCAGAAGTTCCAAACCACCAGCTGCTCCACAGGAGAAAGAAGGGGCTTTCTATTCCTGTAAAGAGTTATAGTCTTGGAAACTCACAGGGCAGTTCTACCCTGTGCTAGAAGGTCCCTATGAGTTGGCCCTAACTTGATGGCATGAGTTGTGCATTTTTCAGTTATTTTACAAGCACGATGTCCTTCTTCAGGCACTAGCCTCTCCTGTCAACATGTCCAAATTATGTAAAATGAAGTCTTGCCATCCTTGCCTCTAAGGAGCACTTTGGTTGTACTTCTTCCCAACACAGATTGTTTGGTTCTTTTTGCCATCCACAGTGCTTTCAATAGTCTTCCCCAGAACCACAGATCAAATGCCTTGATTAGTGGGCTATTAGTTGGGCTCTAACCACAAAGTCAGCTGTTTGACCCCACCAGCAGCTCCAGGGAAGAGAGATCAGACTTTCTGTTCCTGTAAAGATTGCCAGCCTAGGAGACTCAGAGCAGTTCTACGTTGTCCTGTAGGGTCACTATGAGTTGGAAAGGACTCGATGGCAGTAAGGTGATGTTTTTTTGTTTTGGTATATTTGTGTGTGTTCCTTTTTGTTTTTAGTAACTGCCTTGTTGATGATACTTCATGTACCATATGATTTAATGGGTTAAATATATCTAAAAGGGTTGTGCAATCAATGAGTTTGATTTTTTTAATATTGTTTGATTTTAAAAAGGCTGTGTTAGGCTGGGTTGACTGGAGAAACAAATTCAGAGACATTCATTTGTGTCTAAGAGAGAACTTTATATCAAAGAGCAATTGTATATTGAGAAAACCTCTCAGCCCTGTCCAGATCAAGTCCATAAGTCCAGATCCAGTCCATATTAACCCATAAGTCCTATACTAATCCTTAAGTCCCTCTCAGACTCACACAGCTTATGCAATGGTGCCGAATGCAGGAAGATCACGGGCTGGTGGGTGAAAAGTCTTGTGGATCCTGTGGTGGTAGAAGCATTTAAGTGCTGGTGAGGGTCTCCACATGGCTCCTCCAGCTCTCTGAGTTTCTCAGCAGCAGGAAAATGAAGCGGAGTGAGCGCTTCCAGGTCTCAGTAAGTCTCCACGTGGTTGTCAACAGGAAGACCAAGGCAGAGAGAGCGGAAGTTCCCAGGATCCTCATGAGAAGGCCCACAAGGAGACATCATCAGGCTGTGACCTGATTGACAGGCTAGACTCCACCCCATTCACTCCTAATACCCTTAAGTTGACACAGATTATGTAACTACCACAAAGACTTTGGAAGAATCCATCTGTGAAAACCTAGTTCCATGGCCACCTCCAACTGCAAAGAAGGCTGGGAAATACATTGTGACCGGGAAGCCATAATGACAACCGGGAAGCCCACTCTAATGACAACAGACATAACACTGTAGGTGAAAGGGAAAATGGATTTGGTGGACAATCAGCAACCCCCACCCTTCTGCTTTGGATAATTTCCATGCATTTCGAGGACGTGAGCCGGGATTTTCATGCGGAGTGTTTCCTTGAGGGATGTGTTAATTTTATGTGTCAACATGGCTGGGCCAGAGTGCCCAGTTGTTTGACTCCGCGACTAGTCTAGATGTTATTGCGAAGGCATTTTGTAGATGTGGTTGCCCTCCATCACGTGGGCGAGCCTCATCCCATCAGTTGAAGGCTGTGTGAGAAAATACCGAGGTTTCCCAAAGAGAAGCAATTCAGCCTCAAGACTGATGTGGATATCCTGCTGAAGAAGGCATCCTGGATGCATGGACCAGTGAATTTTGGACAAGATTAGCAGAGTGTCTAGTTTGTTTCCTGGCCTCTGGATTTTAGATGTGCCAGCCCCTACCACTGTGTGAGCCTCCTCCTGACAGGGAGGGGGCCAGTGATGCTTTGGGCTGAGTGAAAAGGCCCAGGGCCACACTGGGCTGGCCCTCTACCACTTTGTCCTCCGGGATGTGGTTGGGGTCTGAGCCCTTGCTCCATTTCCATCCTTATATGGTTGATCTAATGGATGCAGTGGGCAGGAGAGGTTGGGAGCTGGCAGTGAGACGAGTGGGTGGATGACTTGTTTGTTCCTTCATGCTGCCAAGGCCATTGCCTTGGCCTGGACTCCTTGTCCTGACCTCTGGGCATGGGGGCCAATCAGCTGGAAAAGTCTGAGGGTCACCTCAGTGGAAGGACTTTCATAATGTTCTTTCAACCCAGCTGTTTCAGACATGGTACACCTGGTCATAGCCTTGATCCTTAGGGAGGACGTGATTATGGGGACAAGTAGTGCATTCTGTTCTCTGTGAACCTGCTGTTTTTGTTACTGTGGCTAGATAATAGGTTTTAAAGTCTGGCAGTGAAAAGACCTCCTACTTTGTTTTTATTTATCCTGAGTTTCTTTCCTTTCCATATAAAGTTGATGATTATTTTTCCCGTTTCTTTGAAGAATGGTGGTGGGATTTGGATCAGAATCACCTTGAATTTGTAAAGTGTATATATTTTTTGTAATAATGACATTTTCACAATGTTTAGTCTACCTATCCAGGAATGTGGTAGCGTGTTCCACTTGTGTAAATCTCTTGGTTTCTTGTAGGAGTGCTTTGTAATTTTTCTGGTATAAAACTTTTCTTTCTCTGGTAAGATTTATTCCTAAATATTTTATCCTTTGTGTAGTAATTGTAAATGGTATTGTTTTATAAATATCTCTTTCGGTATCATCATCCTAAATATACAAGCATCCAACTGATTTCTAGTGAGTGGGGCTATGCTCAGGCAGTCCCCTCACGGAAGCATCCTGGAGGGGGCAGTACACTAGCCTCACGGGCTTTCACAAAGCACCTGGCTTCCAAATGTAGCAGGCTCACCCCCTTGCCCTAAGCACGATCACATGTGTGATGTATCCTGTTGCCTGAACAGGAAGGGATAACAGAAAGAGTCCGGGGGTCCCACCAGTACCTGCAGTTACACTCACACAGATGGACCTAAAAGCTCACAGACTCTTACATGCACACAACCATAGCTGTAGAGTGATGCGTATTACACACACACACACACACACACACACACACACACACACCCCTTTCTCCTCTCGGTGAAAGCTCTGATATGAGGGGCAACTATCCCTCCAAAGTCAAGTACATTGAGTTCTCCTTTGATCCCCTCTCCTTAACTGCCCCCTCCCCCCTTCTCCTCCTTCTTTCCTTCTGGACCTCAAAGGCACAGACTAGATTATTATTATTTTTGTATAAAATGGCATCTTCTTCATTTTGCATATTTTAATAGAACAAAATAAACAAAAAGAAACCTCACAGATGTACAACATTTAACCCCATTCCCAAATTAAGGAGGGGACAGGGCACGAGGGACTTATTTTAAGCCTTGGTTCATGACATTTGATTATCACTAGTCCCTGCAAAGACATTTAAAAAAATTAACTAATGAATCAATAAAAATGAAGCCATATGTTTTTATAAAACACGTGACCTCGTGACACTTAACACATTGATAATCACATGTGTCTTGTTGGCATCATGTGGCTTGTTTATGATAAAGGGCCCAGCCACCATTTACATGCTACTGGGAGAGGAGGGCTTGCTTACAATGCTCTGTGGGCTGGTCTTGTTCCCAGGACAGGAAGTCTAGAGGTCAGCCGGACTTGAGGGGGATCTCTGGGAAAGACTAGGATCCGGGACGTAATCCGGCCTCGCTTTCTGTCAGGCACCCTTGCCTTTCCCATATGGTCTAGACTGTTCCCTTTTTCCGAGACAGCTGAAGGTTCTCTTGAGGTCATTGTATCCTTGGAGGCCAGCAACGTGTGTGAAGGGGGACTGCCCTTCTGTGCTCCCCGACTTTGGTCATTCTATCCCATTCCAACGTGGTAAGGAGATTCTGCAGTCGGAAAAATGTTATACACACATTTAATATGTTTATGCTTTGAGCTGCTAACTGCAAGATCAGCAGTTTTAAACTATTAGCCACTCCACAGGAGACAGTTAAAGATTTCTACTCCCATTGAATTACAGTCTCAGAAACCCCCAGGGGCAGCTCCACTCTGGCACTAGGCTTGCTGTGATTGGGTATTGACTCGATGGCAGTGAGGTGGGGTTTGTTTTTGGGTTTTTTTCAGGGCCTAAATTTATCTGGATTCCTGACTCACAGTGATCCCATGCACAACAAAATGCCCAGGCCGCGGCCATCGTTACAATTGTTCTGGTTTGAGCCCATTGTTGCAGCCACCCTGTCAATTCATTCCATCCTCTTTTCCGCTGCCACGCTACTTTAAACTGCACTAGGCCACGCTGCTGCACGTGACCTCTTTAGAAGATGGAAAAGCTAGGATGTTACTCTGAGGACTAAGGTCCTTCTCCAGGAACGGATCTCTCCTGACAGCGTATCCCAGGTGTGTACGTCTCGCCATCTCTGCCTCGAGTCTAGTGAGCATTCTTCCTGTGCTTCTTCCAAGACCGACATTTTTGGTTCTTTGAGCAGTCCACGATACTTTCAGCAGTCTCCTCCAGCACCACCATTCAAACGCACCCATTCTTCTTCAGTGTTCAGTTTTCACATGCATAGGAGGCAATAGAAAATACCATGGCTTGGGTCCAGTGGACCTTAGTCCTCAGAGTAACATCCTAGCTTTTCCATCTTCTAAAGAGGTCACGTGCAGCAGCGTGGCCTAGTGCAGCTAGATGCTCATGGAAGCAGCAGTCAAGAGATCACTGACTCTCGCACCGTGGAAATCTGCTGCATGATGCCTCTTGCAAGTGTTGAAAAGCAAGGATGGTCCTTAGAGGCCCGGATGGTGAGCCTTCGTCTCGTACTTTGGACATGTTGTCAGGAGAGACCAGTCCCTGAGAAGGACGTCCTGCTTGATACATTAGAGGGGCAGCAAGAAGATAGAGGGGCACAGTGGCTGCAACAATGGGCTCAGACTTGAGAGCAATTGTGAGGAGGCGAGGGATGTGGTAATGGTTCCTTCTGTTGACATAGGGTGGCTGTGGGTCGGAAGCAACTCCATTCCATGGCACCTAACAAAAAGCAGGGTCCTGCGTCCCCCTGTCTCTGAGGGCGGTGCTGTGCGTGAGCCATTTGAGGCCCCTTCTCTGTGGGTTTCTTCCTTTGGGAACAAGCAGTCCGCGAGTTTTCCCACTTGATGTCTGAAAAGTAGAGATTCGGATCGGAGGAGGGACGTGCAGGGCCCTTTGCTCTAGGATAGGGCAGTGCAGGGCAGGGCAGGGCCAGGTCTTAAACCCTGCACCCTCCTCCTGGATCCTGGCTGCGCTGTGGCGGCCAGATGCTGGCTTCTGCTTTTCCTCGAGTTGAGCCCCACTCAGGGCAGCCCCCTAGGGCAGTGCAGGTCAGCGTTCCAGAGACTAAGTCTTGACCGCAGCAGACAGCCTCATCTTTCTCCCGCGGCGCAGCTGGTGGCTTTGAACAGCCCTCGGCGCCACCAGAGAAAGGATCCAGGCTGGCAGACCTGCTTAAAAGAATGCTCCGCCTCTTCCCTCCCGCCTTCCCGGCCGCGGGCTCCCTGGGAAGGGGAGGAGTTCTTCCAGGCGCTGATGCTGCCGTTGCCACGGCAACGCGGCCATACTGGCCCCAACGGACTGACGGGCAGGGGGCTGCAGGACTGGGCCGCGCTGGCCTCGTGGGCAGAGCCGGCAGCATGGACAGCCTCTTCGTGGAAGAGGTGGCCGCCTCCCTGGTGCGGGAGTTCCTCAGCAGAAAGGTAACGTCTCGCCCTCTCCGAAGCGCTGGGCCGATCCTCTAATTCTGCGGGAGGCGACTGCGGGATCTCTTCGGGGATTGGAGTCCTCCGCTGGCCTGTTTCCTGCCCGCGAGATGCCCCGACAAAGACGCCACTTTCCTAGGGCCGGAGAAACTACATTTCCCAGGAGCCATGCCGATCACCGGTCACTTCCTGCCAAGAGGGCAGCGGCTGCCCTAGCCTCTAGCGGGCTTGGTGCTGCTTTCCTCGGGGGCTGGGGGCCGAGCCCCCCGGCGGGGGATGCAGGGCCACGCCCGCCCCCCTCCCCTAATGCAGAGCCCCGAGTTCCCCATCGCGAGCCCCGTGGACAGGCCGCAGCCCAGCCGGGCCGCCTAACCGGCCAGCGCGCACCGTCACAGCCCACAGCAGGAGCGTCCTCCTAAGGGGGCCCCAAAGGTTGAGAAAGTTCCTCCCGGTCAAACGCAAAAGGGGGTCCCAGTTGTTGCCTTCATTGTATTTTAAGTTCTCCCTTTTGTCGGGCCCAGAAGAGTGTTTTTTTTTTTTTTAAGTATTCAGAATTTGGGGATGGGGGTGCTTAGCTGCCATCTTCCCTTGCCGCGGAGGTGGGGACCTGGCAGAGAAGGGCGCTGGAAGCCTTGTGCTCCACGCAGCGAGATATGGAAGGCTTGCAGTGATCTGTGTGCCAGGCAGAGACAGTTCCGTTTCTCATGCTGCTGTATTGAGCTAGGTACTGTGTACTTGTGTCACTCACACACACACACACACACACACACAC